>NC_133526.1:8040531-8358166 GCF_048544455.1 Silene latifolia
GTGAAAGTTCGTTTGACAGGGCTTACCCCTGGGAAGCATGGGTTCCACTTGGTCAGTCTCTTTCTTTCTTTCTTTCTTTCTTTCAGATTTTTATTATGTTATGAGGGCGAAGCATAGTTTTAAATAGTGGTCATCGCACGGATATCCGACTGAGTTATAAGGTTTTTCGAGTTTACCGTGACTGCATTTTACCGCGGTTTAAGGCGATATTAACCGCATTTACCGAGATTAGGCCGCGACAACCGATAGTGTAACCCAACCCGAGATTTAATACTATGTGGGAAGCTTGGAATATGACGATGGTTTTCTGACTTGTGTTTTCTGCTGGTGCTGGAACTTAATTAGCATGAGTATGGTGATACAACAAATGGGTGCATCTCAACAGGTTTGTATTTCATCAACTTTTTTGACTTATAATGAAAAGCTATTATTTCATGGGGTTGTTTCATTTGATTGTTAAATGTCCTTGTATTGAATCTGAAATCTAGGTGCACATTTCAATCCAAATAAATTGACACATGGTGCTCCGGAGGATGAAGTCCGGCATGCGGGTGACCTGGGAAACATTGTTGCTAACACAGATGGTAAAACAATTTTGCAGATTATTTTTAGTTGGATTTAGATTTATTCAAGTTCATTTGCTAATTATTTTACTCTGTGTTGTTGCACATTTCAGGAGTAGCTGAGGCTACCATCATTGATAGTCAGGTATAAATTGATTGACTGTATACACCAGTAAATAATGCGGAATTTGGACTTTCAATTCTATGCATATTTTACTGTACTTCGGGGATATTTAAACCTGCACTCCCTGTGGTATACAGATTCCACTCTGTGGGCCAAATTCTGTTGTTGGAAGAGCTTTGGTGGTTCATGAACTTGAAGATGATCTTGGGAAAGGTATGTTTCGCGTATCAGCTGTTAAAAGGTTGACTGGATGTCTTGTTTATACTAAGGTCAGTTTGGTATAATGATATGCCTTGTTTACAGGTGGACATGAACTCAGTCCGACCACAGGAAACGCTGGAGGAAGGTTGGCATGTGGTAAGCAATTTTTCCACATATACTTTGATTAGTGTCTGAGCAGTACAGCCTGTCAGTCTTTATGAACAATCTTATGTTTTTGCAATATAAGTCTGCCCTTGCTCACCTTTCATGTACTAAATCGCCTGTTTAAATTGGCAAATAGCATCATGGTGCATCTTGAATTTCAAAAGGTTATGGTTTTCCTTGGTGAAAGTAAAATGTTCAAAAGGTTTAGCTCTTTCTGGCACTCTGACATGTAGTGAAGCAGTATTCTTCTGGAAATATTTTGAATCTTCTACATATGTATACTTAGTTTCGTGAGCTGCTTGATGCCTTGATCCATCTTTCTGGAAATATTGCTCTGTTAGTCTTTCATCTTTTGTGTGTCAATGGGTGGAGACTTTTTTTTTTAAGTTTTGGAGCATAAAAGTGGATCTATTCATCCCTGTTCATTTATGTCCTAAGAATACATTCCTGATGAGTGACCAGACCATCAAAGGTTTTCCACTCGCCCATTATTTAAGCAATGTCCTCCAATTTTTTTTTATTTTTTTTCCATTCAATTTTGTTATAATCACTTCTTCAATGTAGCCATCATGTTTAATGTTTAAGGAACTTGTTGACGTATACGATTCCTCTGATATTTGAGAGAAACCAAATCAGGCACATCTTTCTTTCAAATCTATTAGCTATATTCTTTTTAATATTTGCTCAAGGCCCTTTTTTTTTAATTTTTTTTTTCTGATACTAAAAGCTTGAATTTAATAAGCGCCATGGGCACACGGAGATGCAAAAATCAAAACTCAGTGAGGCACTCATCAAACTGCTTTGTGCTGCCTTACACGCATCTTCTGTGCACTGTTGTGTAGTTTCCACTTTTTTCTAGCTCTTTTATATGCCCTTTCCTTTGTCTTCTTATCACTTCTCTTTTACTTCCTTACATGTTAGCCTTCAAAACTTTAAGAAAGCGGTATTGGTGACTGCAAAATTAGTTTGCCTCCTGTGGTCAAGACACAGTCAGGCGCTAGCACCTGACTTAAGTGCCCCCGGACGCACACGAATTCGCTTGAGCCTTAGGTTGTCGCCATGGGCCTTTGCCGCGTTGGTCCACCACGTACCTTTTAAAACAAAGACTGAAAGAGTTAATTTTTGTGCGGCCTTGTTTAGATATAGTGGCCCGAAAATCCAGTTGTGTTTCGAAGAAACTAGACATGGTGCTCTTTCTTGATTGAACTAATGGTTTCTCATCATGAACATCTCTTTTGTCGGTTCTCTTCTTTTGTTGTTACTCTAGTCTCTTCTCAGTATACTCAGTTCTAGAGTCCTTATATTTTGTGTTGGATTATAATAGTATAAAGCATATTGACTCACAAAACTGATTATTCTTTTTATTGTGAACTATCCGTCACTCATGCAAGTATCATCATAGTTTTCATCAAGGGTCCTCTGGGAACAACCCCTTTGTGGTATTAAATTTGGGGGTAAGGTGGTGTACATCAACCCCCTCTTACCCCGCCTTAGGCGGGAGCCCGTAAGGCATACGGGTAATATTATTATGTGTTTTTCCTTTATTCCGGCAAATATCTAAGCACTGGCCATAAACTCGTTAGAATGTGAGTTTCACTGTGATGATTCCTTGTATCCTGTTGGTGTTGCTTCGAATTTGGATTTTCAATTAGCTTGGTCGACAATCAAAGTCAAGTCGCTGGAAAATCATTTGAAAATATGATTTCAAAACTTCTGAAAATTGTTGCGGAGTTATCTAACTGTGATCCCTTATACACTGTTAATGTCTCGACTCTTGATGCAGGTGTTGTCGGTTTGACTCCCCTGTGATCATCTCTCTCTGATTCTATCGGCTGATTCTTTTGTAAAAGTCCGCCAGATGTGAGTCAAGAAACTGCATAAACTGATTGTCGAAAGTTTTTTTGTAATCTTATAAACCTTGGAGGTATAAGCCTAAAACATGGTTTAATGTGAACCATGAACTTTGGTACTTGGTTGCACTTTCTAAGTTTGTTGAGAATGTTTTTCATTGTGCCATTTAGCTTCTTGATTTAATAAAGATGTGATGGTTTCCATGTATTTGGTGAAATTCCGTTTCAGTTGTGTTCGTTTGGTTACCCTCCGTGAATGTGCATACACTTAAGCGTGTGCCGAGAGACTTGAGTTTTTCCTTTATGACTGCAAGATGATTGCTGTTTGATACTCGACCTCTCTGGTATAGATGTAACTCTATCCAATGTTTTTAGGACAATAGGACTGACTATTTTGATTAGGCTATATCATCTTGTGTACGAATTAGCTTCTACGGGTAGTGACTATATCATCTTGTATTATGAATCGTAAGCTTGGAAAATTCGGAATACACCGATGAACCTAGGTCGTTAGCGGCTACGGGTAGTGACTGACACACTGACTATCAATTTAAGAGTGGTAACTAGTAAAGCTAATGCCTATAGTACTACAAATTCTTGTTTAAGAGGGTCAATTCCGTCTGAAATAAATAAGACGGGGTTTCAAAACTAGTGTTACATGCAGCTTATTAACTGATTAACTGGTAAAGCTAATGCCTATGGTGTCACAATGGTAATGGTTCAACTAGTGTTACGGCTTATGGTAACTTGTTTTTCAAAAGTGGTCACATCATTTGACTGTAAAATGACCTCAAAATTCTGTCTTATTGTTTCAGATCAAAATACCGCATCTTGAACTCTGAAGGGAGACCAACTCCTATAGTACATATTACAAGCAAGGTAGATATTTTTTTGGTGAACACAATAGACAGCACTTGTACACATGCTAAAATAATCCGATTTGTAAATTATACTATGAGATCGTCGTATGATGCAAACACATAAAAAGTGGCCAATTTTAAAAATAGGCTGCTTTTTTTTGCATAGAATCATCATTGTTTATCATAAAATGATCACTTTTTATCCATTGTAGTATATACTACTATACAACAGTACGCACACAGTAACTCGGGAATGAGATTAATACTCTACTTAGATACAAGGAATTCAAAACAAGAATTGCAATAACACACACAGTACTAAAAACATCAGTTTCTACCCCATGAAATAATACTAGTTCAATGAACTAACACTTGTAATAATGTCGTGGAATTAAGTGACAAGTTGTTTTTTTTTTTTTTTTTTTTTTTTGAAGAAAATAGTTCAGAAGAATATTTACACATACCTGCCTAATTAGCTACTACGTGACTGCTACTCATTTTCTGTCCTCCCTTAACGCGCACTCTAACTCCGTCAACTAACTACCCTTATTAGGTGTCCTAACTAACTAATCACTCCCAAAAACACTAATCACAATACACTACTCCGTATTAAACAAGCACATCTTAACCGTAAACAATTACATGTAAAATCCATTAGAACAGTTGTGCTAATAATTTAAAACGAGACTGATATCTCGTGTTCAACAATTATTACGTCAATTATATTAAAATGGAGATAATTTGTTTTGTAGATTTGGACAAACGACTCATACGGCCCGACTTATATAAATAAATAAGATATCCTAACTCATTTTTCATACACGAATAATAAAGTTGGGAATGAAAGAAACGTACACAAGCAAAAAGCCAATAAAGTCTTCTTTCCATCACACAAACTAAAATGACATAAACTAAAATAATAAGTCTTGTTTCAAACGGTCTTGAAATAAAACAGACTAAATATTACCATTTTTTAATAGAATGTAATCATTTAATGACAAAAAAATATTATAACTGAAGCTATCACTTTTTACCCAAAAAATAATTGTAACATTTTATCAGACTATATTTAACCCGTCTTATTTCAGACGGGCTAGAATTTGCGAAACTAAAAAAGGTCGGCCTTTTCAGTTTTCCCTCGACCAATATATATACTCCATATACATAGTCACACTTCCTCTTTTATCACTTTTCTTCACACTCCCTTGATCAAAATATTATTTTAATTAAAATTAAAATTATTATTCTCATGGATTCAATAACGGATGAAGAATTCTACGGCTCAACAAGCTTCACAACCAAAGGAAGACGAACCAAACGTCGACGCACCGTCACCACCTCGACTCACGGTGCTGAAAATTGGCTAGGCAATATTAGTTATGGTTCTTCATCATCAAATTCAGCTACTCCATCCACCGTTGACGATCATGAAATCATGAGCGAGGTGACGACGGAGGAAGAAGACTTGGCCAATTGTCTTATTCTCTTGGCTCAAGGCCTTCAAAACAGACGTTCTTTTCTTAGATCGTCTGGCAGTTATAAGAGACCGTCTCTTAGAAAAGTAATTGTGATTGATAATAATGACGTGTATGAGTGTAAGACGTGTAATAAGACGTTTTCTTCATTTCAAGCACTAGGAGGCCATCGGACTAGCCACAAGAAAATCGTCAAACCAACACCACCGCCACCAACCACACCACCAAAATCCGAAGATGGCCAGCAAAATGAGGGTGCAACTAATAAAAGCCGAAGCCTACGTAATATTGATACAGCGAAGATGCACGAGTGTTCGATATGTGGGTCAGAATTTCGGTCAGGACAAGCCTTAGGAGGGCACATGAGAAGGCATAGATCATCAGCTGTTGCTCCAACTGTCGTCGTCGCCTCGTCGTCGTCGACGGCTGAGATTGATTCGGGTGGGACGAGGAATATTCTGTCATTGGATCTTAACCTTCCAGCTCCTCATGATGAAGATGATCACATGGTAGACACCATGTTTCATGTTATTCTTCCTACACCGGCTTTACTGGACTGCCATTATTAATTTTTTTTTTTTTTTTTTTGTTATTATATATTTTCTTGTGAAATATATTGTTGGTGAAAATATAAAAATTGTAATGGGTGGGTTAGATTTTAGTAAATTTTGGATTAAGTTTTACAAGTGGGTAAGTTGGGTAAAAGCATAGGTGTTTGCCTTTCATTCACGAAAAGTGAGTGATGAGAAGAGCATCTACTAATAATTTCCTACTTTTCATCTAAAAAATCAAGACAAATAAAACCTGACCATTTTACGACGAAATGTAATTCTTGTCAGTTGCATGATTTGTAATTTAGGATACAAGTCATTCCATTTTTCGTAGATTTTATTTTCTTATTAGCGAAACAAAAATTATGACCTTATTATTAATTTTGATTTTTTCTGAGTAATGGTGACACTTTGTACGTGTACGTCAAAATATTTCAATTTTATATTATACGAGTACACTGCCTTTATAATTTAACATTTGATTTGATTTGGTGTGATTCTAATAACACTATTTGAGACTCATATAAATTTAAAATCAAAATTAACTCCATCTTGCTTAGACATTGCTTGACCGATATTCTAAAACTCACGGGATTAAAGAGATTCGAATTTAACCTAGCTATTTAAGATTTGGACATATTTTTGTATATAGGAAATTTAATCATATCGTCAAACATACCACCTGTACCTAAAATAACCGACCACACTAGCCTACTTTCAAACTGAACTGATATTCGAACTGAACTGATCCAATATATCCGACCCTAACAAACCATTAACAAGTTAGTTAGCTCGAAGTAGAGTAATGGGCTCAAAAACGGATAAAATGTTGTTAGCTGAAGAAAAGACGCAGAAATGAAAGCATGAAGTGGGGAGTGGGCAAGCAAGGGAGGCAGCAACATACACACCACATCCAACACAAAGTCATGGATTTGGTTGTTTTGTGGTTGATGATTGTATAAAGGCTAAATACACTTGCACCTTACTTTACTTCTCTTTTTCTCTTTCAGAGACTCTGTTCTTTTCGACTTAATTTTAGCTATTATTCAACTCATTTCAGTTCACTTTAGCTTATTTTAACTGTATTTAATTCAGCAATTTTCAATTCAGTTTAGCTCCAATAAACGCTCCATTTAGCTTGCTTCAGTTCAATTTTGCTCAATTCAGTTTAGTTTCAATCGCCCAAAAGAAGACGGTGCTTTGGAGTATTAATGTATTATTATTAGTTTGTTTTCAATATGGATAGGAAGATTATTTATGAGTTGATAACAAGGGACTTGCCAAATGCATGCACTCACTTACACTCCTAAGTCCTAACTCACACCCTTTCCGTAACTGCCCTCATATTATGTTCTCATATTTATTTGTTGTTTATAAATATGAGAACATTATAAACGAAATCTTATGACATTATTTATCTGTAAATGCGGTTGAGGTTGCATTGAGGTTTGGATGCATTTCATGTTAATCATTGTGGATCGTCCATCAAATGAGACTTCAAATATTTTCAATCGATTTATCAATCTCTTGAATTTATTTGGCAAAGTCTACTGAGACTCGCACAAATAAATTCTAATAGTCCTTACATCCGCAAGATCCAAAAGAATACATAAAAATCCATGTTACATAATATTACTATACCTCCAGTTGTATAATAAACATTGTATAATCACTATACATTTATCCGAGCTTATGTGTAATTTTTATGAGCTTTTCAAAAGTTTATTTTTTTTTATGTTTAACTATGTGAATTCAGAAACTTAACAGCATAGCTCAGAATCTTTAAAACAAAACTCGAAAACTTTAGTACAAAGCTCCTTATCTAAGCCATACAACTAGTGGTATAATCTATTAATTGTGATGTTAAATGAAACTGAACCATCTTGTACTAAGAATTTCCAACTGCCTAAAACTGCTTATCCTCAACTTTTCTCCTCTATATCTATTTATTTTATTTTTTTTATTTTATAACAGCTGTAAATGAGCTGAACCCGCACAACTGAACTTGGCTCGGTCAAAGTTCAGCTTGAGATCAATGAGGTAGAGTTTGAAGATGGGACTCCAGCAATATTTTCATTAACTTGCCTTCACTACGAAAGAAATTGTCTCAACTACTGTGGCAGAATACTCATAAGCCCATGACGGTTGTACCCGTCATCCCTACCGGCCATATTTGCTACATTCAACCCGTCCCATTAGTGGCTAACTGTAATGTGTGGCCGTGATCACGGTGCTAGTAAGGTCGCAGCTGTTCTCAAAAATAGGAGGTATCAAGTTTTCATAGTTCGTGTTTTTCAATGCGTTGGGAAAATCCTAAAGCCGAGATTCCATGTGAAGACAGGTATGTATTCACAATCCCAAAATTCAACATACCTTAAAAAGGCCAGTCGAGAGAGAAGGGTCGTAACAGTGAGGGCCACCCTCAGGGGATGTATCATTATTAAGTCAGGGTAAAATGCACTTAGTCCTAGCTACATTAAGGCAGTCAGCAAGATTGACTCGCCGTACCCAAAAAGGGTTTACATGTAAGTTATGCAAGACATTCTTGTGAGGCCTGTACTCAGGGCATGACCTGGAACAACCTAGTTTGCTCTTTTAAGCATTTTGCTGAAAATGCTAATTGACCTTTTTAGTTTCGAATCAGAAATAAAAAGGCCGAATAAAAAAAATCAGGATTTTGAGATGGAACTTCTGTGTAATTTGGGAAACAGAACGTACAGAAAGGAAAAAAAATTGATATTAAAGAAAAAGAGAAAAAAAAAAACAATACAGAGTCTTCGTTAGCAAGACGACATTAGTGTGCTCACCTTAGGAATAAAATACTTGCTTAATTTGCAAATACATTTATGCGAACTTGAGCCGTAACTTCTGGATGCAACTTCAGCTCAGCTATGTACTCACCCGTTTCTCTGATCTCAGGGAGGGAAACAACCTTTTTGTCAACGTCTCTGAATGATGGAAGAATCAGTGGAATGAGTTATTAATAAAACAGACACAATTCAAACGAGACAGTGGGTGGAGACAATACAGGTTAAGATAACCTCAGGGTCACAGTCATGTGCCAAAATTTACGATTCATGGCTCCTAAAATGGGCTGGGTCAAGTTGAGTTCCAAGGTCGGGTCAATACAGATTCAAATCACTGAGTAATACTGTTATTTATATGTGCCACCACCATCCGACAAAACCCTACATATAGACGCTCCACCTGGGGTAGGTGTGGCACAGTATCCTCTTTTAACCACCTCATTGGTATCCCCTGCTTAAAATAATCATCCTCACACATCTTTGTACGGCAAAGGCATTCATTCGCTAAAAGGCAACAAACTGAAGAGAAAGTACAATAAGGAGAATGATTGTCATGCTGAGATGATGGTATGTAACGGTACCTCTGAAGTTGAGCTTTGATTATATCAACAAGATCTTGAGCAGTCACACTGCAAAACACCAGATAAGCGTGAGGGTTGCTAACATGAAAGAGTGAGAACAGAGAAAACGACAGGTTATTTTATCATTTACCTTCCAAAGATCTGTTTTCCTTTTCCACCTTTGCGTTTCACCTTGAAAGCACCAACAGTTTCAAAGATCCGAGCAAGCTGTTGTGCCTCTTCTTTTACCTAACATTATTGATTTTTCATTAAAATATTGTTCTTGGTTTACATTTTGCTGACCAAACTGAAAAAACAACTCTCAAAAGGAATTATGTGTATTTTTATATGCATCATTTTAAAATTTCGTACATGTAGGTGATCAAGCATGTTATGCTCAAAGGAACGCAGTTCTTTTGGTTTCATTGAGAAAACTATTTGTCGTTTAATAATGCATATTTAGACTGCAAATGGCGTAGCTCATCCTCAAGCAAAACATAGTCTTGAAATCAACAGCGGAGAGAGTCTTGCTTGAGATAGGCCCAGATAAGATAACTAAAAGAACAGGCGGCTTAAATTTGGCAGGAATTTAGAATAAAATAACACTTACCCTTCTCTTCTCAGCTTCAATTCTCTCCTCTTCCATTTTCATCTCCCTTTGACATCAAAACAACTCATAAGCATAAGTAAACAATTTTTTTTTTCTGAAACGAAGTTGTGAACGAGTCTCCATAGTAGGATTTCGGCCAATACATGAACTAAAAGATTCCCTTTTTCAATGCCAACATGACAGGCAACGCAAAGTTCACAATCCGAAGAACATGAAATCATTACTTCAGCAACACCAGGGCAAGTGACATCCTTTCAAACGCTTTTCTCAAAGACCCTTATATATATTTAAGTTTCCAGACAGTTGAAAATGTTTACTAATTTAATTCAAAGTAGAGACACAATTTTCCATAGAGTAAGGTTGCGTACATTCCACCTCTAATTACCTTGTCAGAGGCGAGCGCCTATAAGGCACTGCACTAGGGTAATGCTGCTGTTGTATTGAAGAATGATGTCAAGAAACCCACGAATGTACATCATTGACTACACAAAGAAGATGACATGAAGCCTGTGAAACGCCTTAGAGGCAATCAACGACTTGCCAGATAAACAAGAACTACAGGCTACAGCTTAGCAATAGATAACAATCACCAGTTTTCTCCTCTTACTTTTGGTATCACATAAACCTATCTCTCATTTGATTACAGAAAAGCAACGCAGAATACAATTATTGCAAAAAGCGACAACAAATGCAAAGACTCCGTAACATACTTGATGAGATCGGGGGTGACGATTTGAGCTTTACCCATAGGAGCCAGAAAATTCCTGTAAAAACCAGCTCTTACATCCAAAAGCTGCCCTTTTTTGCCCAAGTCTGGTATATCATCCTTGAGAATTATCTACACCAACCAAAACCAAACCCACAAATTGACCTAAACTAATTAGTACAATCACAATTATTCACTTATTAATCGGTCTCGTTCGAGAGAATACCATCAATTACACCCTTTCCACACAAATTGGCCAAAACCACTGATTACAATCACAATTATTCGCTTATTAATCGGTCTCGTTCGAGAGAATACCATCAACTACACGCTTTCCACACAAATTGGCCGAAACCACTGATTACCATCACCATTATTCGCTTAATCGGTCCATCAATTACACCCTTTCCACACAAATTGGCCGAAACCAATGATTACAATCACAATTATTCGCTTAATCGGTCTCGTTTGAGAGAATACCATCAATTACATTACTGAAATACAGACTGCACACTTCCACACACAAATTATCACCAAAAATAAGACTACCCACCAAATTATTTCCACATAAAAACAATAACCAACAATACCCAAATCCCGAAAATTGAATAAATGGGGATTAAAAGGTGTAGAAGAGTAAAAATGAGTAGAAAATACCTTGCGGATTTTCTTAGTTTTCTTCTGAGCAATAATGGGAAGAACATGTCTACCAATTTCGGGACATTTAAGGGAATCATTAGTTGGTCCTGAAAAAGAAGGGAATAATGAAGAATTGCTCCATGATATGGAGAGTGTAGAGGTTGTTGCTGACATTGTTGATTGTTTTTGTGTAAAAACTTCAGCTTTATCTTTGGACACTTCAAATGAGACCTTATCTACAGAGTGTAGACGGTAGAGAGTAGAGACTAAAGACTAGGGAAGTCTCATTTTAGACTTGGCGCCACATTCCATTCTGGACTTAAGACCCGACCTTAATCCGAATCTGAATTAACATGACTTAATATAACCCGTTCTGGATATTTATTGTGACATACTGATTGTTTCGGGTAAACATGTATTAATGGTAAATACAAATTGCACGAGACTTAATGAATGATACTCTGTATGAGTTATCCATGAGGCCTCGTCCATACTGCTGACTTGACATAGAGCGATAATTCCGAGGCTGAGTCGTAGCCAAACCCCAGATCCTCGGCTCGGCATAGGTCTTGGCCTTCGCTGCTCGTGGCGCTGAGCATACCTTAGCCATTTGGACGATTTATTTAGACTTTTTTTGGCCCTGATAGAAGGGAGTCCTAAGAATTTCGTGCTTTGATTTGGGCCCAATGGCATGGGCCTAATTTTTGGTGTCCATCCGTGTTGTCCATAAATAAATTGACCCGACCTGATCTGAATTCTTGCAAACCTAAAATAAACCGGAGAGTTGACTTGAATTGAACCCTACCAGGTGGACCTGTTTGCCAAGTCGAGTGTTAGTCCCTTTATTTTCCGGTTTAATTTTGGCTTATTTTTGTACAACAATTTAATTCAGCTACGTTTATTTCAGTTCAGTATCGTCAAGCTCAACACCATCAAAATCAAGTTTAATTAAAAGTAAGTTTAATTATAATTAATTAAGTACTAAGGAAGTTTAGAGAGAGGAAGGTTTAGGCTTTATTCAGGTTGTGTTTAGAACGTACATAGCTCGTTATAAGAAATTTTTTAGTGAATTAAGACAAAAAAAAAAACTTTTAGGAGGAATAAATTGATAGTAGATGATGTAATTAGGGAAGAACAATACAAGGATGTAAATCATGATGATATGATGCAATTGAGGAAGAACAATATCATTAGCTTCATTGTGAAACAAATTAAGATACTTTTTTTTAGACTTTTTACATTTTTTTTTCTTCCAATCAAAAATATAAGGATGAGAAACGGGAAAATAAATGATTTTTGAATTTAAAATTTATAAATAATACGAAGAATATACTAAAAATAAAACTCTATAAATGTTGTGCATGTCTTACACGAGAACTAACTAATTTAATGAAATGATATTTTTTTATTAGGAAATATTTTTATATCTATATAACATTATTAAAAGGCTAGTCTAAAAAAAGCCACGTAGATAATGCCACATGGGATGAAAAAAAGCCACGTATGCAATAACAATGTGACTTGGCAAACTAATATGACATGGATTATCAATTTATTATTATATTACATTAATTTAATTCACTTATTTCTTTTACAAATCCATCCATATTCCATTAGCTTTAAACTTAATTAACTAAAAAAACTACAATAAAAAAATACGCATTAATTATAAGTTAATAATTTCAAGATATTTCATAGGAGTAGTATTATATGTATTTGAAATAAAAACGAATACATGAAATTAAGAACGAAGAAGAATAAATGAAGTTGAAAACAAAAAAAAATTGTACCTATACAATATAGTTAAAAGGCTACTAAAAACATTTAATTTTAATTCACATGCCGATTTTTTATTGGTAAATACTAATTCATCTATATTGATTACTTGATTATTTATTTATAAAAAAAAAGGCTAGATTATGTATTAAAAAGTTATCTTTAAAACTGTAACATGCTTATAAAAAAAAATTTAAAAAAATATTAATTGCAAACACAAAAAATAAATTAATACAAACTCTTTATTTTCCTCTCATAAATTTGGTTATTAATCTACTTATTTATTTAACCTTTAATTTCTTTTATTTAATAGGATGATTTTCTGGTTTTCTCTCACCATCATTATAATTTGTAGTTATCATAATTTTTTTTATCTCCCTTTTAATTCACAAAATCGTTCCTCTTCCCTCAAATAAATTGAATAAATTGTTGAATTTAATCAATAATTAATAACAAAAAGTTTCCTATATAACTATTATAACAATCCTAATTTTCATTTTTATTCAAAAAGTTGGAAGGTAAAGTATACATACATAGATAATTAAATGAATTCTTTCGCTTTTTATCCTTATTATGTTTTAAATTTATTAATAGTAAGAATGTTATTTAGTTATTGTTTTTGTGTTTGTATTGAAATTTCAGGAATATGAGATACTCAATTATCAATAACATTGCATGAAATTTATATTATCTAATTAAAAGGGTAGCTTAGAACATTCAATTTCATTTTACATGATATTTTCACACCCCATTAATTCTTATTCATTTTTATTTATTATTTAATTACATTGACAATATATCACGCATGGAATAATATTTGAATTTATAAAACTATAATCTATAATTAAAAAGTAAGCCAAACTATTTACCATCATCTGAATGTCATATTTTAAATTTCATAAGATAATTTCTAAACCACTCTTATGCAAAGTAGATTTTGTAAAAAAAAAAAAAAAAATATGAATAAACATTCCATTTCTCCTTTCCTCCATATTTATGTCTATATTAAATTTCATAATAATGAGACAAATCTATAACTCAATAATCTAAATATAAAATATATAAATCTAATTAAAAGGCAAGCAAAACTAACTATCGTCATTTACATGTCATATTTTAATTACATAATAAGACAACATCTTAAATAATTCTCCTGTAAAGTGGATCTTGTAAAAAAATAAATTATAATAATAATAATCAAGCAAAACTTATACATTTCATTTCTCTTTATTCCTTATTAATGTTTATATTAAATTTCATAATAATGAAAAATGATGCTCAAAAGTCGTGAACCTTGATTGATATTTATGCCTATATTAATTTTGATAATAATGAAAAAAGGATGCTCAAAAGTCATAAAACGCATCCTCAATTCTTTATATATTTTTTATGGAAGACAAAATTTATAAGCCAAAATTTTTCTTATCTCTATCGTCAGTAGAACTAAATGTATCATTAAACTTTCCTATTATTCTATTAACATCAAGCCAAGTGTATTAAGGTTTTAAAATTACTAACTAATTTATTTACTTTTTATGTGAGTTCCATTGGGTTATGAAATGTTCATCACATTTTCAATTTCATCGTTTGTGTTTGTTTTGTTCTCATTTAGGGGATATCAAGATTTGTGGTGTTGAGTTATTCAAAGGTAATACTCATTTTCTACGACTTCATTCTCATTCCCTTTTTCTTTCACTATTTAAGAGGAAACTTAAGTTAACAACGATAATATTGCATAAAACAAATTTCACAATTTTGTTGGTTAATTCAGACTAATTATTGAGTTAGTTTTTTTTATTATAGGGTCGATTCGTTGGAAAAAGAAGACTATATGAAGAAGTAAAATACTAGGATAGCTTAAATAACTATATATTGGAGACTAAGGGGGTGTTTGGTTCATGTAATGGTATGGGGTTTGGTATGAGGAATCATTCCAAGGTGGTATGAGTTTGGAACTTGATTCCTCATATCATGTGTTTGGTTCATTCTTTGGAATCAATTTCATTCCCATACCTTGTGTTTGGTTAAAAAACATACTGGTATGGGTATCAAATTAAATGATTTATGATATTAGCAAAATAAACTCATAATATTGAAAGTGTAAAACAGAAAACGTAACTTTTACAAACCAAGTACTTAAAAAGACATTATTTCACCAAAGTAAGATTCAAATTCTCAAACTTCCACAATAGAAGTGACAATCAAAGTAAACGATATTTATTATGAAGCATTAGGGTGAGTCTGAAGAGGCATATACATTAGCAATTATATAATATAAAACGTAAGAAATTAAATGATTTAGAGAAAGTGTACTCTATTAATCAAGAGTGACAATTACCTTGCAAAAGTCCTCGTAAGCTTGTCTCTCACATTGAATCATTTTAGTTTGGTCATCCCATTGAAAGCCTGATGTTCTGCTCACCATTTCAGAAACAACTGCATACTTATCTTTAAACCACTTGTACTTTGATTCAATATGAGGGTTGAAAATTGAGCAAGCAAAAGTGACAAGTAGAGAAGCAGAATGACGGCAGAAGGTTTCTATATTGTTTCAATTCTTTTTTTTTTTCCTTTTTTTTTTTGATTCCTAAGGGTTTGGAATGAGTGATACCCACCTCCCCCATGGGTTTCCAAAACCCATACCTCATGGGTTTGAGGTATGAGTATCAAAATATAAAAATTACCAACCAAACACAAGGTATGGGTATGAGTCATTCCAAACCCATACCTCATACCATAATTACTTGAACCAAACACCCCCTAACTACAACTCTACAAGATTGATGACATCAACGTGAATGACTAATAGTTTTTTTTTTTTTTTTTTTCAAATGTATATTTTTATTTTGGTATTTGTTTGTTTTTTTTTCCCATCATTTTACCTTCGAAAAAATAGCAATATTCACCTACTTTGGCTTATTTAATTTATCGATTTTGATCTTTATGTTAACATGTAAATGCCCGTAATCTTAGTACGCAATCAATGATGAATTATTCATAAGGTGAACTTACTATATGTTTTGATATTTTATAAAATTTCAATTAATAAAAACACTAGAAACATCACACTCAAAACAAAACATCCCGTGAATTTCACGGGCCACAAAACTAGTTTTATCATAAAATAGCTACATTTTATTCGTTTTTGTTTCGGATGAACACCACTAGAATAAAGCAAATTCTCATTTGTGACGAGTTCTTTTTTGTAATAAATTGTGCGGACCCAAATATGACCATTTTAATGAGAAAATGCGATCATTATTTAATAGTAACATTGTGTAAGTGTTTTCTTTTTTCAGTAGGTCTTATGAGAGACCATCTCTCACTAATTAGTGGAAGACATAATAGGAAAAAAAGAAATTCAGTAAATCCTCTCACCCAATCATGTTAGAGGTCTCTCAATAGCGTTACCGTCTCTCTAAAGTTTTGGGTTATTTTATCTTACAATTAATCACATTTTAAGACCGTTACAATTTTTCACCGTGTCACGGCAGAGATCAACTGATTTTGCCAAGAAAACTTGACTAATAATTTACTCCGAAGGTTGATAAAGAAAACATGTGGTGATAAACGATAATCGTTTCCATTGTCGTCTACCTTATTCGTTCCACATTCAACTCCCAATTACTCGTATTTTTCCCATTGCTAAATCCTCACGACTGTTCTAGCAATCATAATCACTCTTCACCTACATTTACACGCAACCCCCCACTTCTCTTTGTTAAATCACTCACAAATCACAATCCTCCATTTTCACGAAAATCTCAACAACAATGGCGTTCTCTATCAACACCCAATTATCTCCAATCTCTTCACTCTCAAAACCCTTCTCTCTATTCCCCTTACCCTCCTCTAAACCCACAATCACCTTCTTCTCCAACAAACTCTCACACGCTCTCACAGCGCGAGTCGCATCTCCTTCAAACCCAATTACTCTAAACCAAAACGAACAAGAAGAACAAGAAGTACCCTTGATCCAAAACGACGTCGTTGATACGGAGGAAACAGAAGAAAGTTCAAGTTCAAAGTTCACATGGCGAGATCATTGGTACCCAGTTTCTCTAATCGAAGATCTTGATACTCGTATTCCTACGCCTTTTCAATTACTTGGACGTGATATTGTGCTCTGGTTTGATAGCAAGAATAATGAGTGGGTTGCTTTTGATGATAAATGCCCTCATCGCCTTGCCCCTCTTTCTGTTAGTCCTTCTTTTTCCGATCTTTACTTATTTTATTTTAATTTTTAAATTCCCGTCTTCGATAGATAACTATTGATCGGAACAGAGGTAATATAAATTAATTATTTTCAGCTCGTTTGTTACAAGGAATTTAATAAGCGCATTATGGGCTGAGCTATCTGGTATTTGTTGTTTGTGACTGACAAAATCCGTCACAAGCTTGTGACGTGAGACAAAGGGGTAAGTGGAATTAATAAAGAATTTAGGAAATCAAGGAGTTTACTTACTAAATTGAGCTAAACTTAGTTAGCATTTATCAGCTGCTTTTGGGAATAAGAAAATGTAGGGAGATACTTAAGGAGTTAAGTTAGCTCAAATTGACAGTTTTTCGAGACTTAGCCAACTAAGTTAATCTGTGTTATTCAGTTCAAGTGCTTATAGAGTTATAGTCAACTAAGTTTATCGGCGTAGGGAGCTGATATGTGCTTGGGGAAGGGTGGGTGGGACTTGGGAGATTATGAGGCTACCCTCTAAATTATGAGTAAGTTGGTATTGGCTATGGGTTTAGTGGGTTACCACATTTGCTTACACCTGGAATCGCGACTTGGTTCGTATTGGGCAACCATGATGACCTATTTTAATGAGAAATTAAAATTATTATGTCTAATATCAAAGTGCTGAAGGATACACTATACTGCTGAGTTCATGTCATCTGTTGTTGGGAATTAATTAGACCGCGACTGCAGTTAAACTGTTAAAGTAATTTCCCAGTGGATATTGATATAATGATACAGTAGCTGAGATAGCCAAGCTGGCCTTTTTACACTGTACCTATTAAACTCTTCGAGACTTCACAAGCTAGGCTGGCTGGATACGCCCTTTTGGGAAAATTTGTTGAGGTGGGTTATTGATAACTGATGGTACTTTTTATAGGAAGGAAGGATTGATGAAAATGGTGATTTGCAATGCTCATATCACGGGTGGTCTTTTTCTGGTACCGGATCATGTACTCGGATCCCTCAGGCCAGGTCTGAAGGGCCGGAAGCTCGTGCAGTGAAGTCCCCTAGAGCTTGTGCAGTAAGGTTTCCGACTAAGGTGTCTCAAGGATTGCTCTTTGTTTGGCCTGATGAGTATGGGTGGGAGAAATCCAGAGTTACTCAACCTACTAGGTGATTTATCTCAAACTATGTGTCACATACTAGTGCATCACCCATATGTATGCTTCTCATATTCATTGTAAGATTGGTTATTAAATTCGTTGACTTATCTGCAGCGGTGGGGTATTGCATATGATTATTAATTAGATTTATGTTTATAAAATAAGATTATGATATATGTCCTGACGAGTTCAAAAATAAATTGAGTTGACCCTTACGTGCCTTTTATTTTTCAATTGTTGTGGGAGGATTCCATCTAATTAAAATATTAAATGTGTGGGTCTCAGAGGATTAGTGTACGACTGTACGATGATGCAGCACGTAGTGTTTAATACTTTATTGTGTGTATCAAGTTGGGTGCGTTGATTATATTTAATCTATCGCTGAAGTGGGTATTGAATGTTTATTGGTTAGGTTGCCAGACGACTTTGATAAGCCAGAGTTTGCTACTGTGTCTATCCAGCGTGATTTGTATTACGGCTATGATACTTTGATGGAGAATGTGTCAGATCCCTCGCACATTGATTTTGCGCACCACAAGGTATCCCTTGAATTAATATAAATTAATGATCTCACATTCTCACTATAGTGTATTAGTTTATTGTGGATGAGTCGGAGCAAGCACCCGCTCATTTTCCTGTTAGTACTTTAGGTTATTTTCTTAATTTGAGTAACCTTATATACCTAAATCTCATCCTATCGTCCACATTATGAATGAAAGATTCCAAAGACATATTATGTATATGTGTATATGCCTTTGGATTAAATTACATCTGAAAATACTTCTAATTGCATAAAAAGTAAAATCTATACGACATGCGTATTCTTAATACACTTGGAGTTTATAATGGTAGTCGTATTGATTTTAAGGAATGTGTTAATCACTATATCATTTGCCGCCAATTGTTTCATCCTGTTTTGGTATTCTTACTTTCAGCCAAAATCACTATGTATATCATAAAAGGCATTGACGTACAGCCGTATAGATTTATACAGAATTCATACTTGTATATTGTATAATGGACTGTCCTTCCGTCTTGTGCCTTTTTTAAATTTGTGGATGAATATAATGGCCTTGTTTGCTTTTTTAGTATTTTCTTCCTATCGTTGCCTTTTTAATATTGTCCAATAACTGCATAAGTTGGACAACCTTTCCGTGTAACCCTCAGGCCTCATCTGGATTGCTTATTACATTTCGGAGATAATTAATAGTTTTTGAGGGCTTAAATTCAATAATACTGATAAGTGACTACTTGTGAAATTGTTGAACTACGTGCTAATTGTTGCTTTTGTTACTTGGAATCGTAACTCTGGTTGATCACTTCAATTTGTGCGTTCTGGATAAACACGCAATGTCAGACTAGTGGGTACCATTCCACCATTTCTACATTTCAAGTGATTACAACGGTTCAGATCAATTAAGGAAGTAGATGTGATTTGAAATATTTGGCTAAGATCTACCATGGTGATTTACTTCTTATTAGCCTATGTAGATCTGGAACTAGACAAGGCTTTGTTTTTTTTTTTGGTTCAACCAGCTTTAGAGCAGTCCTCTATTGCTTCAGAGTTCTGATACTAATGAAGTGCACCAGGTCACAGGAAGGAGGGACAGGGCCAAGCCTTTGCCGTTCAAGGTCGAAGCCAGTGGTCCTTGGGGGTTTGCTGGAGCAAACGATGATAATCCACGAATAAGTGCTGAATTTGTTGCCCCCTGTTATTATATGAATAAGTAAGTTTTTGCATGTCCTTGTGTAAGATACACTTGTAACAGATGTAGTACGTGACTCTTCCTTAAATGATGGTGAATTTTTGCTGTGTTGGCCTCTTTGTGTGGGTAATGGATGTTTGATTATAGCAGGAAGCATTGATTTTAGAAAAACACTAAATGAGTCACCTTTGATGTCATGTCAAAGGGGAAGTTTTTTTTATATCTTTTCATTTGTTTCTGTAATGAAATTTGGCGATAGCCCATTTCGTTGCTTGTGACAATGCTTCACTCTGGTATTTGTGTGTCAAAATGTACATGTTAATAATTTCTATACACTGGGGCAATTAATTGATTGTCACAGAATGTTTCACTCTCCTTTTGTTTTTGACTTTTTCTTTTCTATTTTTTCGCATTGAGGTGTGCGTTCACCCATGGACGGTTCCAAAGGATGATTCATGTCAGCCGACCCCAAATCATTTTGGGATTAAGGCTCTGATGTTGTTGTTGTTGTTGTGATATCCTTACTAAGTCGGTGAGTGCAAAAGATATTTAGAGGTCGAGGGAGTTCCTTATGTTGAAGCCTTGATGTCATGACTAAACACAACAATCTATCTCACAATAAAATGTAGAGTGGTTAGTCGAAAATATTGCTTTTCCAACGGCATTGATGATACGAATGTGCTGGCGTTTTGGTTGTTCTCATTAGAATTACTGTCATATTGTCATTTTCTTGGTGTGCAACGTTTAGGATACTGTAGTTTTTATGAGTTCTAGAAATCATATTGAAGTGCTTCATCTTGTTTTTGACATGATTTACAAAGTGCACCGTTTCCAATGTCTTTAGCTAGGACACGCCTTTTCCAAAGTCTTTATCATACACGGTGAACCTCTGAAAGTCCCCATTGACATGATAGCTTTTTAGGGTACAATGTATTTTATGGGAGCTTGTATCATTTGTCCTGAAATCGTCTGAACTTATTTGAGTATTACTTTGTAATAGGTTTTTTGTAGAGTGGCATACGTTCTCCGAACTTATCCAAACTAACCATAAAAAGAAGATGAGCTGCTGCAAACTATATTCGTCCTTAAATATTGTTCTTTTTAGTTTTCTACTCAGATCATTTTCCTATTTGTATGCTAATTTCCTTTTGTATGTCAGGATAGAGATAGACACAAAGCTTCCTATAGTTGGTGACCAGAAGTGGACTATATGGATTTGCTCTTTCAATATACCAATGGCACCTGGGAAAACGCGGTCAATTGTTTGTAGCGCTCGAAACTTTTTTCAGTTGACAGTTCCTGGCCCTTCTTGGTGGCAGGTGAGTGATTGAAATGTTTAGTTTAACAAGACGCGTGTTGGGTATTTGTTTTGTTAATTGTTAAACTAGGCATTTGTTGCATTTAATCGAGCAATTTTAGAGCGTGCCCATCACCTCTTTTCTTAAAAAGTGGATAAATTTTTTTATACCTTCAACTATTCAGAGAGCTTTTTTGTCCGAGATCTAAAACCATGAATGTAAGCACTGTCGTGAAGCTAATTGTGGTTCCTGAAAGTATGATGACAAATTGTCATTATATAGTTCGATTTGAAATATTGTCAGATAGATAAACATTTAACGCGATGCCCTTTTGATAACGCGTTTTTGTTGCTGTTGTTGTGGAAATACTTTTCAATAAAATCGACTTACTAATGTTTTAGGATTATTTCAGGTGGTTCCTAGATGGCATGAACATTGGACATCAAATAAAGTGTATGATGGAGATATGATTGTACTTCAAGGTCAAGAGAAATTCTTTCTGTCAAAATCTTCAGAAGATATAAACAAGGAATACACAAAAATTACTTTTACACCTACGCAAGCAGATCGTTTCGTCTTGGCCTTTCGCAATTGGCTGAGACGACATGGCAACGGGCAGCCTGAATGGTTCGGTGATGTGGGTGAGCAGCCTTTACCATCGACAGTTTTGTCCAAACGCGAGGTCAGTCGAAGATGCATATGTCTGTTATAGACTTATAGTGTTATTGACTATATTCAATGTGTAAGGAAGCAAGGTCATTGCTCGTATCCAAATTTTCTGAGAATGCAAAAAATTATGAAAAGCAAGAAACTAATTCAATTATGGAAGAGAATATAAGAGGGAGGAACTAAAAATAATCTAATAAAAAAGTGATAATATTTGTGGTGAATACGAAACATATTTTCGTATAAGATGTGAGTATTGTGTGGCCTAGAGATTTTTGGTGCGAATCCACGTTGGAAGATATTGGAACCCATGAGGGTCTTGCCAATTAAAGAGGCATACACAAATTTTCGTATAAGATGCTCAGACCGTATTTTATGGTTGGACTATCAAGACGTTGACCATATTGTATGCCTGGGCTACCAAAGTTCCGAAAAACACACCAAATCTTATAAACTTGCATTTTATTATCTTGAAAACTGAGAGGTTTGGCCTTAATTTCACATTAGACAGTAAGTACTAAGTAGGGCACTTTGGCGATTCAATTACTTATTTGGCGTGCCTTGTGTCTGAATGACAGATGCTGGATAGATTCGAGCAGCACACTCTGAAGTGTTCATCGTGTAAAGGAGCTTACAACGGCTTCCAGACATGGCAGAAAATTCTGATAGGTGCTACTGTCATTTTTGCAGCAACTGCCGGAATTCCTTCAGCGCTGCAGGTACGGTTACTCTTAAGCAGTCTAGCCATTGTTAGTGCTGCCTCGGCTTACGCTTTACACGAGCTTCAGAAGAACTTTGTGTTTGTTGATTATGTACATGCTGATATTGAGTGACACTGTTTTGTAAACCAGAGGTGACCAACTTTACTCGCGTGTAAAGTTCAATAGTCCAGTCTATATTAGTTTTGAGCCTGAACGTTTTGTGTGCTACTGCTCATGATAAGAATTTATAAGTAAAATTTTAGATTTAAACTTCTTGACGTAAAGTTACATACTAAATTCCGGAGAACTGTTATACGGTAAAAAAAAAATGGCTGTATTTGGAACCTAGATGAAAAAGAAAATCATATAAGGTAGCTCTTGCTGCCAAAGCCCCAAAGCTATAGATAAAACTGAGGTTCCTCCTTGACTTGCAAGATGGTGCAGCTTGCACCCTATTAACATTTGGATTCGCCAACTTTGACTTCTAGTCTTTAAGCCTTCTCTTCTCGCTGCAAGCTAGATATGTTACGGGATACAAGAGGAGAGCAAATGGTCGGTCATTTTTTGGTCGTCCCACCAGGCCCTGTACTCTCCCCCCGTCACACCGAGCCCGTTGCACATTTTTTTTACTAGGTCTATCTTCTTTCAAAGAAGATGCCATAACTCGCTCCTCAGGATGAATTAGACTCTTGACTCCTAAAATGGGGGAGGATTCTCGAGTTTCCCTAGAGATGTGATGTTGCAGAGTGAAGACAACTTTTGAGCCGAATTCGAAATTTACTCTAATTACTAGGGTTGTTTATCAGTCCGGGATCAGACCAAAGACAACAAGAGTAAAATGGTGGACCGTGGGCTGGACTTTATTTATCTGGTCCGGTTTGGACCAAATAGATAGGTGAACCGAACCAAACTGGATCAGAGGTGAACTGGATCAGCCTGGACCAAATAATATATTGCTTATTACTTTATATTTATATGGTGGATTTAATTTGCATTAGAAATTTAGGTTTTAGTTTGATATGATAGTAGAATGTCTAAATAATCCATAATAAGATAATACTATCCAGCTCATGGTCCATTTGGTTTGGTCCAGGACCGGATTAAAGACCAAACCAACGTAAATAGGTGGACCAAGGACCAGATCAAATAAAGTATGTGTCCGATCTGATTCGGACCATATTACACGCTCCGGTCCGGTCTTTGGTCCGAACCATCGAATGAACACCCCTACTAATTACTGTCAAAATGACCGTATCGACACGTAGATGACGACTCAGAGGTTGATCAAAATACTCGAGTGACATTTTATTAACCAACTAACAAATGTTATAGAAAATGCGACATAAGCTAAACATGCTATCCGGCAATCATCGGGTGGCTTACAAGAAGTGCAACCTGATGAGGTGTCTACATATTGTGACATATAATCATTGGGTGGCTTACAAGAGGTGCAACCTGATGAGGTGTCTACATATTGTGACATATACGTGAATAAAATGAAGGGAAAACTTAGGGAGTGGGGCTGGGAGACCGAGGTGTAAGTGTGTAACGATACCCAGAATTCTTAATTAAAAAAAAAGTTTAGAATTAAAAAAGGAGAAGATGACGAGTCTACTGTTCACCTAAACATCCCATTTAACGTGAGGTTAGCGTGATATCCTTTTCGTGGAACTCTGGAAATCTAGAACCATACATTATACATTACGGAGTACTCTGTATTATTTTCTATAGTTTAACACATTACCTTATTAATCAGTTCCAGTTCGAGTGTTTAAAGCATTTAAGACAGGTCATTGTCTAAGGTAAACGTGTTTAATCATGGTGTCTTGATGAACCATCGTCAACACTGCTTTCTCCAATTAATCCCGTGAATTTAATGTATTATCATATTCATGATTCATCATCGAGTATTATTAGCTGATTAATTGGACTCGTATGTTCAGAAGAGTAATGCAAGTGTAATATGTGTGTTCCAACTTCAATCATTTTCAGAACCACGACGACCAAGAGCTAAGGGCTTCCCTTGTATCACACACTTTGCCTTCCTTTACTTTGTTGCATGAGACTTCATTAAACTCTACCTTTGCGACTACGTTCGACTTCCATTACTTTCCAGAATAGTATAATATTACCCTTTCCCTTTCACTCTCTTCATTTCGATTAATATGTCACAATTTCAAATGGAAAGTACGTGTAAGACGTATTGGATTAAGTCGACAGTGGACAATGTACGACCTATTATTAGCAGAGACAGATTAATGCATTCATAATCATATATAATAAGTAGATCAAAGAAAATGATCTAGCTAGTGTATAGTCATGGCACAAGCAAATGTAATTGAATTACCGAGTAGTATTAGTTTGTTCGCGATGGAAGATATTTTCCAATTAATCATTTTATAAATATTCTATTCATCGATCTCAATTATTTATTAGAATCTCTAAAAAATAATATATTGAAAAGCGTGGAATATATGAAACTCGAATAAAATTATTTTATTAGCGTCAACATAAAAGCATAAGGGATCACAAGTTCACAATCACTATCATAATAACAAATAAATTTTTACCTACAAATTAAGAGCTTGAACTTACTAAACACATAATTACTCAATTTCCATCTATTACATCCAAATGCAGTCAAAATGATCTAAGAGAAAGAAAAAAAGCCATACATCAACAAGTCTTTCAGTTCAGATATATTTACTACAACCTCGAGCCCATCTAATTCTAATTTAAAGTGACAAAAAAAACAAGAAAAATAAATGTCATTAAATTCCATTTCAGATGAAATGATTTACATCACTCAGAAGACCTCTGTTCCACTTTCGTGTCATCTCGTGTCTACTATCTTAACCTTCTGACATGCCATTCACATACTATATGTTAAAATGGGACAAAAGATCCGCACTCATCATTCACGGGCCGACTCGTCCATCATTCCCGGCCAACATCAAGTACTTATCTTTCCGGGTCAAAGTCGTGCACTCGAACTCCAAAGCCCGACCCAATTGCCTCTGCAATTGATTAGCCACTTCAAAGCTTGATTTCCCACCACCACAGGTATCCTCCTTAGGGACCTTCCCTAGCACATCAAGGTAGTAAATTGGGCACGGGTTCATAAGGAAAAATATCGGGTCCAAACACTTTAACCCGCTTGCAGTCGTTCCGTAAAACATGGTAACTTTATTTTCTAGGCCTACTGGCACTATTTCATCAGCCAATTCTGCAAAAAGTGAACTAAACCTTAACAAATATGGTTCCCTACAAGTTGTACCCTCAGGACATACTACTAGGTCACCTTCACTTAGTAATTTTTCCATTGTTTCGCCGTCTTTAACCCTGTCACGGGTCAATCTAACCGTCCTCAACGGTGCAATGACTTCCGACATTTTACTCAAGCTGTATGTGACCGCGGTCAATTTTTTTCCTAGGCATGTCGCTAACATGACCGGGTCCAATAGGGTCCTATGGGTGCACACGTATAGGACTCCCTTACCAGCACCAGCACCAGGAGTATTTTCAGTTAATTGTTCGGGATTGGTGCCGATTCCTTTAATTCTAAGCCTAACACCACTTAGTTGGCCTAACAAACGACCCAATTCAAATGGGAAGTAAATCCCAACAAAAAGCCTAAAAATGGCAAGGAGAAAGGCTAGTGGAAGCCACATGAACATGCATAGGGTTGCAGTAGGTGTGGGCAGAAATGCTAATCTTCCATCATGAAAAATTAAGGGTTTTGGGTATTTGTCCCTAGGCATTTTTGAGGTTGATGTCCCACAAGTTTTGGCATCTTCTTGCAGATTTACCATGTATATCTCCTGCAACAAAAATGGACCACTTCATAAATATTCAATTGACCATAAATTGTTATGTTGCACATATATATCTGGAGTCTATGTTATCTTACTCACTCTACCCTAGACTTCTATCGATATCTTAATTCCTCTGTTTCGGTGAATTATTTACATTTTTCAAAATATGTGAGAATTTTGTAAAACGTAAGCAATTCAGTGGAACTGATGAAGTATATACACCGAAACCGATATACTTATGTGCAATGGCGGAGCTAGAATTTACAATTAGGGGGCGAACAAGTAATACTATAAGACAAGCTCGAAAAAAATTCGAAAATTCAAACTAAAACTTTCGCATTTTTCATTTAAAAATAGTGAAATAATAATAGCAACTAAAAATAAAAAAGTGAAATAAAAAATCCGAACTGGACCGACTCGAAATAAAGAGCAATAACATAGAAATCAAGAAAATTGTCAAATTAAGTAAATACTCCCACGCATTATTCTAGTGAATAGTTTACATTTGTTTTATTTTGTGAAGAAAAAAATAACGTAAGTGTAAACTATTGACTGAGACAGAAGGAGTATCGGTTAGTATGTAATAATAATACAACATGGACTGAAAGTCTATGCTAAGAATTTAATGAGGTACCCATTCATTTTCATAAATACTATGGACAAATTTTATAGAAGTACTACCAAATATGGTTTGTACCTCCATGTAATGTTTTTTCCCTTTTAGGTTCAACGAAGGCGTCATCATCAATAAATTCACATTTTACAATTAGATAAACAACAAGCAACATTTAAGTACTTTGAGAATTTTTTAAGTTAATAAAGGAAATTGTCATTTACACCAAATTGATAGGCCTAGATTCACCTAGTTAACATACCTATCTAATTAGCATTCGTAATTATCCCGTGAAACCGTTTCACACTGTAAGATAATCTATTGTATAAAAACTAATTTTTTATCGATAGTAATAATTGAATGAATTTTTCTAAAAAAGGAACCGTCTCACATAGTTACATTGTAGGACAGTCTTATTCCAAAATTTGCGAATTAGCATATGCGTATCAGTAGATGAAGTTTATTTGAGTTCTTGTGTATCATATAATGATGCATGCAAAGTTAGTTCAATTCAAAAATACTTGCAATCTTAAAAATTAAGAGAAAATAAAGCAAATTAGTAAATAACATTATGTGTTGTTATAATGTGAGATGTATCCTTGTAAATAAAATCTATATCACACAAAGACTCACTAAGCCTATGGAATAAAATAGATACTCATTATGGAATAAAATAGACTCACTAATCTTATTATTAAAAAACCGTCTTATACGAGAATTTGTATAATAAAATTACCTTGCAAGGAGACAAGAAGAGATGATCAAGGAAGGCAGAATTTCCAATACCAACATCTGGTCTTTCATCACAAAAACATTCTTTAACAGCCTTATGTTTGACAACCAAATTAGGGCCACTTAAAAATCCAGTAAAATACTTTCCAAAGCTATGAAGTTCAGTGCCAACAACATGATCAACCTTTAAATAATCCTTAAGAAACCTCTCTACCATTACTTTTGGGACACTTGTAAAAACTGCCTTAAACTTAGCCATACTCACAACTTTATAAACATGGTAATTAAGCTCTTCAAGATAGAACTTTGGTAAAACTGCCCTTTCAACACAAGACATGTCCTTAATTTTAAGGCCACAAAATGTAATAAATATCATAACCCTAATTTGAAACTCATAGTCTAAAACCAACAAAAGTGGATAACTTAAGAGCAATAAAAGTGCCCTAATTAAACTACCACCTTCAAAGGCAACTAACATGAAATAAGGAAAGAAAGATTTAGTTCTTAGTAATGTGCCATCAATATCACACACCATAGTGTTAAATTGTCGGTCTTCGACGTAATTTATATGTTTGGAAATATTAGGGTATGATAATTGAGAAACTTCCTTTTGTTGTTGTTTTGATTTTAAAGAAGGGGTTTTGATAAGGTGATCAAAACCATAGTTTTTGATTTTTGAGTTTCCTAAGAGTTGATAAAAGAGCAATTCTACTAGTCTTGAAAGAACATATGGGAACACCATGGTTATTATTATAGAGTTTTATTTGTTGTAATTATTTGTTGGTTTGGGTAACGGGACGCCTTGGTTAAAACAGAGAGATTAATGTAATGTAATGTAATGTGTGGGTTGTAGTAAGGGAGGAGAATAATGATAATGAAGAGTGAAGGAGAAAGAAGAGTGTATTTATAGAGAAGAGACAATAAAAAGTGAAAGTTGACTGAGTGTATTTGGTTAGCCACACCGCATGCATTAATTACCTTTTTAATTCTATTTTGGAATGTTTATTTTTCATGCTTAGCTTCTCTTTTTGTTTGTTCTGTTTTTTTTCATTTGTTCTTCCCAAATGAGCTTATTCACTCTGACCTCTGTTCAACTTTATCTGAGGTCAAGGAATAAGGTATAATGTATGAATGTTTTTAGTGTTAACGAGTATTACCTCTAATTGCTTTATTTACAGGGTAAATGACTTAATGGGTTTAAGGGCAACAAATTTATCAAAGTAGTATTAAGATGAAATTTATTATCGAAAATGGGTTCACATAGTATATGAATGCATGAAATTATGCCATGGAGTACGTTGCTTAGTTGACTAAGCGACTTGGGGACTCAGGGACGAACCTAGAAATAAAATTTTGGGGTAGCGAATTTTACTCATGTTGTTTTATACGAGTACTTTTTTTAAGGTTCATATTTAAGAATTTTGAGATAGCAAAAATCGATAATTTTAACGTTTTTTTTGAAATTTGGGGTAGCGATTATTACTCTTTGCTACTAGCTAGTTTCCCCTTCAGTGGCCTTAGTAACTTACAAATAAATAGAAAAACAAAGAAAGAATTGAGTTTGGAGCAAAGGTAGTGCGCGCTCAATGGCAGAGCAACTTTGGTTAATTGTGCATGTGTTTGGAAAGATTAGAGTATGAAACTACGAATTACTTCGATGAAGAATTGCAACTTCAATGACGTTTTTAATTTGATTTAAAACTTTCTTTTGATATCTGAGGGTTTGAAATTCGTGCCCATATTTTATAGATTTGAGGTATGGATATTAAAGTTAAAAAATCTCCGACCAAACACATTATTGTATGGGCTTCACCCATTCCAAACCCATACTTGATTGCGAAAGGTGTTCGAACCAAACATCCCCTATGGAGTGCTTAATGATTGTTAACTATCGATGATGATGATGGAGTATTAAGTGAGTGCCAAGAAAATTGGCCTTGTTACGATTTTGAATCTTTTAGTTATTTTTCTATTAAAAAATAATCTGTGTAATTATATAAACAACAATAAATGGAGTTTTTATATTACCCTTCACTATTTATCCTGGGTGATACTCAAATTAAGTACAATTCGATAGCACCGTCTTATTTTCCATATTTATAACCTAAAAGTCCAACCATCTTCAGAAAAAATCAAAATATACATGTACAAATTGAAGAACGTATCACAAACTTTAAATTCTTAGGAAATTCTAACCGTGTTCTTATTTCCAAGATCAAATAACATATCAAGTGATTGTTAGTCGTAAACTGCAGTAACAATGAGAAAGATTAGAGATAACCGATTTGTAGTGACGTGGTATGGAAGCCACTGCCTTGAAAACTATATTCCGGTACGACCGTGGTGGCGATCAGCTAGTGCCGGTAGTTCCCCAAGGATAACACTACAGTCTCCAACTCAGTTTCGCCCACTCGGAACTGTGAGACTTGGAACAACAGAAAGTTTTACTTCACCCAGAAATTCGTAGCAGAGAAGATAAGAGAAGAAGAGATTAGAGAGAAGGGAGAGTGTTTGTTGTGTTGTTGAATGCTGAAGAGTGATCTATTTATAGCAAAATAGATCAACAGCATTAGTGGAAGGGAGCTGCTGCACTTGATGGTAAGCTCCACTGAAGCAGAAGTGGAGGGAATAAAGGAGCATTTAGAGCAGCACTAGCATCCCACCAGCAGTCAGTGGTAGGGATTAAAGGAGCGCAGCACTATAGCATCCCATCAGACAGTCTTCCACCAACAGCACTTTGGACACTCCAGTCCAAAACAAAAACAAACGGTTCGGTTCTGGCCCAAAAAGATAGGCAAAGCCCGCCGCAGGCGATTGCCAAATCCCGAATCCCAAATCCCGAATCCCGAATCCCGAATCCGGATCCGGGGCCGGGCTCGGGCACGGGCACGCGCGCGCGTGTGCGAGCTGAATTAAGCACCTCGCAAAGCTTCCACAAAAGCCTCCCATGACCCACTAGTGATATGGTAAGGAGTGTGGTCATATATAAACACAACACAAACACTATTCCTCACCAATGTGGGACAAAATGGAAAAAAGACTATGCAAATAGTAGCCCCTATTTCCAACAATCCCCCACTAGGGGCGGCCAGAGGGAAAAAGAAGAATTCCTGGGTAAAGGAAGGATTGGATACTTAGGTATCAATATCTTTCGATTTGAATTGACACTTTAGTGAAATGAGGAAACAACTTACTTACAATGAGAGAATATCTTACGATTTGAATTCCTAGTGAGCTTCGGTCGATACCCCCACAACACATATCATACCTTGATTAAGGTCGTTCAGCGAAAGTGCAACGCGCTCTTTTTAGAGTTATGCGTTTACCTCGATCGATAGATGTGTTGAAGACTTCTCATAGTCTAATGATCGTTACACCTACGTAGGTGACTCAAGTGCTCCTCAATAGCACTTCTCACATGAGTCATTAAGGATCTAAGTCCAACCTGGTGTATGATTCATCAAGTGCGTCTCAAAAGCATTACCATTAAGGCTATGAATCATACAATGTCATAGGAATAGAAGCTTTAGACTTAGTCAAGTCTCACTCTTGACCTAAGGACTTAAGCCCCATTCCCCTCGGCGTATCAACGACTAGTCTCCTAGTCGACCCTTTAGTAAAGGGATCAAAGAAGATTGTTTTCGGACTTCACATAGTCCAAAGCAATCACTCCATTGTTTTGGAGTTGTTTAACTGCAGCGTGTCTTATTCGAATATGTCTCTTTTTCGAGTTGTAGACACTGTTCTTTGCAACACCAATTGCTGCCTGCGAGTCACAGTGCAGGGAGACCGGTGTTAGCCGTCCGCCCCACACTGGTATATCAGCTAAAAGGTTTTTCAACCATTCAGCCTCTTGCCCTGCCAACTCAAGAGCTATGAACTCAGATTCCATGGTAGAGCGTGCAATGCAAGTCTGTTTAGAAGACTTCCACGATATAGCACCTCCACCCATGGTAAAGACATAACCACTAGTAGAACAGATCTCATCGTTACCTGCAACCCAGTTAGCATCACAGTATCCCTCTAACACAGCAGGATTTTTACTATAATGCAAACATAAGTCAATTGTTCCTTTCAGGTATTTTAGTAAACGACGAAGAGCATTCCAGTGTGTTCATTACTAGGGTTATGTGTATAACGACTTCGATCTACTAACTGCATAAGCAATATCTGGTCGAGTACAGTTCATCAAAAACATCACACTACCTAGGATTTTAGCATACTCTTCTTGGGAAACACTCTTGCCCAAGTTTTTACACAATGCTACACTAGGATCATATGGTGTTACGCGGGCACATCATCAAAGCAATTAAACTTTCTCAACACTTTTTCAACATAATGAGATTGACTTAGACAGATTCCATTGGAGTTTCGGATGACCTTAACTCCTAGGATAACATCAGCTTCTCCTAAGTCCTTCATCTCAAACTGTGATGACAAAAAATCTTTGGTTCTAATTATTACCTCTAAATTATTACCAAGTATTAACATGTCATCAACATAAAGGCATATGAGCACACAATCGATTCTATTACCTTTGAATAAACACATGAATCGAAATGATTAACCTCATAGCCATTACTTATTAAAGTGTTGTTAAATTTCTCATACCACTGTTTAGGTGCTTGTTTCGATCCATAAAGAGACTTGTTCGGTTTACACACTTTACTCTCTTGACCCTCAATCAAAAAACCTTCGAGGTTGAGACATATAGATCTCTTCCCTTAGTTCACCATTCAAAAAAGCGGTTTTAACATCCATCCGATGTATAATAAGGTTATGAATAGCGACTAAGGCGACAAGAGTCCTAATAGTCGAGATTTTGGTCACAGGAGAGTAAGTATCAAAATAATCAATACCCTTCTTTTGTGTAAAGCCTCTAACTACAAGTCTAGCTTTGAACCTCTCTATTGTACCGTCAGGTCTCATTTTCTTTTAAAGATCCATTTACTTGTAATGGGTTTACTACCTTTAGGTAAGTCACTCAACTTCCAAGTTTGATTTGACATAATAGAGTCAAGTTCATTTTTAATAGCATCTTTCCAAAAATTAGCATCAATGGATTTCATTGCCTCACTATACGTTTTGGGTCATCTTCTATTAAAAAGGTGAAACAAATTCATCACTAGCACAAACAGTGTATCCATGTTCGACAAAGAAAGTTGAAACAAAATCGGCTCAAAGTTCTTTGGACATCTAGGTCTCTTACTCCTTCTAGGTTCAAAGATCATGATTAGTAGAAGTGCTACTACTAGCAAGTGAAGAGATATCAATAGATGTAACAGGCAAACTAGGAGATGAATCAACATTCTTCTCAGTAATGGAAAAACATGCTCAAAAAACACAAAGATCTCTTGCTTCGGATATAGAACGATCACTTAAAGACATGAATCTATAAGCAGAACTATTTTGAGCATAACCTATAAAAACACAATCATAGGTCTTTGGTCCAACAAAGAGGTTTCCTAAAATCGGTAAACCCACTTTAGCCAAACACCCCCACACTCTAAGGTAACTTAGGTTAGGAGGATAGCCCTTCCACATCTCATAGGGTGTCTTGTCAATTTTCTTATGAGGTACACGGTTAAGAATGTGACAAGCGAAAGTATAGCTTCCCCCACATGTCGTCAGATAGGCCAGAACTTAAAAGCATAGCATTCATCATCTCTTTTAAGGTTCTATTTTTCCGTTCACTACACCGTTAGACCGAGGTAAGTAAGGTGGACTAGTCTCATGTATTAAACCATTAGCGGACAAAAGTCGGCTAGATAAGTAGATTTATACTCACCACCTCTATCAGACCTTACCCTTTTAATTTTCCTGTCGAGTTGATTTTCGACTTCATTTTTAAAGTTTATAAACGATTGTTCTGCTTCATCTTTAGTCTTAAGCAGATAGACACGGGTGTACCTTGAACAGTCGTCTATAAAGGTGACATAATAATTCTTTCCACCTCTGCTTGCAATATTTTTGAAGTCAGCCAGGTCGGAGTGAATTAACTCAAGAAGACTCGTATTCCTAGTTGTGACAGGTTTACTAGGTTTCTTTGTGAATTTAGCTTCAACACAGCTAACACATTTAGAGAATTCTTGACTCGTCAAACTTGGAATTAAACTCATAGTTCTAAGTTTTTTAATATAGTCAACATTCACATGACCTAATCTACCATGCCAAACATCAATAGACTCGTGATATAAGCGAAAGTAGATGCAATATTATTAAAAATCGAATCGAGTTCAACACAAAAAGACCCCCAGACAGATAACCCTTGCCCACAAATTCCCCATTACGCGACATTACCACCTTGTCAGCCTCAAACACAAGCTTCAACCCAGCTTTGTTTAATAAGGCACCAGACACAAGGTTTCGACGTAACGAGGGTACATACAAAACATTATTTAGAGCAAGTGTTTTTCCCGAGGTGAGTTTGAGAAAGATCTTGCCTTTGCCTTTGATCGGTGCGGATGAAGAGTTACCCATAAAAACGCAACCCCCATCAGCTACTTCCTCGAACTCAGTAAATAACCCCTTATCAGCACAGAGGTGTCGGGAAGCGCCAGTGTCCAAGACCCATTCAAAGAACATTACCCACCATATTAGCTTCCACAACCACAAAGAAGAATGATGTCATCCGATTCTGACATTGGCTTCATCGATTTTCTTTTCGAGCATTGGTAGGCTTTGTGCCCAGTTTTCCGCAAACATAGCAGAAAAAGGACCCTTAGCGAGTTTTGAATCTTAGGAACCGGTTTGGTGTGCTTCCCGGACCATTCTTCTTGGCCCGACCTGGTTCTTACCCCGACCAAATTTAGCCTTACCCTTACCCTTGAACTTCTCAAGATAGGACGGACCACCGACTCAACCAAATTAGCATCAACATTAGCATTAGAAGATTTAATAGATTGACTAACAGGTTTGTCTTTAAGGCGATTTGCCTCTTCGGTCCTCATGTGTCCTACTAGTTCTTGGAGAGACAAGTCTTTTTCTTATGCTTAAGATGGTTTCTATAGTCGGACCGGAAGGGGGAATTTTTCCAATAACACATTTGCTAGAAAAATCTCATCTAGCTTCATCCCTTCATTCACTAGTCAAAGACATAAATTCTCATAGACATGTACTTGATCCATTATAGGTTTGTCATCTACCATCCGGAACCCCACCATTTCCCAACGACATACTTCTTTTTACCAAAGATCATCACCCCATATTTTTCTCTAGTAATTCCCACATGGTTTTAGCAGATTTGTAAACCATAAATAAGTCAAATAGGGTATTATGCATAAGATTAAGGAGGTGAAACCTAACTGTTTTATTATCCTTTTCATGCTTTATAATAGCCTCTCGCATTTGACTTTACTACGAAATTCCGGGAGGTGTAAGCGAACATCATCGATAATTTCGTTTACATAGCAGCGGGTCGAAAAAGAACGTAATCAATTTCATCTGTTCAAAAACATCGGTAATTTTTGAGCCCAACGTTTATAATTCGACCATTTAAGGGTTCGACTTTAGACAAATCAGGAGCATTCTTAGACATAATCGACATTGTTACAGCAACAATAATATAGTTTTCAAATTGTTAGTCGTAAACTGCAGTAACAATGAGAAAGATTAGAGATAACCGATTTGTAGTGACGTGGTATGGAAGTCACTGCCTTGAAAACTATATTCCGGTACGACCGTGGTGGCGATCGGCTAGTGCCTGTAGTTCCCAAGGATAACACTACGCCTCCAACTCGGTTTCGCCCACTCGGGCTCGTGAGACTTGGAACAACGAAAGTTTTACTTCACCCGAAAATTCGTAGCGAGAAAGATAAGAGAAGAAGAGATTAGAGAGAAGGGAGAGTGTTTGTTGTGTTGTTGAATGTTTGAAGAGTGATCTATTTATAGCAAAATAGATCAACAAGCATTAGTGGAAGGGAGTCTGCACTTGATGGTAAGCTCCACTGAAGGGCGAAGTGGAGGGAATAAAGGAGCATTTAGAGCAGCACTAGCATCCCACCAGCAGTCAGTGGTAGGGATTAAAGGAGCGCAGCACTATAGCATCCCATCAGACAGTCTTCCACCAACAGCACTTTGGACACTCCAGTCCAAAACAAAAACAAACGGTTCGGTTCTAGCCCAAAAAGATAGGCAAAGCCCGCCGCAGGCGATTGCCAAATCCCGAATCCCGAATCCCAAATCCCGAATCCGGATCCGGGCCGGGGCCGGGCTCGAACGCGACGACGCGCGCGATCGTGTCGAGGAATTAAGACCTCGCAAAGCTTCCACAAAAGCCTCCCATGACCCACTAGTGATATGGTAAGGAGTGTGGTCATATATAAACACAACACAAACACTATTCCTCACCAATGTGGGACAAAATGGAAAAAAGACTATGCAAATAGTAGCCCCTATTTCCAACAGTGATCATTTCCACAAAGTTTTTTTTTGAGTAAATTTCCAGGAACTTATAATCATAACGTTATTGTTATTTTTGAAGTTTCAACTACCAACCAAACATCCAGCTAGTCTTAACAATTTCTAGTGGCTGTGTCATTAAGTCTTCCATGCAAAAAGTTGGAACAATCTTGTTTCTAATCACTTATTCTACTTGCACAGATCCTTCACTTTAATTGATTGCATTTTATTATTAATAAGGTACTATTGTGCAAAAACGTGAATATCTCGTGTTGAATCTTGGCTACACCGGTCATGTTTATCTTATCTTGGAGTAATGTTTTAATTAAAGATAAACAAATGATCGGATGACTATCTGTGGTGACGAAAGTAGTAATGTGCTAATTCGACATGCCAAACGCATTGAGGTAATTATTCAACATTTGGGTTAAACAAGATTACAATTCGATGAATTTCAAGAAACACTCTTAATTTGAAATTTTTCTTAGTCAATACTAATTACTAGTAACAGTACTTTTTCTTTGGTTAGATTCCTGTGCAAGATGGGTAGGTAGAGCATGACTAATGACTTGATATTCATTACACAAATTATATGGAAATCGCTACGGTTCTTTTTTTTTCGACTAAATTTCATTTTTTATAAGCTCACTTCAAATTAGGTCCCATAAGTTCAATTAAGAATAAGTTTAGTTAAATTAGGTTACGACAGATTCATTAAATTTAATTCAGCGTAGTTCATAACACTTAAGTCCATAAAAAAAGCGAAATCGGGCATGACACCGACTAAAATGAAACGATATTTGAATTATTATTAGTAACATGTTGTATTATTAACACAACATGTCCATTTTTTTTGTGGTTAGAATTGAGTGCATGCATGGAAACAGTGTAGAGTCTGAGTGATCATGCAATTGTAATAATTTCAACTCATCAAACAACTTGTGAAGACGTTAGTTTTATGATGAAACTGCTGAAAAACAAACAATACATCATATTGAATGAGTAAAGACTGTTATTTCCTTTATAGGTACTACTCTTTATTGCTAAATGCATGTGAAATGGCACATGCATTAACATTATTAGCTCATCAAATTAATCCAATTTGTTAGTTGTTTGGAAAAACATGATCTATCTTCTTCTCAAAATCCAAATTATATGAATAAAAACCAAGAAAAATCACAAATTCCACACTAAGACACAAGACAAAAAGTAATCATTTTACTATAAATAATGATCACTTTCCGAATTTCTGTTATTAATTACAAAATAATCACTTTTTAAACCGGATTCGTTTATATCGACGACGTTTTAGTAAACGTCGACGACGTTTTTTTAAAAAAAGACGATGAATGCCCCTACTATCTCACTAACCTTTCACCAATTCTCTCTTTATTCTCTCTAACTCAAAACAACTAAAAATCAACCTTCCACCAACACCACTACCACACCCCGCCGCAACCACCACACCACCACTTTGCTACCACCACGGCCCTGCCGCCGACACCACCCCCTGCCGCCGACACCACGCCCCTGCCGCCGCTGCTACATAGAAAGGTAAGTGGCGTTTTTTTTTTTTTTGGTTAAATTAGTTTAGAAAATTGAAAGTAATTGAATTAAACTATGAAATTAAATAGTTTTCTTTCCTTTATTGTTTTTGTTAATCGATTAAATTGATTGGGTTTTGTTTTAGAATTGAAATTAGGTTATGTGTTAGGTTTTTATTAAAATTAATTGAATTAGTTTAGAAATTGATAGTTTTTCTATTAAAATTCATGTTAATTAGTTGTTATTATGTAAATTCATGGCCAAACTATGTTGTTTGCGAAATATAGTTGATTGGGATTGATTTTTGAGTCGAAATTTGTTGTTGTTAATCGGATTGGGAGTGAATTTGTTGCGTTTTGTGGTCGAAACCACGGCCAAACGTGGGAAATGGACGTTTGGGCCGTGGTGAAACGTTGCATTCCAACGTTTAAGGGCAGAGCAACGTGGGATTTGGAGGTTTGGCCGCGGTCAAACGTTTAATTCTCACGTTTGACCGTGGTCAAACGTTGGAAAAAATTGTTTGGCCGTGGTCAAACATCCATTTTCGTTGTTTGGTCGCGGTTAAAAAAAAAAAAAAATGTTTGCCCGCGGTTAAAAAAAAAAAATGTTTAGCCACCGTCAACTAAGGGATTTTTTTGTTCAACCGCGGTCAAAAAAAAAAAAAAATGTTTGTCCGCGGTAAATTAATTTTTTTTTTAAAAAAACCGTGTTTTATGCTATTATTTGCCGATTTTTTTTACTTTATATGATATTTAGTCGATTAACGTGTTTTCTAACAACTTCCAATTTCCTAATGCAGATGGCAGATCGAAATGAGAGAGGAAAGGCAATCATGAATGCTCCTTTCCGCCTAACATACACGACCGTCTTCTTTGGGCGTTATGTTACGAGCTCAGCGTCGTTCTGAGTTAAGCGAGGCCCACAAGCAGCCACCCCCACTTCGAGAGACGTCTGGTATGGTTATGATGCCTACTCCCGGTCACGTCGTTAGCGAGTCGGAGGAGGCGAGGTCTCGGGAGGTTCTTTGGTAGTTACCAAAGATGATAGAGATGATGAGCCGTCGGATGACGGTTCTGGGGAGGAGGAGGAGGACGCTGGAGAGTATGTGGTCCAACCGAACCCGGCACCGCCGAGAGTGTTGAGTCTGAAGTTGGGCCGGGATAGTAGAGGACGTTATTCGAGTGTTAGAGAGTCCTCTAGCACCGATAGGTCGAGGAGGCCGAGTAGGGATAGTTCTTGGGTCCTGAGAGAGCCCGTTCCTGGTGGTCCTAGGAACATTAGCACCCTACGGAGTTTTGGTGGTCACGTTGCGTTCAACAGTTGGTCGGACCCTAACCCGGAGAATATGAGGTCGTGGATCAAGCTCTACGAGAGGCCGAAAGTCGGGAGGAGATTAGGCACATGGTTCTCACCGAGGGTGTTGCGGCTAGGGTAGAGGCGGCGGGCTTGGGGTTTTGAAGGGGTGTTTTACCACCGGTTTAGATGATAACCTCCTTAGTGCTTTTATCGAGAGGTGGCACCCGGATACTAACACTTTCCATATGCCTTTTGGAGAGATTAGTATCATGCTCCATGATGTCCAGCATATTCTTGGGATACCTGTTAGTGGTGATCGGGTTCTTGTGGCCGGTTCGGGCGAGGATGATGACAGTGGTTTGCGGGGCAAGATTGCGAGGTTTTATGGAGTTCCTGAGTCCGATGTTGTACCACCGCTCTACAAGAATGGCGGTTTACTAACATCGGAGTTGAGTCGTGTTGTTTACCTAGGGAACGAGCATGACTCGTTACGGGCTTACCTCTTGATGTTCTTTGGTCACACTCTTTTCATGGATAAGAGTGGTGATAGGGTGTCCGCTCAGTTGTTGCCCTTGTTTGATAGTCTTGAGCGGGTTGGTTCATATGCTTGGGGTGCGGCTTGTTTGGCTTACTTGTACCGACAGCTAGGGATTGCATCGCGCCGAGATAGTTTGGGTGTTAGTGGGTGTCTACCGTTACTCCAGGCGTGGATATACGAGTACTTTCCCAGGTTCCGACCGGTCTTTGGATTCTTTTGAGAACCGTCCTCTTGTTGAGGGTTGGGCCAACTTGCCTCGGAGTAAGGGCGAGTCTCGTACTTTTCAGTTGTATCGTCATAGTTTGGACGATCTTACGGCAGAGCATGTCCGATGGTTGCCTTACGGGAACCGTCCTCAGGGAGCTTGCAGAGTATCGCTTTACTCGGGTTTTATCAGACATCTTGATATAGTAGAGCCGTACCAGCCGGATCGATGCATGCGTCAGTTTGGGTACCGTCAGGATGTCCCGGCCTCGATGCCTATTGCGGTGAAGGAGTCTCGGCCCGCGAACGGGACTTACAGGCTGGATTTCGGGCAAGAGCCCGATAGGACATGGATGTCCGAGATATCCATCATACACCTCCGACACCTGTCAAAGAAGGCATATATGCCTTTCGAGTGTACTAAGGGATACATGGCTTGGTATGTAGAGCATTCACACCCTACTTTTATCCCCCTCACACCGCGTCCATTTTCGGCTGTCGAGTTTCATGAGGAGCCTAAGTCGCCCTAGTTGTTAGTCGTAAGTTGAAGACGGTCTTCCAGCAAGATGATGAGGAGACCGAGAGAGAGACTCTAGAGGATTTGTTTGAGGGGATGCGTCCTTACTATGCAGACGTGTATGATGACTAGTTTCTTTTCATTTTCTTATGTTTTTCTATTTCGTTGGATTATGTATGTTTGGATGATGTTTGTATGGTTTTTTTAGTATCTTTGTATGGATAATTTTTATGTTTTATTTTTATTATTGTTTGGAGACGGTATTTAAGTAAATGCAACGATATTTAATTAAATGACTTTAAACATAATTTAATTAAAACATTCATTAATTGAAATACAAGGACATTACATAAAGCACTTAAAATATGATTAAAACATAAACCACTTAAAACATAAATTTAAAACTAACAACAACACCCCATACCCTAAACCCTAAACCCCATACCCTAAACCCCATACCCTAAACCCTAAACCTCATACCCTAAACCCTAAACCCCAAACCATAAACGATTATTACTTAAAACATAACATAATTAAATAACTATCGAACTTAATTATCTTCCGATGATGAAGACGACGATTCCTTATCTTCTTCATGGTCATGAACCTCAATTTCTTCAGGTTGGGTAGACATATATTCAGTCAACAAATCATTCAAGTAGAGATATAGAATTCCTTGGCCCGGCATTCTACCAGCACATAAGTCTGATAGTCTTGGGTAATCGATCACGGTGAGAATGCGCTCAAAATATGTTAAGATGTCACTTTTTAACCTACGAAACTCCCACATCTTCTCGGTTAATGCTTCATCAGAGACAACCTCATCTGTAATTGCTGGAGTTAGCACATCTTCTCGGTTTTCTTGTAAAATTATACAAAGGCTACCAATTGGAGGCTCTTCAAGCATGTGCCATACAGTGGCACTGGGAACCACTGATTCAAGACGCTCAATTAGAATTGGTAAATTTTGAACAATTAAGTCGATTCTTATTTGATAAACTCTGGTTTTTTGTGCATTTGTGAGATCCATTTTAGAATTGTATGTTGTGAATAGAATTGGATGTTGTGATTAGAATTGGATGTTGTGATTGAAATTGAAATAGAACGGCCTATTTATAAGCTAGTAATTGTAACGGCTATTTTTGAATTATAACGGTTATTTTGAATTATAACGGTAACATTTGAATTATAACGGCTATTTTTGAATTATAACGGTTATTTTGAATTATAACGGTAACATTTGAATTATAACGGCTATTTTTGAATTATAACGGTTATTTTGAATTATAACGGCAACATTTGAATTATAACGGTAACATTTGAATTATAACGGTAACATTTGAATTATAACGGTTATTTTGAATTATAACGGTAACATTTGAATTATAACGGTAACATTTGAATTATAACGGTAACTTAATAGTTTTTTCAATGCGAACAACTACTAATCGAGATAATCGTCGCACTATCGGACACGACTTCTACGACGTGTTCTCGGAGTTTCTAACATGAACGCTTGCCAAATCTCAATGTTATGTTGGTACAAAGTCTCTAGGTGAACGACGCTGGGATCTCGGAAGGTCAACCAAGCGGGATCAAGTGGCGGCATAGGGAGACTCTCAAGGGGGCTGCTAGAATGCAACCGCATCTAATGGCTATGATGTAGGACAAACCACAAAATACCACACGGTAGTCGGCCTTCAACTCGGGTCTTCAATGGCATGATAGTTTTGCAACTTCCTTCCCAAACATTCTTCCCGTCTCGCAGTGTATGACCAATCACACATATCGTCCGATTGAACATCGTTGCAAAAACTAGCAAATCGTCGCTACACATCCAATGGTCCTGCCACAACCAATCTGTTTGAAAAAACTCAACTCGTCGAATCGCTAAATCTAACCCCGACATACCGCTGAGTGGTGATAGAAAACCTCCATATAACTCTGCGTAGATAGAGTCGGACCTCATCTCCCTCGAACACCATTCCCGCATAACTATATAATCTGTCTCTCGGCCTCGCTGGGCGTGCGATATTACCCGGAATCCACAATGACCGTCATCTCCAACATCCACCCAACCATCGAAGTGGCCCCACAAAACCTCAGGTATACCCCACCGTTTGACCCATGTTGATATAAAGCCAATGGTAAAGTTCATTCCCAAAGGAGCACCGGAGTTCCCGATTCGAAATCACCAATTCTTTGTTGAACCTCTGCATTTGTTGAACAGTGAGTACTTGGTGTCCCGAACTTCCTTTCTGCATGCTCAAAACCCGACCTGTTTCTAGTGGTTGAACCTCTTGGACGACCTTTCGGTGCTCATTAATAGGGGTGGCAAAATCTCTTGGTCCTCCGGTCTTTGGAAATCACGCAACAAGTCTATGGCCGCCCTTAGTTTAACCGGGTCATTTGTGCCTCATATCATTCGCTAATTCATCCCATAAATCACCGTCATTTTTCGGCATTTGTTGAGGAATATCATACACCAATGTCTTCCAAAAAACATGAATATCCTCGAGATGGACCCTCCTACCTTTTCCGTGCAAAGATACCAAATTGCATGCACAAGGTAATCCATGAGTCGTTCGCATCACGTGTCGGCAACGATTATTCAATCCGATACCCAAACCAAGGCCTCTAGTAAGTTCTTTCTCCATTAACTCTATGGCCTTAGTAGACACGTTTCCTTGCAATAAGGAGAAAGTACGAGATGTTCTCCTAGGTTTACTCATTTCATCTTCGAGTTCTTTCTTAATCTTCGAGTGTTGACTTTCAAGCATGCCGTGGATACGGGACCACATGGAGTCAAGTGTGAGATGCTTTGACTTCAACCAAGCCTTCAATAGAGAATGTGTTGACTCAACACGGGAAGTTGCCGTGTTACCAAAATGTAAGACCTCGTTTGTATAGCATAAAACGAACTTCCCTGCGTGTGGACCCCATGCCGTCCGTACATAATCCACCATTTTTGGCCACTTACGTTGGAAACACCGCCACGCACGCCGAAACGATTCCTCGGTGGTTGAATTGATCACCTTAAACCAACCGGATTCATCATTTGAGATGACAAATTTCCTCATACTTTCGATTTGGTATGTTGTCAAGGCTTTTGCATTGACGGCTTTGTTCACATGCCATCTACACAACAAATGCTCAGCCCGGGAAATACTTGCTCAAGAGCGCTGATCAAACCCAATTCCCCTTGGTCGGTGACAAATACAAATAGGGGACGCAACTCCGGTGGCATCTAAAATCGCACTAACTTTCTCAACGACCACGGTAATTCACGTCATTCTCCTTAGGAATCATCGCACATGCAATTAAGAAGGACGATCCCGTCGGTGTCACACCAACCATCTCAATGAGTGGATTCTGGTAAATGTTGGTTTTATAAGTCGAATCCATGAGGACCACATAAGGATAAGCCCTAACAACTTAATCGCTTCAGGATGAGCCATGAAAATGTGAGTCAACTCTTTTGACTCCTCGGAAGAAATCTCGTAGAAGTGGACGTATTTATTTGCCACCGCTAGAGCCAACATTTGCTGAGCGGTGTTTCTTTCACCCATTTCTTCTTTCTTAATTTTCCTTGTTTCATTATACAGTTGGGTGCTTGACGGTTGAGGTTTATCGGGAGATCTCAAATGAAGACCATTTTTAATATCCCTCGGTTGAACCCCGGCCAATGTTTGTTGCCTAACATATGCCTTCTCTTCCGCGTCCAATCCCGCAAAGTGCCGATCCCCGTCCTTATAAACGGCTACGTTGTGGTTGTGTAGTCCACCACCCTCGGAGGTTAGAATGTTCCACACCATCGTCTCTTTATCATTTTTAGACACGAAATTTTGAACGGCACGAATACGAAACTTGCATGAACACTTCTGCGACCTCCTTGGCTTTTCAAGATCGTCCGTTTCTTTTGGTTTACCATGTCTTTTACATCGAAAATAACTTGCCAACAACCCGTTCTTTTTCCTATTTTTAGCTCCGTTATTTGCTTTAACCAAAGCAAACCCATTCGCGAATGCGATTTTCTGAGCCCAATTGAAAGCATCGTCACGCGTTTCGAAATCTATAGTAGTCTCGAACAACGGGTTGTAATCAATTGGATTCTCGCCAAAATCCTCCCACGATTCCTGTTACAAGCAATAAGGACTATAGTAAGACAATAAAAAGGATTAATAAACAACATAAGTTGCGTAAAACGAAAGAAAAACATGTAAAAACGAGTAATTCATGCCTAAAACATTGAATTCCAACGAGACTCAATAAACGACCGCGGCAAAACATTACTTTCCATCGATCAACCGCGGACGAACAACGAAATACAACTTTAATCCGCGGCCAAACAATGAAAATCAACATTTGACCACGGCCAAACAACGAAATCCAACGTTTGACCACGGCCAAACATTGATTTCCAACGTTTGACCACGACCAAACATTGAATTCCAACGTTGGACCATGGCCAAACGTTGAAATCCAATGTTGGACCATGGCCAAACGTTGGAAATCAATGTTTGGTCCGTGGCAAACGTTGGTTTCCAACGTTTGGACCGTGGTCCAACGCTTGGTTTCCAACTTTGGCCATGGTTCATCTTTCGGGGGACATTTTTCAGATTACGCAACAAATTCTAAAATTCGCTACTATTAAGTTAATACGTCAATTAATTCAACTATCGAATAGAATGAACGATGCGGAAAAAAAAATTGAAAAATTAAGCAAATGATTAAGTTGTTTACATACCGTTGAATCGAGATCCGACATATTGTTAATTGTTGTTGTTGTTGTTGTTGTTGTTTTTTGTTTTTTATTTAGTTGAATTTGAGAGAATTTTTTTTAGAGAGATAAAGTCAAAAGGGCATTCATCGTTTTTTTTATGAAAAACGTCGTCGATATTTACTAAAACGTCGTCGATATAAATCAGCCCCCTTTTTAAAGTGATCACTTTTTAATATATAGTGGTCACTATTTGTTACTCTGCATAAAATGGTCACTTTTTATGAAATTGCACGGTACAACGGTTGTACCTCAGAATTACCGAAGAAAAATAGCACATAGACTGGAATTTGGACAAAAAAAAATGAAAACCAGAAGTGTATTATAGAGCCAATTTGCAAGGGTAGGTTTATGTCAGCCGTGCAGAAGATCTAAGATCTAAAATTTGTGAGCTTAATTAGGACCATATATTGTCAGAAATTCCCATCCTTGCTACTCGTATATGTAAATAATAATTGAAATAATTACCTTAACGCAAATTAGAGTATAAGACCGTCATACGGTGCGACCAGTTAAAAAGCGGCTATTTTTGTTACTTCATATGTGAGCATGTTTTATTATTGTAAAATGATTATCACCATTTATAATAAAATGGTCATTTTTTTTATACGCTGCACCATAGGATGGCTTTAAACTATTATCAATATGTCTCACTTGTGACGGGTCAAGTATCAACCACATGGATAAATATGCATAGAGAATCACAAATGACTTGTCTTTATCCTCTCATATGAATTTTATTTGGCCCGTCACAAGCTTGTGACGAATATCAACCGTGACAAATGAAAATTTGTGAACTATTATTACCTTAAATTAGGGTTACAATAGTGAAAAATAAAATGCAAGGGTTATTTATTGAAATGCGTGCGTAGTGGGGGGTAGTGTTATTAAAGAGAGTGTAGAGATGAGCAGGATTGAGGTTCATCTATGGGTCATCTACGTTGACATTTTGTTTAGAAAACTGAGCTGACTTGATTCACAATTTAATGATGGACTTGGAGTATCAGCAATATTCAGCATTCAGCAGCAGATGTTTTGAGGCTGTGTTCTCAGAAGTTGCGTTGACTTCTTTCGTAAAGTTCATAGATTATGTGGAACGAAAAGTTAACATAACTCATAAGGTCAATGCTAACTCTTACAAAAATTAATGTTTACTCTTTCCAAAACGGACTGCTCCAACTTACTATAAACTTTACACTTTTATGGATGGGTTAAATTGAATTTGGATGGGTTAAATTGGATGAATTTCATTTGGTTTAATACCCAGTATTAATTTTGATTTCAGTTCGATTTCATTTGGGGTTGATTGTGGATCGACTATGCTTAATACCATATTAGCTTAGTTCCAAATCATAATATTATTGATTGAGGTTCATTGGTGCGTAAAGTAAGGCTGGTCAAAAAGGGTTGAGTTTACAGCGCGTGGTCAATGGTTTTTCGTGAGTCTTTTAATAGAGTTATAATGGTTTGTTTGATCTGAAATTTGGTGTGTAGGTAGAGGGGAGTGCAACGTAAGTGGTAGCATTGTTGTTTGTGGTGGTTGTTATTTGCAAGTTGGAAGTGGTGGTTCGAGGGAAATTGAATTGGAGGGAAAAACAAAACTGAAAAGTCCAAGTAGGTTTTCACGTGCGGAACACTTAAGTGACCGGAAATGCTCCACATAAGGCCACCTTTGACCTCTGTGTTGACAACCCCTGGAAAGCCTGTACTCTCACCTTTCCAACGAGTCCAAGAACACCTCAAACCGACCTCGTTAGGTATCTCAAACATCGACTGAAAGTCACCACATTGCAAGTAGTCAGGAAATGATTTAGGTTGTCGGAATCCTGCTATAAAGTCGTGTTTGACAAAAAAAATTTTATTAAAGGTTGTGTTTGACAAACTTTTTTTTTAAAGGTGGTGTTAGAATTTTTTTTTAAAGGTCGTGTTTAAAAAAAAAAACAAAAAAAAAACTTAACTTTTTGCCATTCTGGTGAAATTATGAATATTGAGGTCTCATCTTTGGGAAATGCACGCCAAAAGAACTTACACATTTTCGGCCTGCACCTAAGACTGGGAATAAACCTAACCTCGGCGGTTATGAGGAAAGCCCCTCTGATGTCTAATTCAGTTTTTGGGTTCACTAGGGCAACCAGGTGTGACTTATATTGAGGCGATTATTATAGTGAGAGAAAGTGGTTAGAGATTAAATACCTTGTAAGGTGAATAATGATTCTTTTTTATAGAAAGCAAATGTACGGACTGAGGGTGCCTACGTGGAGGTTCCACGTGACCTCGTCTTTACTGCTGACTTGTCATGGAGCAGGAATTCTGGACATCGGTTGTGGCTGAATTCCATCTCCGTCCTTAGCTCGTCATGGGTCTAGGCCTCGGCTGCTCATGGCGTCGAGCATTCCTTAGCTATTTGGATACCTTGTCTTGAGCTCTTGGGCCATGGTAGGAGTCCTATGGGCTTTGGGTCCAATGATTTGGGCCTAATTTGCGCGACTTCTCATTATTAAGTTTGTGAGAAAATGTATTTTAAGAGATTTACCGTGGATTAATAGAAAGGATAATAATTTTTCTATCAAAATGGAATTCAATCCGTCTCATTATAGACAGTCACTATCCGTCTATAGCTATAGACGGATAAGCTATAGACGGATAGTGACTCTTTCACAAAAATAAATTGGGAGGGTCAGTGGCGGTATTCATTTCCCACCCACTTACACTACCCACTTTCAATATTTGTGACAGGACACAATTTGTCTATAACTATAGACAAATAGTGTCCGTCTATAATGAGAATTTGTGAATTAAATTTTGAAAGGAATGAAAGGCTTTTGAGTCTTGACCATTACCCCCTATTATTTGGGACTTTACGTGAGAATTCTTGAGTCCCGTGTCATGAGACTGCGGTCTGCGGCACCGGCTGGTGGCTATTCACTATTTTAGTGCTTTTTAGTTTTTACTCACTATTAAAAATGAAAAACACTTCAGACAAAACATTAAAACAAACACAAATTCTCATTATAGACGGACACTATCCGTCTATACGTATAGACGGATACCACTTTTCCTCACAAAATACCCATTTTGCCATAAAGTGGAAAGCACATGGGGTGCCCCACCTTGTCCCCCTACCCATTTTATTAGAGGTCTTTACCCGTCTGTTCGCTCCACCCGTCTATACCAAGACCTACTGTAAAACAAAACTAAACTTCAAAAGACAAAACATTGACACTATTCAACTCAGCAATTGCCCAAAGCTTATCCCAGATTTTGAATCTGACTTGTGCTCTCCTGTAACTTCGTTATTTTATATGAATATTTCCAAATAAAGCAAAAAAGAGTGGAAAAAAAGAAGATAAAAAGAGCCCCTTATTCTTATCATTGTCATCATTACTAACATCACTTAAAATTGCAATTAACTCATTATTGTGTAGGTCACCGAATAGAATAGAGATGTTTTAAATCGGTTTCACAAGTATAGTGCTCTAAATAGGGGCGAATATAGGAATAAAATTTTAGAATAGCGAATTTTTCTAATACGAGTATTGTTTTATACTCATGTTAAAGTCCATGTATAAGAATTTTGGGTAGCAAAAATCGATAATTTTAATCTTTTGAAATTTTGGGATGCGAGTGCTACCCTTTGCTACTAACTAGGTTCCCCTCTAGCTCTAATTCGAAGAGGTCTTAGTATAGTGGTTAAGTATTGAGATATCGTGAGTCTTGACAATAGGCCACCAATTCGAATTCCCCTCCCCCTTATATTTCACTGGTCTTGTGACCCTCTTAAATAAGAATGTTGCTGTCAAAAAAAAAAAAATAAGAATGTTTGCATATGCTTTTACCCTTTTTTTCTTCTTTGGCAATTGAAATTTCAATCAAAGTTTGTAACGGTCAATCCATCTTTATTCAATTGTCAAAAGATTCTAGCTTTAAAGAAAATTTTGTCTTGCCATCTTTATTAACTAATAATAATAATAATAATAATAAAATACTATAGTAAAAAGCAACGGTTACAGTTAAAAGAATTTCAAAACACAAAAATTATAGATTTGAGTAGGGATAAAAATGGAGCCTTATATACAGCATATGGATGCTCTACATTAATGATTCTTCTTCAAAAAAAATTAAACATAATTACATCAAAAATTACCACATTTTTTTACTATCACATTTTGTGTTCTTACCTATGAATATCAACTTATAGTTCAGGGGTTCGTTGAATACAAATTCTTATTTGTGACGAGCATATCCGTCACAAACTACTTGTGATGGGTAGAAATCTTTTTTTACTTCACTTCTCTACTTCACTGTTTCTCGGTCTTTTCTTCTGTTCAACAGCAACTGTCCAAAGAGACATCACTACGCCTTTAACAACATCTCCAACCCTGAACTCGAATCCCATTCCTGAAAAACCAGAAACATGGGACCCATTCACGACTCCAACCCCGTCTTCTGGTACAAGCTGGTGCATTGCCAGTGAAACTGCAGGTCAGGCAGCATTGCAGACAGCATTGGATTACGCTTGTGGAAAAGGTGGTGCGGACTGTACTGCCATACAGCCAGGCGGTAGATGTTACAATCCGAGTAGTCTTTATGATCACGCTTCTTACGCTTTCAACGATTACTACCAGAAGAATCCAATCCCTAACAGTTGTAATTTTGGCGGAACTGCTGTCATTACCACCATTGATCCAAGTATGTTTCACTTTTTAGCTTTCCTGAAAATCGTCTGAAAATCCCTAACAGTTGTAATTTTTTTTTCTGTTCTGATATTTCAGGTTCTCGAGCATGCGAGTATCCCCCGACAAGGTATATATAAAACATCATAACAAATTATCGTCTGAAAATCGATTGTTGCTGTATTAATGATCCTAATGCTTGTTTTTTTTTTTTTTTTGGGTAATGCAGCATAAGTTCATCAGTGCTAGACACAGCAAACCAGAACGGTTCGACAGTGTTTGGTATCGGACCATCAAATTCAGCAATGAATCTCGTTAACAAAGTTGCACATCTTTACGGATTAATCTGCTTGTTATTTCTTCTGCTCAGAAATGATTGATTATTAAGTGAAGTTGATCATATCGAAAGGTGGTTAATAAACTTTCAGAAGCCGAGTTTAGTTCATTAGATATATAGGGTTACCATGTAGAAAAATATGTGCGATGATCTCATGTTTTAATATGGGTGTTCATTCCTAGATCTTTGAACCGTCTTGCACACAACATTGCAAGAAGGGTTCGTCTGTTGTAATAGGTACCTTTCTTAATTATCCAACTGTCAAAAAAAAAAAAAAAAAAAAAAAAAAAAAAAAAAAAAAAAACTAGAGTTTGTTGTTAAAGATCATCTCCATTATCAAAAGAAATCAAGGCTTTTTATATATTGGGTGAATGTTTAAATTTCATTATGAGGTAATCTAACGACTTACGAGTAGAAATTATTTTAAAAAAGAAATAAATTGGTAAAATGAAAAGTCACAAATAATACTTCCTCTGTATATTTTCCATTCACCTTCCACCCATGAGCTCCCACCACCTATGACACCCTTCCATAATTCACGATGCCCTCTGACCACCCATAATGACGCCAAACCGCCTGCAGCGACTATAAGATCTCTCCATCGTACAACATCCTCTCCAACACCAGTCCAACAAAATGCCTGAACTTTCAAAGGTGTTTTGGAGTTTCATTGGCCGACTTCATAGGAAACAATAAGCCTAGCAAACATTACAAAGAATGAAATACAGCTAAAACACAGGGCATAATCAGGTCAGTACCCAAAATCTTCCCCCTTTTCCAAATAAACATTATTAAGAATCGATATGAGACTAATCAACTCGTCCACTACAGTTCAGGAGAAACCAGCCAGTCGAGTATTACGTAAATCTATTGAAACATAAAGCAGAGGAAACATAGAAGACAATTACTGGTACCTCTTTCAGTTATCTTAGGGAAATACCACAACCATTTTCCCAACAAAGAAATTTTCTTATGAATCCGATACATCAAACCTAAGCGGCCATCTCTTTCAAATGACAAAGAACCTCCCAAATGACCAAATAATCCTTTTTAGAGTCGCTAGTTCTTGACCGGACAACAAAAACTTCCTCATAATTCTTTCAAGACAATTTGCTATGCTACTGAAAGTTTCAGTAGCAATAAATAATACTCCTATAGCAGTGACGAACAAAGGTAGGATCATAGTTGCCAAGCACTTCAACTACTACAATAGTTGAGTAGGGAAATAATACCGCAGATATACTTTTTGAAAAACTGCTTCGAATATACTAATGATTAGGAGAAAAGTAAACAGGGTAACAATAGTATAAAACCACCTCTAAGATCTTATGATCAAACCATCTTATACAAAATTTTAAGGAAATATTTTACCTAATTACCAATCCCTCTGTAATTGGTGACAAACTGACAAATACCTGTTAACAATCCATAACTAAGTCTTTAACGTGGATTAAACCAACCCATACGTATTTGAAACAAAGCTGAAAATGAGCGCATTTAGAGATATTCTAGTTCCACCAAATTTAAGCTGATTATTATCATAAACTTGGCCCTCTAGTAGTTTTGATTAATGCTAAAGTCAGTCTAAAAGGTTCACAGCAAATCCAGGTCGACCTAGATCAGCATTTTAAACGCTCAGGATGTTGTACAAGACCAACTTATCTGATGCTAGAAGCTAAGCTTGATGAAGTTTCAATGTGAAAAAAAAAAAACACAAAAAATAGCTAAAATTACTAGCCAAACAGCACAAGACAAGGTCTTTTCATACTGCGATGCCAACTCGAAAACCCAAATGGAATTCAAATTTGAAGAGCATCGGAAATTGATCCAGCAAGACTCAGAACTTCAAATGGAGCTTTATCTTGAATAGCCTTTACAGTGCGAGGGCAAGAATCTGTTATCCAGAAGTAACTAAATGCTACCTCTGAACCTGTCAATGTACAGCAACCAGAAAACATTGTAAGGATCGTTGAAATACAACATCTGTGTGAAAAGTCACTGCAAAGCTCGAGTTATTACCATCATTTTTGTGAGTAAAACGCTCAAAAGAGCGCTTAGGAAATACAGCATGTGTAACATAGGCGCTAACCTTCGCTGCACCATGTGCTTTCAATACTTTCTGAAAGATCAAACATGAAGTCGAGATGTAAAACAAATGAAAGAAATAGTCAATCAAGTTATTTTAATCTACATGCATTATTATTGCCATGGTCAAGAAATCATTGGCTAGTCAGTAGCGAATAACCATAATACTCGTATGTATACTATGCCCACTATAAAAAAGAGTTAAACCAGTGAGCCACTCTTTTTTTCTTTTATATCACTCTCGGTAAATCTATATTTGTTTTTAGATCAGTCCTTTATGTAAGCAAGTACGATTGGGGAAGAGAGTAACCACACAAAACATGCCTAAAAAGAATACGTAAACAACTAATAGCGTCTTTATATAGCATTTGAGGAGATGTAAGCAACAAAGGGTGTGTTTGGATAGCATTCGAGGAGGGAAAGGGAGGGCAGGGAGATGGAAGGAAGGGAAGGGGAGGGGGAATGGAGCAAGGGAGTTCCCCTTCCAAATCTTTCCTATGTTGGAGGGATTTTGGTTAGACTTGGAGGAGGAGAAATGGATCCCACAATTCCGCTCACCCCAATTTGCTAAGCAAAAAAAACAAGTTTTTACCCATCCCCTTCAATTCTCTCCATCCAAACAAGCCCTAAATGGGATAGGGACAGTAGGATGCGTTAATACATAGGATGTAATGATGCATTGTGCAATATATAGCAGCATCCTAACATTATCCAAAAATTCTTCCATGGCCAATTTGTAGCAAAATCTATACCCACTTGACATATCCTACAAGAAATCAACATAAAAATGGCAACAAACACGAATGCACATTACATGAAAATATTTTAAGCTCGCCAAGAAGAACACAGTATTACACCTAATGTGTACCAATTAAACATAATATACCTGGCATTCAATGAGAGTGCCTCCAGATTGTACCAAATCGTCAACGATTACAACATGATATCCAGCAGGGTTACCCTCCTTAACCCTAACAATTCTCTTGTCACCTTCACGGACTTTAGTACATATAACCTAGTGATTAAAAACAAGAAACATAACTTTCCCGAGGTAGAATACGAAAGGGAACACAGATAAGAACAATAGTAATTAAAAAACCAACCGTAGGATAATGATCCAGCTGCTTGTGGAATCGCTTCCATGCTCCATCGTCTGGAAATGCAATTACTATCTGGGTATTATTTGTAGAAGACATACCATCAGCACAAAGTCCATAGTAATAAGCTAAAAAATCAAGAATTACTTTCTACAACTGGAAAAAGATAATACTTGTGAAAGTTCATAGCATCAGTATTTTAATAGAAACAATTGCAACAAGTGTAGCAACCTTGTTAGCCTCAGGGAGTTCCTGAAGACGCTGCTTCAACAGAGGAATCCCGGTTTCAAAACACGGCAGCACATGGTCACCAAAATAAAATCTTTCCTGCAAACAGATAACAAACTTGCTTTCAAAATAAAGAAAAAAAGTTCTTTCCACCCAAAAAAGCATCTTTGGCCTCTATAATCATAATCATAAAACAAGGTACAGGAAATCCATTAAAGGCTTGCCTTACCGCCCACAATTACTGCACCCTTGTTCAGAATCAGTATTCCACCATACTATCTATAATTTTATTGCATGAGGACTCATTCATAAATATAAGATCAATTCAAGATCCAAAAAACAGGGACACATAATACGAAAGATTGGAGTAGGGGCTGTATATACAATGTCATCGTTCCGACTGAAAACTTCTTCGTATAAGAAACATATACTTAACATTGAAAGAGGTCCAATTAAATCATGACTTACACGTTGTAGAGAATCAGTACAAACAAGTGTAGAATAAGCACATATTACACACACCACAAGCTCAGGAAATGGGGAGGAAAAAATGTTTCTTAGATTCAAATAAGATAACATGCTTTCGCATTAACCTCCAACCCCCAAGTCCCCAAAATTCGCTAGTCCTTTCATCCAAATAGTTAGTCAAATTTTAACAAAATTTTCTATTTTTGTCAAATGAACACATTTACAGAAATAATTTTCACTTTAAAGAAATAATTCTGCTCTTTAAATCTCCGAGAAATAAAATTATATACCCGCCAAAGCAACTCAGTGACTCTTTTGCCCAACTCCCTTGCCAAACTAAGTACATTTCAGGCCTCACAAAAAAAACAAAAAACATTTTCACAGTTGTAATAAATGCAAAAGACTTGCAATATTCTTTGTACTTCATCATCTTTGCATTTCAGATCATTAAATTAAAACATCAAATTAAGAAAGGGAAAACTTTGTGCTGCATACTTGCATGATATGTAGATTAATATAAAAGGAAAAAAGCAAATGAACCACCACACTGAACTTATCAATCAATAAGCCTCAAGGGTCGGATTGTGGAAGTCACCTGTAGAGCATGTATATCATATACAACAATGCTAGTTGGGCCACCCCTTGATACAGGAATATTGGACAATAACCTCGCCATTGTAAAAGCTGTAGCAACATCACCCTCCTCTTCCATACGCTCAAAGGAACCGGTTGGGAAAAAGGGCAAGACCAATGTGAAGGACGCAACGAATAGCCGAGGAAGTGCATATATGACAGAGAGTTGTTCAAAAATGACTTCAGGTTTGCTGAAAGATGCCAAAAAAGCCACGTGATGGCCTCTTATTTCTTGTGCATCATTTATGAAAAGATTTGGAAATCCATCATCGAAACTCCTGCCATATAATGCAATATAATGAGTTAATCCAGTTAGAAAACAGCAAACCCGTTGTTTTTCCGCATAACATAAATTCCGCCTCTCTCATGTGTGGTTCCATACTTCCATATAAATAGATTGGCAAATACTTGGGTATATTGTTAGCAATGATCAGTACAGCCAACGGAACAGTTTGTTTCGACTATAACAACTGGTTAATGTAATGAGTACTTCAGCAGATTGTTAATGTCAACACTACACACTACGACATTCAGAGAAAGGCAATAAATACAGAAGACAAAAATTTCACTTTGATTGCCGAAAAAATAACTGACAAGCACGAACACGGCTTAAAACTTTCAGAAAAAAAAAAAAACTCCAACCCAAAAAGATGTCTCATTTTTAAGTGTCCAACGCTGAACAATTAGGGGCGAGTTTATCAATTTAGAAGCCAAGGAGTAATCTGACTCGGTGCGAATTGGTTTTGGGATGAAACCTCCTTGAACTTATAAAGTTGACGTCTCTCCTACTCGTGGGAGCGGCAAAAGCCCAAGCGTGAAATTTAACAGACTCTCTATCTCAGTCTCAGCAATAAACAAGTTTAGATAAAAGAAGCAGAATTCGAAAGCTCGTCAAATGTTTTGGGCTGAAACATAAACTCTTATAAAACTCAGCAAAAATTACACATAAGCTCGGATTAATGTATATGGTTGTACAATGCTTATTATACAACTGGTTGTATAGTAGTATTTGTGGAACAATGAGGAGCGAGTTTATCAATTTAAAAGCCAAAGAGTTATCCGGCCTAGTGCCAATTGGTTTTGGGCTGAAACCTCCTTGAACTTATGAAGTTGACGGTCTCTCCGACTCGTGAAATTTAACAGACTCTTTATCTCAGTCTCAGCAATAACCAAGTTTAGATAAAAGAAGCAGAATTCGAAAGCTTGTCAAATGTTGCATCTCAAATTAATGACAGTTGTGAGGAGGAGCGTAAAGGGGAAAAAGAGATTCATAAGGTTTGATGAACAAATTCAATAATTCAAATTAATAAATGTAGAATTATATAAACACATGTAAATAAATGAAGTGCATAACATAGCAGTACCTCCGTCTCAATCATTTGTTTACCATTAATTAAAATAGGCATCACAAAGAATTAAAAAAAAAAAAAAAAAAAAGTAAAGTAAAGAAAGAATTAAAAAGAAGAAGGAAGGACCTCCAGGAAATGGATTGAAGTTGGATGAGGGGAGATTGAGCGGCGACTTTGGAAGCGAGATCTAGGGCTTCTTCACAGTAGAACAACAGTATTTTCTTCTGGTTGGGTTTCTCCATCTTCTTCTTCTTCTTCTTCTCTTTCTGTATTTGTCTACTGTATACACTTACAATGGTGGCTGATGAATGATGTTTGTGGGTTTTGCTAACAGTAGTAACACTGAAGAGCTTTATTCATGAATCAATAATGTAAAGAGTGGCGCTCATTCTGGGAATCTAATTCCCTACTTTGTGATTTTCTTAATTAAGCCGTCACCCTATTAGGACGACTCGCAAATTCAATTTCCTCGTTTTTTTTCCGAATAAAAGTAGTCATAAAAACGATTTTGATGATGCAAAGAGAAAATATATATTATGAGTAGATCGGGCAAAAGTAACCCGGTTCGAACAGGTTTACCCGGGACCCGTAACTGATCCGAACTATATTATCTGAATGTGACCCGAAATCCAAATTGAACTGGCCTGACTCCAACAATCCAACATCACCTGAGCTTTCTTGACCCATAACTGATCCGATCCAAAAATAAACCGATAAAATATAATCCTAATTGAATCGAAAAAACTTGAAATGACCTATTTTTTTTCTTATTCATCAACCCGAAAATGACCCTACGATCAGCTTGACCAAAACATACCCGACCAACAAACCCGAAACCCAAAATGACCCAACCCGACCCGAAATCAATAAAAAAAACCCGAACTGATGTAGCCCAATTGATTCATTTGTCAGGTCTAATTATAAATATCATCTCTGGTGACTTTACCAATATGTTAATTAATATTTGCATTCATTTTCAAATTGTTGTAAGTGTCTTTTATTGCTCGGTTTTATCACTTGCATATGCTCAAAAAACAAATAAAGTCTGAGTTTAGAGCATGTTTGGCCTCGATTCTTAAAAATGAGTTTTTGCTTTCCAAGTTTAATTTTTCAAAAATGTTTTTCAAAAGCAGAAGTAACAAAATGTTGCTTCTATTTCTATAGGCAAAAATATGGATTTTTGGCTTTTGAGAATTTTTTGTTTAACTTTTAGAAAATAGCATGTTTGGCCACAAAGTATTTTTGAGCCCGAAAACACCCTTTCAAGCGAGGCCAAACACTAAAACAAACACTTAATTAGCTCAAAAAAATGCACATATGGTAAAAACAAATAAAATATGAGATACTACATACGAATGATACGATGTATATTCCCTTTTCTCTTAGAGGTACAAATGTACAATTATTACCACTTACACGCATTTTTTTTATTTTAGTTTTTTGATGTTTACTAGGAGTATCTCTTATCGATAGCTGGGGCAAAAGTTTGGCCTTTTCATTCGCAAGAGTCAGGAATCGAACCTTACCCCTAGGGTTGGGCACCGGTCCAAAACCGAACCGGACCGGAACCGTAAAAAATCTCGAACCGGAACCGGACCAGATTATAAAAATTACGGACCGACATTTGACCTGAAAAATTCCAGTCCAAGACCGGACCGGACCGGTTGGACCGAAATTAATTTTAGATGCCCACTTTTCAATTCCGGCCCATAAATCTGGACTAGTTGGACCGGAATAAGTAGGCCTTCAATGTATTTTTATTTAATATTTTAAGGAAAAAAATAAAATAAAAATAATTATTGTCTTTCTGGTCCGGACCAGAAAATTCTGGTCCAAGACCGGACCGAAAACCGGAATATTAAAAAATGGTAGACCGGGGGCTGAACCGGAATTTTTAATTCCAGTCCCGATCCGAACCGAATTTTACCCATCCCTAGTTCCCTACTTATCACTCACATCAACTAACTTTGATACATACCCACATTTTTGTCTAGACACATAATTATATACCTTATCTTTGACCGTAAATTATTTATTTATTTATTTTTATATTTTTCGTGAGATATTTTAAATCAAAGGATAATAGTGAGACCGAGACGGAGAGTATTTAAAACCTTACTTGTATCAGAAAATTTCATTTTGGTCCAAGACCGGACCGGATATCGTTTGCTTTCACAAAATACCCATTAAGGGGTGAGTGGGAATCACATGGGAGGTGCCCCACCTTATCCCCTCTCCCTTTTTATAAGAGGTTTTCAGCTTGTGACGGGATTAACCCGTCACGAGCAAGACGGTTTGTACTTATATAGGCTCCAATTGAAACAAATGCAATAGGAGACCCACATTAGCTCGTCTCACTAATGATCCTTCCGAGTTTTTGACGGATCGAAAGTTTATTTGAACGTCCTCGAACCCATCTCTTCTCCAAGGTGCTAATTTTTCCCTTCATTTTCTACTTTATAAATTCTGTTCCGTTCATTAGTTACCCTTAATTCATTTTCTACTTGATCATATGATTCATAATTTCATATCCTAGCTCCTTTTCCCCTAATGGTATTGTTGCTTGACTATCACTATTCTTTAATCTGCTGATTATTTCATGAATATGTATTTTATTTGATTGATTCATATCTTGATCTGGGTCACTATTATATTATTGAGTAAGACGGTCTCGTAGGATGGAGACTGTTCACTTTTGTGGGGGAAAAAACCATTCATTTATCGCTAATAAATGACTTGTTTATATGAACAATGGGACCGTCTCACACAATAGTTACTCTAAAATCTTTGACCTTTTTTAACCCAACACGAAAAACTGAAAGACTGTGTTGGACTGTTGTCAATGGATTTAATCAATTAGTCTCACTATAGACGGATATATCCGTCTAAAGTGAAAGACGGGTCAAATATGCTTAAAGTGGTGACATTTTTGGGTTGATCATGCTACTTGTTACTTGTCTTATGCTTAAAGTGGGTGGATATTTGGCCCGTCTATAACTATTGACGAATATCTCCCGTCTATAATGAGAATTTGTGGGATTTAATTTGGTGGTGTTAGTTATTTGTTGATTTTGTTGTTTCAGTGGTCTCATTTTGATGGACGGTTCTAAAGGATGATTCATGTCGGCCGATCCCAAATCACTTTGGGATTAAGGCTCTGATGTTGTTAATTTTGTTGTTTCAGTCGTCTCATTTTGTTGGAGGGGGGGAAAGATGAATGTTAGGAAAAAGAACAACAAAAGCGATGTGAACGACGAGGTGGAAGAGTTGCTAAGGGCAGCAGAAGATGCAGCATTACTAAAACTCACCCTCAACTCACACGCGGTTCATGCCTCGTCTTCTAATCTCCACCCTGACCTAGACCAGAGATTTCGTAATCTTAAGACAGGTTCTAAATGCAAGGAAGGTTCAACCAAAAACATGGTCCCGCAGGAGCCTAAGAATGTGAAGAAAGAGGTGGACGATGATGACTTGCTTGCGAGATTTGCTGCTCTTAAGGCCTCCATACCTAAACCACCTCCTTCCACGTCGTCTTCACTTGTAGGTCTATGTACAGCGGACACTTGTGTTGATAATGTTGTTGAGGATGGCGAGGATGATGAGGTTGAGAAGGTTATTAGGTGGGCTATGGATGCTGCCCGTCTTGATCCCTCTCCAGCATCTGATGATGAAGATAACAATAGTGATGATTTTGACGATAGTGAGAAGAGTGACGAAGATGCTGATAGTCCTTCAGAAAATCAGAAGAATCCACGCAAATAGTAAGTTTTTTTGCATTGCATTGCGTTCTTCTTCCATTGTGTCGTAGTTGAGTAATTGTTGCTAATTGATATGCGTGAAGGACGACTTTGAAAAATTTACAAAAGCTAATGAAAAAGAAGAGCAGGCAAACTCCAATGACACTACCATAGACTTTATCCTGTGATACTAGCGGGTTTCTTTGGACCATGAGGGCGCTAAGGCGTAGGTGTGCGTCCTCTCTTACAAGTATTATGGTGAATTCAAGGGAAGATACTTTCTTGATCAATTAAGGATGGTACTGTATAATTGATAGCAAGATAAATGATGTTGAAGTTATATCAGATTCCTTTTCACGCTGAAACTTTAAGGGTGTGTTTGGATTGAGGGATTTGGAGGGAAAGGGAGAGGAGGGAATTGGAGGGAAAGGGAGGTGTGCGTCCTCCATTTCCCTCCTACAAGGCAAATTATTTCCCACCAACATAGGCAAGATTGGGAGGGAAAATCATCTCCTCCATTCTCCCTTCCCTCCCCTTCCCTTCTTTTCTCTTCCCTCCTCCCCCCTCCCCTTCTTTTCCCTCCTTTTTTCCTATTCAAACAAGGCCTAAGGCGTTGTTTTAAAATATTAATGATCGCAGAATGATATTGTGTCAGATAACGCCAGAGTGTGAAACATTATCTAAAACGGCGCCGCTTGTCGTTCAGACGCTCATCACCCCATCAGGGCCGTTCCGGTCGTTTTGGGGGCCATGTGCGAAATCTTATAGAGAGGCCTCGGTACCATTTTTATTTAAAGAATAATTGAAAAAAACGTATGTTAACTATTTTGAGTAATTTTTTTATGACTTATTTCTCAATTCTAGAAGCAATATAGTACATAAATATATTTCTTTTCCATTCTTCAACAACAATTAATTAGCATGGTGGTTAGTTAGATGATAAAGAAGAGATGCAACCTTAGTTCGATTCCCAATGACCTTATTTTTCTGAAAATTGAACAACACATTGTTTAAAAATTTTGGGAATCGAACACAAGATCATTGGCAATATATACCATTAATCTTACCACTGAGTCAAACTGATTACTATGCTAAGAATACGCGCTAAATTAATTATTAACTAACGCGGATATTTCTTACGATTGGACCCCTTCAAGTCGGGGGCCTTGTGCGGCCGCATCGCTTGCACGGCCCCAGGGCCGGCCCTGCACGGCTGCACCCCATCACAATCGTATTCAATGCGACGTCAATTAATGCAAGACATCATCTGAAACCGCTCATCATCACTAAAATCGTAATTTTAAAACAATACATCATCAACAACTGCCTCTGAAACCGCTCACATCACCAGAATTGTGATTTTAAATGATGTAGTGTCAGCTAATAGAAGATAGTGTGAGACTGGTAAAAAAAATCCGTTCGTTATAAATATATAAAATCTTTTTTTTTTTAAAAAAAAAATTAATTATATGGTTTAAGCTAGATTTTTTGCATATGTTTTAAATTCCAAAGTATCCTTATTTGTAGTTTGGATAGCTAAGTGACCAAAAAAAATTAGTTTGGATTGCTATAGTACTATGGTGAGCTTGTTTCTGTTGATGATACTCTTAAATGCTCTTTGGTGAAGTAGTAATTGTGACCTCTCCCCAGCGGCGTATCCAGGATTTGGGTAAAGGGGGGGCACAGTTAAAAAAAAAATTTTTGCGGACAACATTTATACATTAAAATTCAAATATCGTCTTGATTTTATGGTTCTATTTTGATTTTTGTGTTTGTGTTTATGTTATTTCTGTCTCAGTGTTGTGTTTATCGTCTTTTTTTTTTTTTTTTTAAAAAAAAAAATTTTTGTCACGTGAGGGCACTTGCCCTCACTATCCCCCCCCCCCCCCCAAGATCCGCCCCTGCCTCTCCCATGTGCAAATAGAAGATGTAAAAATCAACAACAAATGTTGTTGTAAGAAAAATGGATACATTAGGTTTAGATATTTTCACAATTTTTTTATATAAAAAAAAGGTTGGAGTTTTATAATTATTTATAGATAATGTATTTATTGTATATAAGACCTAACCTGAGACTAGATATACGATCTTGGATTAATTTTTTTGCATGTTTTTTTGCATCAATTCTCTGAAATTTCAACATGTATGTGAGGTTTAACGATGGAAAACAACTTTTTTTTGAACTTGAAAAATATTTGGTTCAAGTAACATTTTTCATAAAAGTTGGCTTATTTGTAGTTGCAGTTATAACTTAGATAACATTTGCACATGGTGACATCCACTCGCGGATTTAGGGGGTAAGTGTTTGTCCCGCTTTTCATAAAAGCTTATATACACTTCTACTAAGGAAGCGGTTATGTATGGATAAGAAGGAACTTGGCTTGGTAGTTAGTATGTTACACCCCCCCCCCCCCCCAGGAGGCAAAATCATGTGTCGGCTGTCAGTTACTGAGGAAATTTCAACAGAACGGTTATGTACGGATAAGAAGGAATCGGAACTTGATTTGCTTGGTGGCTAGTACGTTTCTCTCCCTCGGGCGGCAAAATCATGTGTCGGCCATCAGTCATCGCAGAAACTTCAACAGGCGTTACGTAAATTAACTATGAAAATTTAAACAACTTTTTATTAAAGATGAAATAGATTTGATGTTTGATATCACTTCCAAAAGCTGGTTTATATCTATAGTGGTACTAAGAATAATTTTTTATGCATTTGATCACATGGGTGAAATTTCAACATTTATAGGTAATCTAACATTAAAAACCATATATTTTGATTTTGATGTGGGAAAGTTTCTCTCAAGCGGCAATGATAGTCTAAATAATGTTTCAGCATACATATATCATTAATGAAATTTCAACAAATCATTTTAATTATTTACCTTAATTGGGTACATGTTTACCCGTAATTTAATGAACAACAAGTTATGAAGTTGTGAGATTTTGGAAAAAAGTTCCATTTTTACTTAGGAATATCATGTTTGACTTGGTGAATCGCATAATTAAACTTTTTGATGGCTATTTGTCAACCTCTCCCTAATGCAAATCAGAAGAGGTTACAACAACAAATGTTATTGTTGTAGAAAAAATGGATACATTAGGTTTAGATAAAATAAAAAAAAATAAAAAAATTAAAAATAAGGTTGGAGTTTTATAAATATTTATAGATAATGTATTTATTGTATATAAGATCTAACTTGAGACTAGATATATGATCTTGAGTTAATTTTTTGCATATTTATTTGTATTAACTGGCTGAAATTTCAACAAATATGTGAGGTTTAACAAAAGAAAACAACTTTTTTTTCAACTTGAAAAATATTTGGTTCTAATAACACTTTTCATAAAAGTTGCCTTATCTGTAGTTGCTGTTATAACTTAGATAACGTTTGTACATGGTGACATCTACTCGCGGATTTAGGGAACAAATGCCAGTCCCGTTTGGCCGTTTTCCATAGAAGCTTATATACACTTCTACTAAGGGAGCAGTTATGTATGGATAAGAAGGAATTAGGCTTGGTAGTTAGTATGTTGCTCCCCCCTCAGGCGGCAAAATCATGTGTTTGTTCAACAGAGCGGTTATGTATGGATAAGATCAAGGAAATTGATTGGCTTGGTGGCTAGTATGTTTCTCTCCCTCGGGCGGCAAAATTATGTGTCGGTTGTCTACGCTACCTTACTACTTAACTTTGTTTTATTCAAAGGGCGAACATCCCCCCTTCTCCCGATTTAGATTAAAGGCAAAGAAATGCTTAAATCAAGGTCCACAGAAGGTATGGCTTTAAAGCTAGGGATAAGACGGCTAACGAAATAACACTATAGAGGGAGCAAGTTCTAGCAGCGAAAAGCCGCCAATGCGATTGTTTCTTCGATTACCGAGCATATTCTTCTAATCCTTTAACCAATTGTGGAGGCGGTTCTATCTTCTCTTCTTCGACCTGTTTCGTCTTCGACCTCACTCATCGCAGAAATTTTAACAGGCGTACGTAAATCAATTGTGAAAATTGAAACAACTTTTTATTAAAGTTGAAGTAGATTTGATTTCTGATTCCACTTTCAAAAAAAGCTGGTTTGTATCTATGGTGGTATTAAGGATAACTTTTTATGCATTCAGCTCACATCAGTGAAATTTCAACATGTATATAAAATCTAACTTTAAAAACCATATAATTTGATTTTAATGTGGGAAAGTTTCTCTTAAGTCATAAAGATAGTCTGAATAATGTTTCAACATACATATATCATTTAAATTTCAATAAATCATTATAATTATTTATTTACCTTAATTGGGTCCACAAAATTACCCGTAATTTAATGGACAAGTTATGAAGTTGTGAGATTTTGGGAAAAAGTTGCATTCTTACTTAGGAATATCTATGTTTCATACACTAAGACTTGGTGATTCGCATAAACTTTTTGATGGCTATTTGTCTATTTGATCATATGAAAAGGAGAAGAATATTCAAAAATTTGCATAGTCAAAGTTTTTAAGTAGTGAATTTGAGACTTAATGAGAATCTTAAGTGGAATTTAAGTATATTTTGTTAAGAACTGATAGCATATGTTGCTTTTAAAGTGTGTAATCTTTCTTGTTACAAATCCAAAACAATCAATTAGAACAATGCCACCGTCAGAACTGTATTATGTAATGACACCGCGTCAGCCAATACAAGACATCGTCTAAAATAAACTGTTCGGCGCTCATCGCCATCAAAATCGTTCACATATGTTGTGCATACTGACATGTGTGAACGAAATTTAACTTCTAAAAACAACTTTCTTTTTCTTTCTATTAGTCTTAAATAAGACTTGGATTTTAATAATATTTCGATAAAAGCTCGTATGAAGTCGCAGATGACATTTTGGATAATGTTTTGTATGTTAATAGAGATACCAACATATAAATATTTTTGACATATATCATTTCATTAATTAAGTCTCCAAATCCGAGTTTAGGAATTAGGATCAAAACCTCATCAAGTCTTAATATGCTTCATGCTTGTATATTAAGTCAAAAGTCTTTTTAAGTTGTGAATCTTGAGAATTGAGATTCATTAAGAATCTTAAGTGGAAAATAATACTCGTATATATTGCTTTTAAAGTGTATAATATAATGTGTTTTGCTTCTTTGCTGGTTAGTTTGATTTTTAAAAGTAAAGTAATAATATCATCGCCTTTTGAAAGCGCATCACTATCAAAATCGTAATCTCAGAATGATACATCGTCAACTAATGTGAAAAATTATCTAAAACTCTCATCACCGTCATAATCGTATTTTCAGAAAGATACAATGCCAATTAGTGTGAGATATCATCTAAACCGCTAAAATTATCATCTTATATAGTACAACTTATGAGTATATATATTGACAATCCATCTTGCTTATGACGGGTGTAGACACATCACAAACTTCTGACTTGAGACAAAAAGCATTCTCACTTGCCTCTCCCACTTGCAAGTTTGTCTCACGTCACAAGATTGAGAATTTATGATATATTAGTTACCTGTGAAAATTTAGGGGATTGTTTTTAACTTTTTAATAAAATGTTTTTTTAATAAAATTGTGATAATAATAATAATAATTATTAATTTCATACTTATACTTGTGTAGGTTTAAATGTTTATTTATATAATTCATATGTGAGCTTCTCCATATATTACTTCGTATGTAGCTTCACTCGAATCCTTTTTTTCTTTCTAATAATGCTTTAAAAAATTATATATATTCTTAAGTCGGAATTTAAACTATTTCAAAATGGTGTTTACGCACGCTTGAAAAGTGTTAATTAATTTTTGACAAAAATAGTACAAAAAAAAAATGACAAAAATGTTAATTAATTGTCATTTTTGGGAAGTCGTATCTGTGACCTAGTGTATAGGTTGGAAAATAAGCGACAATTTTGCTCCTTAATTTTCCAAGGAATATTACGAAGTACAATTTTGTGAGCTTGTGGACATTTTATGTTTGAGTAATTGTCATTTTGATTCGGAAACATTTTTTTTAATGACGTCTTCCTAAGATTGGTAAACCCGAACCTAAAATAATGACGTCAAAATTAGAACGGATAATTCACGCGGTGTCCCTATGGTTTGCCACTTTGCACGAAATACCCAAATTTTTTATCCGGAAATCTTAAAGAGGTCATAACTCGTGTTTACGAGTTCCAAAAGTGACGATTTTTTTTCCAAATCGCTCACCTTTCCGAGAACTACAATTTGAAAAAAAAAAATTGTCGATGAGTTATAGCCTCTTTAAGTTTTTCGGATCAAAAATTTGGGTATTTTGTGTAAAATAGCCAACTTCAGGAGTATCGCGTGAATTATCCGAAATTAGAAATCCAGGATGAGAGGTCTCTCTTTTTAACACTTATGTATGCTAATCAATAATTCGGTACCCATCTTGGTTTATCCCGTTATTTTCTTATTGAAGCAAGCTGGTTTATTTCAGCTAATCTTCTCGGTAAAATCATTAGTACTGTTACTCCTGACTCGTGTTCAAACCCCGTCAACACCAAAAATTTCCTTTTGATATCCTTTCCACACAAAAATAAAAAATACTTGATGTTGAACTAATAGATACAAACTGATCTTATTTTGTTGCATTGTGATTGGTAATCAATTGGGAAATGTAACTGTAAAGTTTTACCATGTTTATCTTCATCTATGTGGAGTTCTCGACTGGATGATGAAGTCGATGAATATGAAACTCGTGATTTAGATTCAAATTTATTCGATTTAAGCCTGTTTTCATAGTTTCTGTTACAGCAAACAGGATACGAATGCCTTGACTATGCTAAGTATGGAAATCGTAGATTATCTTTGATTTCTGCTATACAATTTCTCGTAACACTTCTGCCTTTGGCTTCGAGAAATATGTTTCTCCGATTCTTTGAACACAAACAGTATTCAGAAACTCAGATTTTAGACATGAGTTGGTGTACTGTCTACTGAGGATGCAGACTGTACTTTTTTACCTCTTTCGCTCCTGCTACTGTCAGCGAATTTTAAGCTTACCTGATGTAAGTCCTGTTGCTGTTCCTGTGAATCCCATTCTTTCATGTAGTAATCTACTTCTGTAACTTCTGCTTTCGGCCCACAGAACATTCCTCCCCACTGTGGGAAGTAGATGAAGGTTATCGGAATGCTACATGCTATGATCATAATTCCCATGTAAGTTATCCCCAATTCAGTCGTGTAGCGTGATCCTTTGAAGAAAATCAGTTGTGTTATAACCGCTCCCACGTTTCCACCTGCTCCGGTCATCCCCGATATCACTCCCAATGATCTGTAAGAAAAAAAAATTCAGAGAATTGAAAACATATCAGTTTTTTCATTTATAGTTTTGGAAACTGGGTAAGTCTACGTACATCTGACCCCCTTATCCCGCAATTTGCAGGATCATGTTAAAATATTTCCGAGGCATGTTAAAATAAAGTTTTACCTTCTGGAGATAAAAGGGACAACTCCAAAAGTAAGTCCACAGGCAGCCTGAACAAACATAGAGAACACAACCATCACAGCAACTGACGCGCTCAGCGAGCTCACCCGTCCTAATAATATACACAGCAGACCGCCAATCGTCTGAATAATCCACCACCCCCATAATCGGCCCCTCATCCCGAACTTCTTCCCTAATAAATCTGAGACGACTCCACCACCAGGCCTGGCAAATAAATTTGCCAGACCGAAACTTGCTGCAATAACACCAGCAGTGTGCAGGTTCAGATCAAACCTGTCGTAGAAATACTGCGCGATAATATTGTCTACTGTCAGTTCTACTCCAAAACAGTACCCATAGCATAAAGCTGTGATCCAACCCCTGTAATTCGCTACTCCGTGTTTCATAACCTTGGTGAAATTATCCTTGTGCTTCTCACCTGACTTGTGGAGTTGCTGGTAGTTTCCGTCAGGCATGTCTTGCCCGAAAATCATTACTGCAAAAGCCGAAATTGTCTGAAAAAGGGCAGGTATGAAGAATGCAATCCTCCAAGCAGTAAAGCTTTTAGCACCAATCTTTACGATGAGATTGTACACGAATGGCATTATCAGCTGAGTTGCACCTCCTCCAAGGTTTCCCCATCCACCTATGAAGTACGGAACACGTTAGCATCAAAATTGTCGTCGTGACTCCCGATACAAAAAAAAAGGGAATTTTTGCCAGTTACCTGAGACCCCATTGGCGCGACCCACTACAGGAGGTGAAAACATGGAACTCATCCAGAACTGGGTCGAAACAAACGTGGCCAAAGAAAAACCAGTGAAAAACCGGACCAAAAGAAACCCGTTAGCTGAATCTGCACTGGATGTCAAGTACACAACAGGCGCGGTGAGAAGGGTCAAGGACGCCGAGGCAAGCCGTGGACCAACCAAGTCACAGGCAGTCCCCATAGCGATACGAGCAAAAACTGCACCTGAAACTGATGCAATTCCTGCATTTCCAATATCTGTGGCTGTCAGGTTAAGGTTGTCTCGGATAATAGGCAGCAGTGGCGGCGCTGCAAAACTGGAGACGAAACAGGTGAAGAATTGTACCCATGACAGATGAAATGCTCTCATATGAGGGTTTGTTACAGAAAATATTGGAAAAACTGTGGATTTATGCTCTTTATCTACTGGCAGAGCAAACTGTTTTGGGTCTTGATCATTATTTCCTTTAACAGTCCCCATGATCACCTTTTTCGACTAAAAACCCGTAATTTTGTGTCTTAATGATATTGTGTCAGAAGCCAGAGTATTAAAGATCATCTAAAACGGCGCCGCTTACCGCTCAGGCGCTCATCACCCCATCACAATCGTATTCAATACGACGTCGAGACATCATCTGAAACCACTCATTATCATCAAAATTGTAATTTTAGAATGATACCACATCAGCAAACACAAGATACTATCTGAGATTAAAAAAATCCGCTGTAAATGTATGAAATATCTTCCTTTTTTATATAAATATTCAATATGGTTCTACAAGCTAAGATTTTTTGCATGTTTCAAATTCCAAAGTATCCTTAATATAGTTTGGATTGCTAAGTCACCAAATAAAAATTGAAGTTTGGTTTGCTATAGTAGTATGGTGAGCTTGTTTCTGTTGATGCCTCTCTTAAATGCTCTTTGATGAGATAATAATTGTGACCTCTCCCTAGTGCAAATCAGACGATGTAAAATCAACAACAAATCTTGTTGTAGGAAAAATGGATACATTAGGTTAAGATATTTTATCACATTTTTTTTTTTAAAAAAAAGGTTGGAGTTTTATAAATATTTATAGATAATGTATTTATGTATATAAGACCTAACTTGAGACTAGATATATGATCTTGAGTTAATTTTTTGCATGGTTATTTCTATTAACTCGCTGAAATTGCAACACATATGTGAGGTTTAACAAAAGAAAACAACTTTTTTTTTTTTTGAACTTGAAAAATATTTGGTTCTAATAACATTTTTCATAAAAGTTGGCTTATTTGTAGGTGCAGTTATAACTTAAATAACGTTTGTACATGGTGACATCCACTCGCGGATTTAAGGAACAAATGTCAGTCCCGTTTGGCTGTTTTCCATAGAAGTTTATATACACTTCTACTAAGGGAGCAGTTATGTATGGATAAGAAAGAACTGGGCTTGGTAGTTCGTATGTTGCTCCCCCCTCAGGCGACAAAATCACGTGTCTGTTCAACAGAGCGGTTATGTATGGATAAGATCAAGAAAATTGATTGACTTGGTGGCTAGTACGTTTCTCTCCCTCGGGCGGCAAAATTATATATGTGTTGGCTGTCATTCATCGTAGAAATTTTAGCAAACTTATGTAAATTAACTATGAAAACTAAAACAACTTTATATTAAAGAAGTAAATTTGATTTTTACCACTTCCATAAAAGTTGGTTTGTATCTATGGAAATTTCTTAGGTACACCCGGTACACCATGTCACCGTACACCTTAGCTAATAAGAATATTAGAATTACCAACACTCTCCATAAATAATAAAGCAAAATCTAAGTGGAATATGAGGAAAGGTTTATCATTGACTATGGTGTACGATAATCTTGTACACCGGGTATTAAGAATAACTTTTTATGCATTCTTATTACATCGGTGAAATTTTAACACGTATACGAAATGGTAAAAACCACATATTTTAATTTTAATGCGGGAAAGTTTTTCTTAAATCGCAATGATAGCCTGGATAATGTTTCAGCAGACATATATCATTGAAATTTCAATAAATCATTATAATTATATACCTTAATTGGGTCTACATGATTACCCTTAATTTAATGAAAAAGTTATGAAGTTATGAGAATTTGGGAAAAAGTTGCATTCTTACCTATTATGTTTCATGCACTGAGACTTGATGAATTGTATGAGCTTTTGAGAGTAGAGATCACCTATTCCACTTTTATGTCCCATCTTATGTTCCATTTTCTTAAGATTTTGATCATATGAAAAGGAGAAGAATATTCAAAAATTTGCACAGCCAAAGTTTTTAACTAATGAATCTGACACTTAGGCCCTGTTCTTTTGGATTGAAATTGTCTGAACTGAATTAAATTTAATGGAACTGAACTGAACTGAACTTAATGGAGCTGAGCTGAATTGAATTGAATTGAACTGATATGAACTGAACTAAACTGAACTAATAATAAAAAGATAATAATAATAATAATAATAATAATAATAATAATACCAATAATAATAATAATAAATATCATAATAAAATAATACCAATAATTATAATAATAAATATTATAATAATATTATTCATTAATAATAATAATATATTAATATAATATAATAATTATCTTATAATAAGATATATATATATATATATATATATATATATATATATAAAATAAAATAGTAATATAATAATAAATATAGTAATAATAATATATTAGTAATATAAATGATAAAATTATTAATAATAATATAATATAAAAAAATAATAATAACTAATAAATAAATAATATAATAATAAAAATAATAGGTCTAATATAGTAACTTGTTAGTATAATAATATTAAATATAATAATAATATTAAATATGTGATTAATAATAATAAATATATTAAAAAAATAATAAATATAATATAATAACTTATTAATATAATAATATTCAATATTCAATATATAATAATAATAATAATAATAATAATAATAATAATAATAAATATGTTATGAATAATATTAATAATAATGAATGTATTAATAAAATAATAAATAAAATAAAATAATAATAAATATATTAAATATAAATATAATAATATAAACAATACGAATTAATTATTAATAAATATAATAGTAAGATAATAAATATACAAATAATATAATAATAATAAGAATATTAATAAGAATATAAAATAAGAATAATAATATTAATGTTGAAATAAACTAATATGAACTGAACTGAACTAATCTGAACTGAACTGAACTGAATGGAGCTGAACTGAACTGAACTGAATCTAATGAAGCTGAACTAAACTGAAGTGAACTTATTAAAATTGAAATTAAATCCAAAAGAACATGGGCTTAATGAGAATCTTAAATGAAATTTAAGCATATTTGTGAAGAGGTGATAGCATATGTTGCTTTTAAGGTGTCTAATTTCTTAGCCGGTTGGTTTGACTTTTAAAATTAAAGCAATGGTGATATTTAAAGAGTATAAATGGAATTTTGTTAATTGTACATTTACATATGGTATGGTAGAGCTATTTTTCTTGTTATAAATTCAAATCAATCAATTGGAACAATGTCAGTGTCTGAGCGCGTCAGCCAATACAAGATATCATCTAAAATAAACTGTTCGGCGCTCACCGCCATCAGAATCGCAATCTTATAGAATCGTTCACATATGTTGTTCATACTAACATGTGTGAACGAGATTTAACTTCTGAAAATAACTTTCTTTAACTTTTTATTAATATTAAATAAGACATGGATTTTAATAATGTTTCGGTAAAAGCTTGTATGAAGTCGCAAATGACATTTTGAATAATATTTTGTACGTAAATAAAAACACCAACATATAAGTGATTCGACATACACCAAATTTAAGTCATCATATCCTAGTTTAGGATCAAAACCTCATCAAGAAGCTCTATTATGTACACAGTTCAATCCGGCCCATCGTCCAAAAATGTCTGAGGTTCTAAGAATGTTGGAAGGTGATGGTTTGGCCGAAAAATGGGATTATATTGAAGAATCGTCTCTAGTGGTTGAAGCTATGGAGCTTTCTGGCCCAAGATGACCCTGCTCTTTATGTCAATAGTGTAATCCAATTTGTAAAGGAATATAAGAATATGAAGGATTATTTTAACCATTAGGATTAGGTTCTTTGATCAACTGTCGAGGTTTATCAGTCAGTAAGCTAATCGAAATGAAATTTTGGTGCATTGTGATTGGTAATCAATTGGAAAATGTAATTGTAAATCTTCATCTATGTGACTACGACAATGGATATGTCAATATGTCTTCTAGAGTTCTCGACTAGATGATGAAGTCGATGTATGATACTCGTGATTTACATTCAAATTTATTCGATTAAGGCTGTTTTGATGTTTTCATAGTTTCTGTTACAGCAAACAGGATACAAATGGCTTCTACTGTGCTAAGTATGGAAATCGTAAATTATGTTTGATTTCTGCTATACTTTTTCTCTTAAAACTTCTGCCTTTGGCTTCGAGAAATATGTTTCTCCGATTCTTTGAACACAAGCAGTATTCAGAAACTCAGATTTTAGACATGAGTTGGTGTACTGTCTACTGAGGATGCAGACTGTACTTTTGTACCTCTTTCGCTCTTGCTACTATCAGCGAATTTTAAGCTTACCTGATGTAAGTCTTGTTGCTGTTCCTGTGAATCCCATTCATTCATGTAGTAATCTACTTCTGTAACTTCTGATTTCGGACCACAGAACATTCCTCCCCATTGTGGAAAGTATATGAAGGTTATCGGAATGCTACATGCTATGATCATAATTCCCATGTAAGTTATCCCCAATTCAGTCGTGTAGCGTGATCCCTTGAAGAAAATCAGTTGTGTTATAACCGCTCCCACGTTTCCACCTGCTCCGGTCATCCCCGATATCACTCCCAATGATCTGTAAAAAGAAAATTCAGAGAATTGAAAACATATCAGTTTTTTCAATCTATTTATAATTTCGGAAACACTGGGTAAGTCTGCGTACATCTGACCCCCTTATCCCGCAATTTGCAGGATCCCTTGGGTTGCTGGGTTAATGATGGAAAATATCCGGAGCAAGTTCTTCCCTAATAAATCTGACCCCCTCATCCCGAACTTCTTCCCTAACTCCTGCAGTGTGCAGGTTTAAATCAAACCTGTCATAGAAATACTGCGCGATAATATTGTCTACTGTCAATTCTACCCCAAAACAGTACCCATAGCATAAAGCTGTGATCCAACCCCTGTAATTCGTTACTCCGTGTTTTATAACCTTGGTGAAATTATCCTTATGCTTCTCACCTGACTTGTGGAGTTGCTGGTAGTTTCCGTCAGGCATGTCTTGCCCGAAAATCATTACTGCAAAAGCCGAATCTGTCTCGAAAAGGGCAGGTATGAAGAATGCAATCCTCTAAGCAGTGAAGCTTTTAGCACCAATCTTTACGATGAGATTGTATACGAATGGCATTATCAGCTGTGTTTCACCTCCTCCAAGGTTTCCCCATCCACCTAAGAAGTGCGGAACACACGTTAGCATCAAAACTGTCCTTATGACTCCCGATAAAAAAAAGGGATATTCTACATGGTAACCTCGTTTTTTTTATTTTCTACATGGTAACCTTGTTTTTAACAAAAACGCATTTGACTGCCCATAATTCACGATCAAAACATCTAAAAGCGGCGATTTTTTTTTTCAAATTGACCGGTTTTACGAGATCTTTAATCTGGAAAAAAAAATTCAGTTTCTGAACTCGTGGCAAGAATTACGGCCAGTCAAACTTTAAACTTTGACTGACTGTACCTCTTTCTAGTGTGTTCCGAATGCGACATATTTGTTTTCAAATTGACTGCGTTAATGATATCTTTGATTTGGAAAAAAATCGTCGCTTTCGGAACTCGCGGCTGTGAGTTATGGCCAGTTAAAAGCGTTTTTGGTGAAAATGTGGTTACCATGTAGAAAATAAAAAAACACGGGTTACCACATAGAATATCCCAAAAAAAAAAAAAAGAAAAAAAAAAGGAATTTTTGCCAGTTACCTGAGACCCCATTGGCGCGACCAACTACAGGAGGCGAAAACATGGAGCTCATCCAGAACTGAGTCGAAACAAACGTGGCCAAAGAAAAGCCAGTGAAAAACCGAACCAAAAGAAACCCGGTAGCTGAATCAGCACTGGATGTAAGGTACACAGCAGGCGCAGTGAGAAGGGTCAAGGATGCCGAGGCAAGCCGTGGACCAACCAAGTCACAGGCAGTCCCCATAGCGATACGAGCAAAAACTGCACCTAAAACTGATGCAATTCCTGCATTTCCAATATCTGTTGCTGTCAGGTTAAGGTTGTCTCGGATTATAGGTAACAGTGGCGGCGCAGCAAAACTGGAGACGAAACAGGCGAAGAATTGTACCCATGACAGATGAAATGCTCTCATATGAGGATTTGCCACAGAAAATATTGGAAAAACTGTGGATTTATGCTCTTTATCTACTGGCAGAGCAAACTGTTTTGGGTTTAGATCATTATTTCCCTTAACAGTCCCCATGATCACCCTTTTCGACCAAAACCCGTAATTTTGTGTGTTAATGATGTTCTGAACTGTGAAATATCAGAAAAGTTGCATTCTTACTTAACATGTTTCATGGACTGAGACTTGGTGAATCGTTTAGCTATGTGATACTATGAAAAGGAGAAGAATATTCAGAATTTTGTATAGTCAGTGTCTTTAAGCTATGAATCTGAGGATTAATGAGAATCTTAAGTAGAAATTAAGTATATTTTGGTTTAGAATTGATAGTATAGGTTGCTTTCAAAGTGTGGAATGTGTTTTGTTTCTTAGCTAGTTGGTTTGACTTATGAAATTTAAGAAATGGTGATATTCAAAGTATCTAAATGAATTTTGGTTGATTTTAGGTTTATATATGGTATGGTAGAGTAATTTTTCGTTTTACAAGTTTAAACGGATTAATTAGGATAATATTAATGATCGTAGAATGATATTGTGTCAGATAACACCCGAGTGTGAAACATCATCTAAAACGGCGCCGCTTGTCGTTCAGACGCTCATCACCCCATCACACTCGTATTCAATACGACGTCAACTAATGCAAGACATCATCTGAAACCGCTCATCATCACTAAAATCGTAATTTTAAAACAATACATCATCAACAACTACCTCTGAAACCACTCACATCACCAGAATTGTGATTTTAAATGATGTAGTGTCAGCTAATAGAAGATAGTGTGAGACTGGTAAAAAAAATCCGTTCGCTATAAATATATAAAATATCTCTCTTTTTTTAATTAATCATATGGTTTAAGCTAGATTTTTTGAATGTTTCAAATTCCAAAGTATAAAAATTGTAGTTTGGATTGCTATAATACTATGGTGAGCTTGTTTCTGTTGATGCTACTCTTAAATGCTCTTTGGTGTGATAGTAATTGTGACCTGTCCCTTGTGCAAATCAAAAGATGTAAAAATCAATAACAAATGTTGTTGTTGTTGTAAGAAAAATGGATACATTAGGTTTATATATATATATTTTTTAAAATTATATAAAAAAAAAAGGTTGGAATTTTATAAATATTTATAGATAATGTATCTATTCTATATAAGACCTAACATGAGACTAGATATATGATTTTGGGTTAATTTTTTTGCATGTTTATTTGTATCAATTCGCCAAAATTTAAACACGTATGTGGGGTTTAACGATGGAAAATAACTTTTTTTTGAACTTGAAAAATATTTGGTTCTAATAACATTTTTCATAAAAGTTGGCTTATTTGTAGTTGGAGTTATAACTTAGATACCGTTTGTACATGGTGACATCCACTCGCGTATTTAGGGGGCAAGTGTTTGTCCCGTTTTCCTTAGAAACTTATGTACACTTCTACTAAGGGAACGGTTATGTATGGATAAGAAGGAACTTGGCTTGGTAGTTAGAATGTTGCTCCCCCTCGGGAGGCAAAATCATGTGTCGGCTGTCAAACAGAGCGGTTATGTATGGATAAGAAGGAACTTGATTTGCTTGGTGGCTAATACGTTTCTCTCCCTCAGGCGGCAAAATCATGTGTCAGCCGTCAGTCATCGCATAAATTTCAACAGGCGTACGTAAACTAACCGGGAAAATTGAAACAACTTTTTATTAAAGTTGAAGTACATTTGATTTATGATACCACTTCCATATTTTGATATATTTTTATGCATTCTGATTTCTGATCACATTAGTGAAATTTCAACACGTATACGAAATCTAACTTTAAAAACCACGTTTTATTAATGATGGGGCATATTCTGCACCCGCTGACCAAGTCAACATATTGAGTGGGGTCAGAGACATCCACAGCAAGCCAATGACTTAGACATCCCTACCGATGCGCCTTTTCGGCTGCCACCCCTGGTCTCGGCATGGCAACCTACAAAATGTGGGGCCCATACCCGCGTACTCACATCCAAGAACCCTCGGCATGGAGTCAACCAGGCTCGCCGGCCTGCCATAGGTCCCTCGGCCGAGGGTAGATCAGTCTTTCCACCTGCTATGCCACTTGGCCCACTTGGCCACTACGTGACAAAAGGTGAAAGTCTATAAATATCCTCAATCCTCATTGAGAAGGGGACCCAGAATCTAACCTAAGAACCACTTAAATTGGTATTATCTCTCTCATCTCTCTACAATACACGTCCGCGAGCTACATACTACTTAATCACAATAAGTTCACTGACTTGAGCGTCGGAGTGAGTACGCTTGGCACAAAGCCAAGCCCTCGCCTTGCTCGTTGTTGCGGAGAGGCCGAGGAGAGCAATCAAGGCTAGGACGAGGCATTATTCGACAAAGCTAGCGTGGTAAACAAAACCTCGTTTTAATTCATACCCGAACAATTGGCGCCTGTCGTGGGGGAGACAGAGATACTAGAAGCTAGTCATTCCCAAACAAAAAAAAAAAAAAAAACAACCCACCCAAAAAGCTAAGAAGATGTCAAAAGAACAAGAGGTGTTCGTGAATCAAGAGCCCCTCCACCCGGCGATACCGTCCCACAATTCTCGAGTTGTGCAGCCCTCCACCAAATGGATAATTCAACCGGAGTTCGGGATGCCAATAATGCCGATACGCCGCCGCCCGCCGACCAGGTCACCGTCATGGGGCGTGTGGTTGATGCAAAAAGTCCGAAGCGCCTTCGGACTCGATTGTCGCCGCGCCGGCTCACACTGTCACACCGATAAGAGCGGCGGAAACCGTCCGAAGCTAGGGCCCAAAAGGTGACTCCGAGAAACCCGAACGAAGCACTAAGAGAGGCCGAACCGGCCAAGACGCCGGGGAGCCCAGAGTGTCGGTGGTAGAACTAAGCCCTTCCCGCACTCGCGGAAGGACGATGTCGCCGCGACACCCACGAGGCATGCCCCGACGAGCGAAAGGAGTTCGACTCACCGTAGTCGGAGAAGGAGCCCGACTCACCGAGTCGGAGAAGGAGCCCGACTCACCGCAGTCGGAGAAGGAGCCCGACTCACCGAGTCGAAGAAGGAGTCCGACTCACCGAGTCGGAGAAGAAGCCCTTCCCGCCACAGGGGAGAGGGGCGGACTAGGGATGCGAGGAGCCGATCGCCGCGTGTCATTAGACACGTGGTCGACAGCCCCTCGGTGCCTACGTCCTAGAAACCTGTGTGCCGCCAAAGCTAAAGCTACCGTCCATATCATACAAAGGAGAGGGCGACCCAACCGATCATGCCGAGGCTTTCGAGTCTCACATGTCGGTGGTGGGAGCAACCCGACGAGGTCTCGTGCCGAGTTTTCCCAACGACCTTGGTTGGAATGGCGCAAAGCCGGTACAAGGGATCGCCCGATGGGTCGGTATACTCCTATTCCGACCTAAGAGACGCGTTTTTTGCCCAAGATCTACCAATAAAAGGAGAGCCGTTGAGACATCGGATCTCCCGACCATCAGCGAGAAGGAGGCGAGTCACTCCGGCTATGTGAAGAGGTTCGACGCCGTGGTTCGGATTAGACAGGAGCCGAACAATGAACTAGCGGCCTTCGCACCGATGAAAGGCCTCCCCGCAGGGGACTTGAAAACGAGCTCATCAAGTGCGGTGGCCTGAGCCTTGAGTCCGCCAGGAAATTGGCCGACCAGGCCATTAAGGTCGAAGACTATCACAAAATATGGGTAGGCCACGGCGAGGCCGGCACTCGAAAGAAAGAGCCACCGGGAGGACAAGCCAGATGAAGGGCGCCGTGACAATAATAGGTCGCGGACCGACAGACCCGCCAGAGCGTAACCCACGGACGCCGGGGAGTTCAGTCCGTACTACCATAAGAAGTACAAAGATCACACCCCCTGGTTGTATCGGCCGCCGAGGTCTTCTCCCCGAGCGTAAACGAGGGGCGAAGTGGGAAAGGCCCCCAAACCTAGGGGGACGGTGACACGAGCCCATCTTGTGAGTACCACGCCACACCCTGGCCACTTAACCAACGATCACGCCGCATTTGAAGAATGCCATTGAGGAGCTGATCCGAAAAGGGAGCCTCGGCAAATATGTTGCCGGAGGCCAAAAGACTAACACCGGTGGCTCGTATAAAAATCCGTCTTTCAACGGATAGAACAATTCATGTTGTCATCGGGAAACGAAACGGCGGATCCGCTCACGGCACAAGCGGCACCCGAACGAATCGTATCAGCCGTCAACTTCGTGCCCACTACAGCGGCCCGCGCTTCCAATATCCCGAACATAACTATAGGGAAGAAGGACTACGAAGGAATCATCGCCCCGCATAGCGACCCACTCGTAGTCCACTTAGACATAGCCAACCACCCGGTCATGAGATGCCCGATTGACACGGGTGCTTACACGAACATCATGTTCGGGAGTGCTTTCGGGGCTCGGCCGAAAATCGCGGACCTTAGCCCATGCACCAACCCATTGTACAGCTTCTCCGGGCAGGCTTGGTCCCCCCGGGGTCTATCAAGTTACCAAAGTGATGTTCGCCAGTCCGACGCGGCCAAGAATGTGATGTCCGAGTTCGTGGTCATCGACGGCTCATCCGCATACAACGTTCTCATCGGTCGTGTCACCCTGAGTGAGGTCGATGCTGTAATGTCCATCCGGGCCCTGACACTGATGTATGTCTCGGACCGCGGGGAGGTTCATAAACTCGTCTCAAAGAACGAAAAAGACGAGGTGGTCAACGTCCAAATATCGGCCAGAGGATGCAACATGCAATCCTTCAAAGTGGCAAAGAAAGAGGAAAAAGGGAAGAACCCATCCTTAAGACAGAGGACGAGCCGATGAGCACCAACCACGTCGCCATGGTCGAAGGGGCCGAGACCGAACAGATAGAAATTGATCCAGACGCACCGTGATCGTCGGTGTCGGCCCGGAACCAAAATTCGGGCCGATCTCCTGACCTGCCGAGAAGGAACAAAGATGTCTTTGCATACTCGGCCGCCGAGATGCCGGGGGTAAGCCGGAGGTCATCGTCCATAAGTCGAACGTACTCCCGCGCTCCCCCGTGAAGCGTAGGGTGAGAAACTCCTCGGCCGAGAAGGAAGATGCCATCAAGACCGAGGTCGATAAGTTGTTAGATGCAGGCTTTATCATCCCTTGTACATACCCTGAATGGCTAGCTAATGTTGTAATGGTTAAAAAGTCATCAGGGGGGTGGAGGATGTGTGTTGATTTTACGCAACTTAATAAAGCATGCCCGAAAGATTGCTACCCCTTGCCTCGGATAGATAGCCTAATAGACGCAACGGCAGCTACACAATGCCGAGCCTGCTCGACGCCTTTTCGGGATACCATCGGTATTCATGGCGAGAGGAAGACATGCCTAAATGCGCATTCATCACCATACACGGCACCTACATGTACAAGATGATGCCGTTTGGTTTGAAAAAACGCCGCGCGACTTACACAAGACTGGTGGACAAAGTGTTCCAAAATCAAAAAGGGCGAAACATTGAGGCTTACGTCGACGATGCTATTGTCAAAAGCAAGTCCGACGGCGAGCACCTAGCCGATTTACACGAGACATTTTGTTCACTAAGGAAATACAAGATGAAGCTTAACCCTACAAAGTGCAACTTCTGGTGTCCGGCCGGCAAAAATTCCTCGGCGTGCTTGTCGGCGCCGGGGGAATTGATGCCAATCCAGAGAAAGTACGAGCAATTCTAGACCTGCCGGAGCCGAGGAATCGCAAAGAGGTCATGATACTTGACCGGGAGGATGGCGGCCCTTGCCCGTTTATCTCTCGGTCGGTAAACAAGAGCACCCCATTCTTCAAAGTGCTAAAGGGGAATAAGGACTTCTCATTGGGAGGAACAGAGCACGGCTTTCAAACAACAAGGCCCATCTCGCAAACTCTCCCGACCCCGTCCGCACCGACGCCGGGGGAAACACTATATCTATATCTAGCGGAACCTCGCCACGGTCGGTCGCGTGTGATCGTCGAGAAGAAAACAAGCAAAGAAGACTCCAATCTACTTTATCACCATACACTGTTGCCTCGCCGAGAAAAACTACCCGCGATTGAAAAAGCAGCCTTTGCCGTGGTTGTTGCCGCAAGGAAGTTGAAACCCTACTTTGACGCGCATCCCATGACGGTCTTAACCGACCAGCCGTTGGAAAAAGCATTGGAAAAATTCAACAATCAGCAGACTTATCAAATGGGCGCAGAGAGCTATCCGGCTTCGGCATTCAATACAAACCGAGGCCTTCGATAAAGGGGCAGCGCCGGCACTTCTTGGCCGAATGCACGTATCGGGAAGAATCGTGTCCGGCATGTGGGAGGTATATACCGATGGATCCTCCACAACGAACGGCTCGGGAGCCGCATCCTTATCATCGGCCCAAACGGGACGACCCGAGTACGCTTTGAAGTTCACCTTCTCGACCTCAAACAACGAATCCGAATATGAGGCGTGATAACCGAGTTGAGTTAGCCGAGAGCGCAAGGCGTAACACATCATTTTGAAAATGACTCTCTTGGTGACTAACCAATACGAAGGAGAGTCTGGCTCGGGACGATGGGATGGTAAGATACCCGGAAAAGGTAAGAGCGAGACCTCAAAATTGAAGTCATTCAAAATGCGACACATCCCTGTGTCCGAGAACAACCGGCCGACGCTCTCTCAAAGCTGGCCGCCGACCATAAAGAATATCACCCGTACCGTGCTGGTGGACATCGAGAACGCTAAAAGCATTGACGAAACCATCGGCATGGTGTGCGGCGTGGAAGCCGAGACGACATGGATGAGTCCGATAAAGAGGTTTAAACCGACAAATGAGTTACACGGAGGACCGCAATCTCTCACAAAAGATAAAGAGGATCGCAAAGAAGGTACTTGGTATTTGAAGGAGAGTTATACAGAGGTCCGTGACAAGGCCACTCCCGAAGTGTGTCGGTCCAACCGATGCGAGCTAATCACGAGAAAATACACGAAGGCATCTGTGGACATCACATGGGGGCAAGAACACTAGCCCACAAAGCTCTCCGAGCCGGCTACTTCCGGCCCACCATGCTTGAGGATTCCGGAAACAAAACCGAGAAAATGCAACAATATCGGATGCACGCTCCGGTGATACACGCACCTTCCCGAGACCTGCAACCAGTGCTTAATCCCCTTCCCTTTGCACAGTGGGGAATGGATCTACTAGGGCCATTTCCAACGGCATCTGGAGGAAGAAAGTTCCTAATCGTCGCCGTCGACTACTTCACCAAATGGGTTGAGGCCGTGGCGCGTGCTCGCAAAAACGCGGCGGCCGTAAGAAAGGTGATCTGGGAAAATGTCATAACTCGTTTTGGGTTACCCCAAGTCATGGTGTTCGACCATGGCCGAGAATTTTGGAGTGACACAATAATGAGTCGGTTGGAAGAACTCGGCATCAAATTTGCATACTCCTCCGTCTCGCCACCCCCTGAGCAACGGACGGGACAAAGTGAGGCGACCTAATAAAACGATCCTCAACGGCTTGAAGAAGACAGTTGAAGACCTCAAGGGAAGATGGGCCGATGAGCTACCCGGCGTTCTATGGTCCCTCCGGACCACGGAGAAAGAAGCAACGGGTACAGTCCTTTTCACCTAGTCTACGGTCCGGCGATCCCCGCCGATTGAAGCAACGGTGCCAACATTCAGAACGGCCACTTTTAACCCGGATGAAAACGAGGAAGGCCTAAGAACCTCCCGGACCTGGTCGAAGAAAGCCGAGATACGGCACGCCTCAACTTAGCAAGATATCGAGCCGAATGAAAAGGGCCTACAACCGAAGAGTCCACAAAAGGGACTTAAAAGTAGGAGATCCGGTCCTAAGGAAGTCACCGCCACCAACAAAGGAAACATCCATGGCAAGTTGACGGCCAATCGGGAGGGTCCCTACAAGGTAGTTGAAGAAATGAGGCCGGGTACATACCGGCTGACGGACATGGGAGATGTACCTTTGATGAGCCATTGGAACACCGACAATCTCGTAAAATACTTTGTATAACAAATGAGTTGCCCAAAACAATTGTTGGCACCCCAATGCATATTCATATCTAATGAGGAGTCATCCAAGTTTTTCATCAAAGTGTTAATCCACCCCAATCGAAGGCATACTAACATACGTACACGCAGACGGAGCGAAAACCTCGTCTCATCCCCTTTAACGGAGTGACGGGGACGAGCCGATATGCTAACATATGTTCAACGGCGGTCAAAACGTAAACTCCGTTGCCCGGTAATCGGCCGGGAAGAGACGAGTGAAACGCGATCGCCTCGGCAAATTAAGACCGAGCTTAAAGACGTTAAACACAAATGAGATACGCATTCTAACCGCTCGGCCAAGCCGAAGGTAAAAACGAAAAAGCGCTCAATTAATTAACGCAACCGCCTCGGCAAATTAAGACCGAGTTTAAAGACGTTAAACACAAATGAGATACGCATTCTAAACCGCCTCTACCGAAGCCGAAGGTAAAACGAAAAGCGCTCAATTAATTAACGCAAAAAGACAAGTGAAGGAATAAATCAAAGGCCTCGGCCAAGCCGAGGCAAAACAAGCAAGTTCTCATTAGGAAAAAGATAACAAAGTTACGGGAAGGAGAAATACGACGACGGTAGTCCCCTTTGGGATAAGCCAAGACTCTACCTACCAAGGTTTTACTAAATACAAGGAAAAGTAAAGCAAAAGGTTACGGACTGGTTCTTTGAAGCGCCAAAAGGATGGCGGGGAGAAAAGGCTTAATAGTTGGCCCCCGAATAGTCAAGCTATCCGAGACGCCGGTGAGCCCGGTGACGACCGCCCGTCTCCCTATGCCTCGTTGCGCTGCCCTTACCGCCATCGCAGCGTTACCCTCGGTGAGCGACTTAGATGCGCTCGGGCGCCTTTAGCATCCTCGGCTTTCTTAGCCGCCTTAGCATCCTCACCGCCTTCGCCCAGCAGACTCCTCCTCGGCCGCCCTCGTCTTCTCTCGCAAGGGCCGCCTGCGCCGGTCGCCTCCTCCTCCTTCTTGGCCCCTGGCATCCCTCGGCAGCCTTATCTGCCGCAGCCTTCTTTTAGCTTCGAGCCTATCATCGAACACTCGTCAAATTTTGTCCACGAAAGGAGCCATCCTGGATAGACCTCATCTACCACCTCCCGAAAGCTTCTTCGGTCGGGTCCCTATACCGAGCACACATGCGTGGGAGAAGCGTGTTTTGAAGTGTCTCAATATCCTTCTCCCTTTGGGCAAGGATAGCACTAGTCTCCCTATGCGACTGCTTGGAGCCGATACGCCCTTTTCGACTCCTCCTTTGGGCGACAACGACGTCGTAGCCGCCTTGTACCCGTCCCGTTCCTCCTTCACCTTGGCGGCGGCGAGTCGCAGCCTCTACCTTGGCCTTCTCGGCCGACAAAGCCTTCTCAATTTCCTCGACCCAGCGCCAGCGGCAAGGAGGTCATGCTTAGCCTTTCCGGCCACCCCCTTTGCGGCAACAACATCGAGCCTCAGCTGCTCTATCAACGGCCCCGTCTCGGCCAAAGCCTTTTCTTGCTCCCTAATACGAGAGCCGACCAGATCGGACCAAATCCCAACCTTCTTGCTCAGCTTTGTACCCTCCGCTATGAGCCGGTCGTTGGATATCGACGCGAGTACGGAGTCGGCATTTTTTCCCGCCGTCTGCATAGGCCTCTTCTCAACTCGCCGCTCGAATCGGGATGATCGCGCCGGTTGATCTACAAAAAATTCAACCAAAGAGTCCACGTCAACGTTCATGGACATACCGGAGAGCCGGTCATCAGGTATATCTAATGAGCCGGCTAAATCTGAGCCGCAAGTTAGACCTGTACCGGAGGGCTTGCTCTTCTTGGCCAGTTGATCCGTTTCCTCGGCGCTGGCATTAACATGAGCGACGGAAGCAGAAGCATCGGTGTCATGGGTCGATCTTTTCCTCTTGCGCCTAAGCGGAGATCCCTCAGCATCGGAATCCTCTCCATCGACAATGTCAACGACCTCCACCTCTGGTGGAGGCGGAACAGAGGTTGACACCGTCGCCGCCGTAGACTTGGCTTTTCGGACCCGGCGAGGAATGGCAGCAGCTACCTTGGCCTGGGCCGCCGTATCGTCCAAGCCCTTCAGAGGTCGATGGCGGCGACGGACGGCGGTCATGCACATCGACCTTCGGATTCTTCTCCTTAACGTTTCCGTCTTTGTCCAGCCCCATCTTCTCGAGGAGTTGCTCAGACAGTTCGGGACCAAAGTGCTCTGTAAAAGAAACAAAGCAAAACTTAGACAAAGGGACATGTCAAGAAACAAACAACGAAAAACATTAAAGCAGAAATGGGCCTCACACCGACCCCACTCACCCTGTGCTAGGGCCGGTATGAGGCCGACGTGGCAAAGCGGCTCATCCATCCGGATGACTTGCGTCGGGGCAACCAAACCTTCGGCGCCCATCATCATCGACCTCGAAAACTTCGATTACTCGCTTCTCGTCCTCATTAAGATAGACATTCCCAGCGTCCATCTTATTCTTGCCCTTGGGGATCATCTTCTCACGCTCCCCTTTGCTCTCGCACCGCAAGTTAACATGGTGCTCAAAAGACCGAGGCAACGGATAATCATCCGGGACCTCGACATACACCCACCGTTCCTTCCAAACCTTTGCAAGAGGTGAGCTTAGGCACGGTGAGATAGCCCGCTCGGTCCGGGACGCTATACCACCCCCGCCACCTTGAACATTCATTCAAGAAAATGAATTCGGCGGAATAAGTTTACCGTTGGGATCACCCCCCCGGCGACACAGCCCACACGAAGCCGACTATAGTCCTAACGGCCAAAGGGTGAAGCTGCGCCGCGCAACGTTCATCGCCCGAATTATGGAAGAGACGTACATATTGAGAGGAAACCGAGACCATACTCCAGTGCCTCATATATACGCCGATGTGACCCGGGGGAGGGCAACAGACGGCCTGACCCTCCCCAGGGATGACAATGTTGTACCCCTTGCCAAAAAAGAAGTGCTCTTGAAAAATTCAGAGCCGGAGCAATGGACCAACTTATCGATAAAACCACGATCGGCGCCGTAGTACGGCATCGTAATGATGCAAGACTGTCGCCTCTCCGCCCGGAAGGATTCCTTTCCTCATCATCATCACCGTCATCCACATCGTCATCATCCTCCCACTCCTCCGAACTCGCGGTCAACTTCCGGAAGGAGACCTAGGGCCCCTCGACCTTAACTGAATTGCGGCTACCACCTCCTCCTCATCAAAACGCGACGGGAACCCCCGGCGCACGGCATCGGGACCGCATCGTAGAAGACATGGTTCACAACAATTACTTAAACAAAACAAAAAGTTGAAAAGGTTTTTCGGTTTACCTTGAAGAAAAGTGCTACGCCGACGTAAAAATTCTGAAGATCGGAAGAGAGGGAAAGACTTGGAATTTTGGAAAGAAGAAAATTTTTAGAATGAATGAAATTGCTAACCAATTTCACTTCAAAAGTCCTGTATTTATAGGCAAAAGCCCATAAAGGAGGACCAATCAAAACGCAGCCCATAAAGCGTCGCCAATCAACGAAGAGACACATGTCGTCGCATGCGTACACGGAATGTCAATCGACGCAATTTGAATGTCAATCAATGCAACAAGAACTGCGTCTTCAACACGCCCCTTTATATCCCTTTGACTATTCATCTTCCTCAAAGAAAATCCTAAAGTATCCATTCTCCGCGGCGGTATGACTAACCAAGCTAGGTAGCACGGCCGGGGCAATCAAAAGTACACCGGACTCAACCTTGAGTCCGCCGGCAAGTAACATTTTCTCTTCCACATTTGATGTCCATTACCCATCCATGTGAGGGGGATATGGAACGGCCGCACGTAAGTAAGCCGAGGGAGAAGAAGCCGGGGCGTAAAATTTTCACTTGCGTTGCAATATACGCTCAACATACATCGGAGCCCATACCACTAAGATAGACTACGCTGGGGCAAATTGATGGGGCATATTCTCGCACCCGTCGACCAAGTCAACATATCGAGTGGGGTCGTCGAGACATCCACAAAGAAGCCAATGACTTAGACATCCCTCCGACGCAGCCTTTCTATCTGCCACTGGTCTCGGATGGCAACCTACCACCGGGCCCATACCCGCGTACTCACATCCAAGAACCCTGATGGAGTCAACCAGGCTCGCCGGCCGCCAGGTCCCCGGCCGAGGGTAGATCGCCTTTTCCACCGCTATGCCACTTGGCCCACTTGGCCACTACGTGACAAAAGGTGAAAGTCTATAAATACTCCTCAATCCTCATTGAGAAGGGGACCCAGAATCTAACCTAAGAACCACTTAAATTGGTATTATCTCTCTCATCTCTCTACAATACACGTCCGCGAGCTACATACTACTTAATCACAATAAGTTCACTGACTTGAGCGTCGGAGTGAGTACGCTTGGCACAAAGCCAAGCCCTCAGTTTGCTCGTTGTTGCAGGAGAGGCCGAGGAGAGCAGTCAAGGCTAGACGAGGCATTATTCGACAAAGCTAGCGTGGTAAACAAAACCTGCTTCGGAATTCATACCCGGAACAATTAAACTTAAATAGATTTTGATTTTGATAAGGTTTGTGTAAAAGTTTTTCTAAAGTCTCAATAACAGTTTGTATAACACTCCAGAATATATATATATATATATATATATATAGCGTTTTTTTTTTGTTCATATACCATTAAAATTTCAATAAATCAACATTTACCTTAATTTGGTCCACATGATCAGTTGATCACCCATAACTTACTTGAACAGTTATGAAGTTATGAGATTTTGGGAAAAAGTTGCATTCTTAGCATGTTTCATGCAGTGAGACTGTGAGAGGCTACTGTATAAGCTTTTTGATATGTTGCTTTTAAAGTGTGCAATGTGTCTAATTTTTTTAGCTATATACTCCCTCCAATTCACAATAAACCTCCATATTTTCTTTTTTCGGTTATTCACAATAACCTCCCTATTTTCTTTTTTGGTAAGTGTTTGTGTGGTCCAAATTTAATTGTATGGTGGGGTAGTGTATTTGTGTGGTCCAAATTTAATTATATGGTGGGGTAGTGTGTTTCCTTAATTTTTGTACCAAAATAAAATGAGAGGTTTATTGTGAATTGGAGGGAGTAGTTGGTTTGACTTTCAAAATTAAAGTAATGGTGATATATAAAGAGTAAATAGAATTTTGTTAATTGTATGTTTACTTATGGTTTGGTAGAGCTATTTTTCTTGTTTCAAATCCAAAACAATCAATTAGAACAATGTCACTGTCAGGACCGTAATCTCATAATGACGCAGCGTCAGCCAATGCAAAACATCATCTAAAATAAACTGTCCGACGCTCATCGCCATCAGAATCGCAATCTTATAGAATCGTCCACATATGTTGTGCATACTGACATGTGGGAACGAGAATTAACTTCTGAAAATAACTTTTTTTAACTTTTTATTAATGTTAAATAAGACTTGGGTCTTAATAATGTTTTGGTAAAAGCTTGTATATAGTCGCAAATGACATTTTGTAAATAAACACACACCAACAAGGCAACAAAGTTGGTATACACCGTTTTATTTATGTCATCAAATCCTAGTTTAGGATCAAAACCTCATCAAGACTTCTTGTATATTTAATTAAGTCAAAAGTCTTTTTAAGTTGTGAATCTTGAGATTCATTGAGAATAAAGTGGAAAATAATATATACTTCCTCCATTTTATTGAATTGTTTACGTTTGCTTTTTGAACACTATTTATGAGTGAGAACAATTTTCAATACAACTTCTATTGTATAACATAAAAGATAGTCATGTGAGATCTTGTTTAAATTGTCTTACCGAGTGCATTATAAATATCAATTTTTTATAATTTTTAATGATATGTAATTAAAGATATGAATAAAAAAAATATTGGCATACGTGCAAAAAGCAAACGTAAACTATCATATGGAACGGAGGAAGTATTGCTTTTAAAGTGTGTAATGTGTTTTGCTTCTTCGCTGGTTGGTTTGACTTTTAAAAGTAAAGTAATAATATCGCGTCAGCTAAATACACGTATTTGAAAGCACATCACTATCAGAATCATAATCTCAGAATGATACAGCATCAACTAATGCGAGAAATTATCTAAAACCACTCATCACTGTTGGAATCGTACAGTAAGAGGATTATACATCCGATGTACTACCACCAATTATATCATTTCTGAGCATTATAATAAAGTTTTTGAGTTTTGTTTTAAAAATTATGGGTTTTTCTATAAAGTTTTTGAGTTTATTCATTTGAACATTAAACTCAAAAAATTACAATATGAACTCAAAAACACTTCATATAAGATTAGTTAAATTTGAGTTTTGACGAAAAAAAATTAAAATCTAACTTATAAACTTTAATAAGCTCGGAAAAAATACACATATGCTCAAAAACAAATAAAGTTTGAGTTAATAAGCACAAAAAAAATACACATTTTGCTCAAAAACTATAAAGTCTGAGGTAATACATCCGATGTATGTTCCTTTTTCTCGGAATCGTAATTTCAGAATGATACAAATATACAATATCAATTACTGCGAGATATCATCTAAACCGCTAAAATTATCATTTTATATAGTACGAGTATATATATTGGATATGGTTCTACTAGCAAAGTTTTTTTTTTTTTTGCATGTTTCAAGTTCCAAAGTATCCTCATCGAGTCGTATAGTTTAGGCTAGCATTCTCACCTATGCATGGTGAGTTTCTTGTCGTTGTTGCCTTCTTAAATGCTCTTTGGTCAGACAATAGTTCTCACCTATCCTCATTGAGTCGTATAGTTTAGGCTTGCATACTGACAATAATTGCCAGTATTCAGAAACTCAGCTTTAGACATGAGTTGGTGTACTGTCTACTGAGGATGCAGACTGTACTTTTTTACCTCTTTCGCTCCTGCTACTGTCAGCGAATTTTAAACTTACCTGATGTAGGTCTTGTTGCTGTTCCTATGAATCCCATTCATTCATGTAGTAATCTACTTCTGTAACTTCTGATTTCGGACCACAGAACATTCCTTCCCACTGTGGGAAGTATATGAAGGTTATCGGAATGTTACATGCTATGATCATAATACCCATGTAAGTTATCCCCAATTTCTTAATATATACCCATGAAAGTTGGGACAGACAAAGACAATCGTAGACTAAGTGATCGAGGACGACTGTTCTGTCGGAAAGTGCTATGGAGGTTGCCTATCCCACAAATGTGGAAACTCCTGCTCTGGAAGACTATTACAAATGTGCTTCCGACTGGGAATGAGCTCATAAAGCGGAAGATTGACGCGGATCCGTTCTGCGACATATGCGGAGGAGACCGGCATATTATGGAAACACCTGAACACCTGTTCAGGGACTGTGGGCTCTCTCGAAGAATCTGGGCTGGATCGTCCCTAGGCATTCGGGTTGAGGGTGCAGGGAGCATTCCAATTTCAAATTGGATTTGCGACTGGTTACAATACTTACAAAAAAAAGGATGGGGGGATGAATCAGGTGATCCAGTTTGTGGCAACTTTGTGGGGCATATGGACAATGAGGAACAAAATTAAATTTCAAGATCAAGCGGTCAACTCGCATGTGATCACGAATATGGTCTACAAGGTAATTGGGGAGAAAGTACACATCTTGTGTAATTCCATGAACTCGAGGCAAAATCGGAGTGAACTGCGATGTGAGGAAGAAGGAGCCCGCCAAAGGGACGTGGCCGATATTCGCAACGGACACCCGGTGTGTGTTGTAGGTAAGCCATCCGGCTGTACGGTGGTACGTGTAAAAGTGGATGCTAGCTGGAACCAGACTTTTGAGGCGGCTTTCGGTGGATTGCTTATGATGGCACGGGCGGAAATAGGTCGTAGACAAGTACGCACAGAGCCGAATCGCCGATCAAGTCGAAGCCCTGGGGGTTCGGGATATCGTGGAGTGGGCAAGTGAAGAGCAGATTTTACATCTGGATATCTCGTCGGACTGCTTGCAACTTATCAGCCAAATAGCAGGAGTGGACAAGGATAATCACAAGATCGCAGGGCTTTTGGAAGACCTTAGGGGTTCTTTTAGTTTCTTTCACTGTTTATGTTTCAATTTTATTCCGAGGCAGATGAATGGCATTGCGCATAACCTTGCTAAGCAAGCCATGAAACTGTAGAACCTTCTTTTACAGCTGACAAAAAAAAAAAAAAAAAAAAAAAAAAAAAAAAAAAAAAAAATTTCTTAATATATACTTGCAAAGTTGTTCAATTGACTCGGGTCCATATTTCTCAACAGAATTCGATGTAACATTTGGAGCCTCTCAAGCTGCCACCAGCATGATTGGAGTTAATTGACCATAATTGAGCACAAAGTTCTCAGTATGCGGGTTCATTGAAGGTTCATAGCACCACAAGCCGAAGCAGCACTTTACATTACATTCTTTGAGAAATTTTTGTTCTATTTCTTGGTGGCACATCTTGTGAGTTCGTAATACGATAAAATGCATGCAATGGTTGATGTAGTTGTGAATACAATTGAAGCCAATCTCCGACTGTGGAAATTATAAATTTCTCAAAAATAACTACAGAAGATTTTAAAACACTTAAAAAGAATCGATCTGAGCTTGATTCATTATGAGAAATCACGATGCAAGATGGGATACATTTACCAATACCTATTGTATGAAGCAATGGCTTTGCCCTCATTATCAAGTTCCATCGAAAACGCTTACAGTAGGAACTTCATCCAATGCCTCGAAGAGCAAAGTCACTACTATTTAATGTTGTTCTAAAAACATACAGATGCTAAAATCATTTCTGATAAGACAATGACCGTACGTTAATAGTTGTAGCACAAATAACCATCAAAAACCTTGCAATACAACCTCGAGGCAATTACATCCTTGGCAGTCCTGTGTCGCAGAGTAATATCCTGGATCACAGTGAAAAATCTCGCAAAGAACGAAACGAGATTGTCAAAATCAAGATAATTTGCTTTCAGATAAGGGAAAACACACTTGCAGGAGACGGTCTTGCATATGCTATGTTCCTCTAACTTGATTCTTCCTATTCCCTCGCATACCCGTGTGTCGAATTCGACAATCGGACACAGGTAACACTTGAACTTCATTTATTGCCAACTTATGCAGAGTTTTTTCATAAGAATAACCAAGTCCGGCGCCTAGGCATGCTCGGATATTTATAAATGAATCTCAACATAGCTTGGAATCTTGCTTGTGAGATCAACCCATTGCCTTCTACAGAAATGAAGGATACTCGAGGATTGGCGGTAGTCTTGCATCAGGTGAAATCATCTCAAGACTCAATTGAGTGGAAAAATGGACATGGCAAAGAGAAATTTTTGCCAACACTATTATTATTATTAACAATATTCACAAAACCATGTGAATGTACAGAGCAGCGTGAAATAATATGGACAGGGTGCACCATGAATTGGTGGATCATCTAATTATTGAGTTGGACGAGTGACTATTTTCACCCGAATGACGATCGTTTCGCCGCCTGCGTAAGATAGTGAAGCAACCAAATCCAGACTGTTTCAAACAATTGGAAACAAGATGTCAGCACCAAGTCATAGACTTCCACACAATCAAATAAATTCGGACTTAGCATGGAATATTAGGACAAGAGTTGAATCAAAAGATGAAAACCAGATCAGAAGTTTCATAGCATTAGCACCATTTGTGTAAAGAGAGCCTTTTCCATTTCAATGGAGCAAGACTCTATTCTTTGGTTCTGTTCTTCTAAATCACATTGAAATAAAGCAAAATGGCTCGTTAATATTGTTGCACTTTTTGATCTTAGTGAGCCATTTTGCTTTATTAAAATACTCCTTACATATATTAGACAAGTGGGAAAATCAAATTGGAGGGGAGGTTAGTAGCTATTTAATGCATTGCACAATTCATTTTGCATAATTCACAAGGCAAGGGTGTATAACATCCAACCTCCCTTACCCTGCTCTCTACTAAGTACTAAAGCCTTTGAGGCACTGGGGTAATGTTGTTTGTGTAAAGAGAGTTACAGCTTTGGTGTTGACTGTGACAGGGTTTGAATCCTGGCCATGAGTAAACACCACCTCACATCTTAACAAGCTAGATTATAGCTAACATCTGTACAGCCTACGAAAGAGCTAAATGCATTACATTGCATAGCATGTCAAACAAGCTTCAGAGGACAATCAGTTCTACTAATATGGGAAATTATGCTACAAATGATAAGAAGAAATGTTCCCAAAATCACACGTTATGAGCCATGTAGAATGCTCTGGTAAAGCAGATAGCACAACACATTGGTAAATACAGAAAGTAATTATATATGACAGCCCGGGGGGTGGGGGGGTGTCGTATTTATGACAGACGAAGAAACCACCAATTCGCTTGGAGACTCTTTGTCCTGGGCAACAACAAGACAATCAAGCAAAAGTCCTTAGCCCTGTATTTCATCTCTTCACCCCTTTCCCTGCCACAGTGCCACCCAAAACAATATTTAGGAGAACAAAAGAGACTGACCTTCAGGCGCCTCCTCTGATCAAGTACTTTATTAATTTCCCCCAGTGTACTTAGTATCTCCTTGAATGTCGGCCTCACATGTGGCTTTTCATTCCAGCATTGCTCAATTAACCTGTAAAACAAAATTCAAGATATTTGACACTGCAAACTTTAAGACAGCAAGAATTCACAATATGCCTATATCAGTTATGATAACTAATTGTGTGTTTGGATTTAGGGATTTGGAGGGAAAGGGAGGAGAGGGATTTGGAGGGAGGTGAAATTCTTAATTTGGTTAGCAAAATGGAGGTTGAGGGATTTGGAGTGCAAGGAAAATGGATCCGTCAATTTCCATCCTCCAAGCCAAGTTATTTCCTCTCCAACAAAAGAAATATTTGGAGGGAAAATAACCTCCTTCATTCCCCCTCCCTTAGCTTTCCCCCCTTTCTATAGGTTGCTCTATAATTCTTAAGCTTTGTTCAATGGCAGAGTTGCCTTACCCAGAAGGCACTGAAGTGGGTGCTTACAAAAGTTGACAGCTAAAAAGAAGTCAATTTTTAAAAATTTGGTTTCTCTAACATAAGAGAGATGATACCTTTTACATCCTCAAAGAAAAAATACTACCACCACTTATTTGTGCTATTCAGAATCACTCTCAAAGTCGTGTATACATGACTAAGTGACTAACTACTTCGTATATTATTCAAGACCACTTTAATGATATCTCCTTGATGGTGCGCCAATATCTTAGCAAGGCAAAGGGCTACGCTATCTTTCCCATATGCTACGTAAGTGATAAATAGAAGAAAAAGAAAGAAAAAATTTGATGGGAGCTTACTCTTTTAGTCCATGCGCATAATGTTTGGCTGGAGCTTTGAAAGGTGGGCGCACATTTGAACAATATACCTTAGCAACTTCTTTTCCTGGCTTTGATACAAAAGGGGGGCATCCTTCAATCATCTGCATATAGGGAAGAAGATATAAAACAAGTTATCAAGAAGCTAGACCACAAAGTTGCACTATGGAAAAATCACTTATCAAGTGCGTCCTAGAAGAGCTGAGGAGAAGCTCTGTCATCAAAATGACATGAAACTGATGGCTCTGAACCAAAGCTTTTAGCGAAAGACCAGCAACTAATATTTGTCATCTTTATTTATATGTCAAAAGACTCAAAACACAAGAATTGCGTATATTGCAACTTTGCATTTGATATATGTGAAAACTAGAAGAAGCACAATCCCAAATTCACATTACAGTGAAATTTGAAGATAATAATGCAAAATAATGATGAACTGTAAATAAAGTCAGACATGTAAACTGCTTTCAATCATTTAGAAAAATAGGGTTGAAAAAATTACTGGGTCTTCACATTACTAAGAAATTGGTACTGAGTAAATCAGGTACAAGTAATTCCGTTCTGAGATCCAAAAATGAAAGTTGAGGAGTCACATTCAAAACAAACAAAATGTGTGATCTCTTTTCACAAAACTGAACATGGGCACTAATGGATTGCTGCCCAAATTGAAGAATGATAAGCGCCTACTTCACATTAGGAGCAAATACTGGCTAAAGGAAAACCTGTAAACATGCCATCTAGATCGGAATGAGTTACCAGTCTACCACAATTCATTTCAGAGAAACCAAACTTTTAAAAATTCTTAGTCTCATGACCGCTAAAATACGACTTCGTTTTCATCCACATTCACTTAGTCTCATGACCGCTAAAATACTGGCTTATTGATCAGCTACTACTAGATTGTACGTCAGCTTGATACAAAAGTATAACAAAGCAGACATAGGAATGATCAAGTGAAACAAAAGGCAAATCTTACTTCTTGGAGAATCAAGGCAAAAGAAAACACATCAACTTTTGTGTCGTACTCTTCATTCTTGTACAGTTCTGGAGCCACATATCTCCCTGCCAGCAACAAAGTATCAAGAAATTTTATGTTAACAATTCATAAAGCGGCATGATGACCACTTAAATGCATCACCTTCTTCCCCCTTCTCTTCTTACTCTTTGAAGTAATGAATACTGAAGCATACTCAGGCTTCATATCTTAACAGTTAACACACTGTGAAACATAATTCTATCATCTAACAGAAAATGAAGACTGATATGTCTAACATTATAGTGTGGACTGCATACACTCATACAGAGAATTGCTGAATTACTGCTCAGGGGAAAAAACTCACAGGAAGTTTCTTGACTCAATGAAGGCTTGTCTTCCCTAACTGCCTTTGAAAATATCAGCAGCTTGCTCAAGCCAAAATCTGCAACTTTTAGATGGCCAGAATCATCACGCAGTATATTTCTGTCATCTTAGACAGGAGAGAGTCAGAAGCATTCCAAACAAACACGACATTTTTTTTTTCCAAAGATAGAAAAAGAAAGACAACATACGAGGGCTCAAGATCTCGATGTATAATTGCTTCTGGTTTGTTCTCATGCAAATAATTCATTCCCCTGCAATAAAACTCTCTTCATTCAGAAACATTGACTCAATGAACTTTTACGCTACATGTTCTAAGTAGAAATCCTAAGCTATTATGGAGAGCTTATGGAGAGCACACGGAAGAAAATTTGGAAACAAAAGTAAAAGAGACTCCTTCTGCTGCCATATTTAATGCTCATAACGGCCCAACTCCTACACGAATTTTTGCTAAAGGGGAGGGAGAAGAGAGCATTGTCAACCAAAACAGGTACTTCCTCTATCCAAGACTGATCTTCCTACTTTCTAACATATGTGAGTGGAATTTTGTAAAGCAGGAAGAACATTATTGGACAAAGGGAGTATTTCTTGCATTAAGTAATGATACTTTATTTAAGGGTGGGTTTTAGAACACAGCAGTTCGTTTTCCCAAGTAGGCGATAGAAGAAACCTTGCAATATCAAGAGCAAACTTGACAGCAATGAATGGCTTCAGCGCACCTTTTCTTTTAAGAAACATGCAAAGATCCCCCTGCAAAAAATTACAGAGATTCAGTGTTTCAGTATTCCTTCCACTCACATTTGAGTTCAGCATGAACACTTAAGGACTATATTTGTTCGCATTAATAAATGCCAAAAGAAGACGAATAATCTAAATGGATTCAAGAGCCATATAGGTATGAACAGAGAGTACATGTAGAGCAGGAACATGAGTATGACAAATTGAAAGTACAACTTTTCTTCTTAGTCGTCAACATCCACTAAAGAAGTCATCAAACAACAAACATTGAACAATATAGCAATATCCAGTTCAGATAGTCTGACCTCTGAACTGGCTGGCCATAATGCTTCGAAATGAAGAAAGTGTAATGACTATTACAATCCTGTATAAATGAGCTTAATGACCATAAACATAACTTCTATCCCCTACTTACTAAATGAATAGGTGAACTCACAAGTTTTCCCTCCAAAAAGCATCTTTTTAATTAAGGAAGCTATTGATAATTTAACTGTATTCACTAAATTAGGAAATTAATAATTGTAATATATTTTATTATATATTTCTTTTCATTAAAATTAATCTTCATCAGTATATATAATTTTCACTAAATACTAAACTATAATATTTTAATTAAAGTATACACAATATAAAACTATAAACCATTAGTTTTGTAGTATAAAAAAAAACTTTTAAAAAAAATATATATTTAAGCACATTAGTCAATTCACTTTGATTAATTTTCAGTTTTAATTTTTTTTGTTCGAAACAAAATAAAACGAGAAAAATGAATAATTAATGAGATAGCACTATTATTTTACAGTCCAATTTTCTTGAATAATTTTACGGCTCAATTTTTTTTCTTATATCAAAATATAATGACGTGAGATATGAATTTTTTTTGTACATAAATATAAAAAATTAATGAGGTGTTAATTTAATATGATTTAGTAATACAAAAATAAGAACTCTATAAATACCGCGCATTTATTGCACGGGATCTAAACTAGTTGTACAACAATTGCATAGGTAAATTTGTCTCACTCTTGGCCTAAGAAAAAGCTGTCATAGTTTGTTTCATGCAGTCATCCTTTTATAATCATTCTGGGAACCCTAAGAGAGAGGAAATACAAGCAATTAAAAAATAGTTGGCATCCAGTAGCAGTGACTCACGCATACATCTCCAATAGACAGAAAAAAAAATTATCAGGGTATCTTCCTTTGTTTTCAGGGCCAAGGATAGATTGGAACGGCTAAGTGAAAATGTGAAATGGATAATGTGCAGAATTTTTTTCGCAGAAAGCACCCGTTATTTATTTCGTTCACATTTATCACCTTTCTGCAATGAAATCCCGACTCATTGAGATCTCAGTTAGAGAAAGTGCTGTCTCCAAACAGATTTTTTTTCCAGGGAAACCCTTAAGAGTTAAAGTTAAGTGATCAGACAATCTGTAGGACTCATGTCTCCTTGCGAATTTACATGATGAGGATATTTTTGGTGGGCTCAATCCTTAAAAGTCACTTTTTAACCATGTGTGCTTCTCCTTTTACCTACTTAAGTATGCTAAAAACTAAGAGAAAATAAAGAACGCCGGTATGGAACATTCTTGGTACCAAGCTACAAGCCTTTCATCTTTCAGATAACTCAATCAGATTAGGCTTTTGGTTGTCCAGAGCAAACTCATGACATGGCTACCTGTATGATAAACCGATGGATTTTACAACTTATATTTTGATTGAGAACAAGAGTCACATAAAGTGCTGTGTTTCAATGTAGAAACCTCTATAATTTTCATATATCTCCTTGTGTGTCACAAGCTAGATTGCAAAGAATGTTTCCGCAAATGTCAAACTCTGCTGCTGCATGTTCTCCAAATTTTTAACCAGCCAGAATTTCATGTCACAAATAAGAGTGACCTAATGATAAAATTTCAGACCTATAGGCGGCAGCTGTTCCAAGAAAGTTAAAGGAGTGATGAACATCCATTTAGCTATTTGCTGGATACGTTTTAGAGTCTTATTACAGATGCTCAGTTATTTGCGAGGCAAAGACGTTTTGCCACCTAAACAGCTGATCAATAAAAAAACATACGGAGTATAAGTTATTCAAAGAACTGGACAAGGAACGAAAACCTTAGGCAAGAACTCAGTAACAATCATCATTGGGCTACTCTGTGTCACAGCCCCCAGAAATTGGACAACATTTGGATGCCGTATCTTTTGTAGCAGTGCTAACTCATCCCTAAATGCCTCCCTGATAAATGAAAAGAACAATAAAAAAGCATCAGCATGGAAATTTTTTGATAGATAACTGAGAGAGAGATAAGTAACGCAGATTTCTTTCCAACTCACACTCTGTCTTCATCCATCAGTACCTCATCGCCAAGCGTCTTAACAGCAACTTCAGTCCCTCTCCATAATGCCATGCGATAAGTACCCTTTATAAATGGACATAATGTTACAGTCTGCAAGCTGGGGGGGGGGGGGGGGGGGGGGGGGGTAAAATAACAGCAACTTGAACAAATTGGTACAATCATGATCTGAATCCGCATGAAAACAAATGACATAAATTAAATAACAAGACCTATTGGCAATCGAGTTTATAAACTAGACTGTCTGCAGTTAACGGTATTCCAAAGAAACTCGCAGTGTGGAAATCTACCACGCAAAATGTTTTGAAGAGAATTTTTTGGAATATTGTTCATTACACAAGCACATTGTATATTTAGAATAATGATTATCAACAGTGTCACTTGTCGAAACTCATTGGTTAGAGATAATTTCTCACCACAGCCCACACGGGCAATACAAATCTCTAACTGACGTCATCTCTGGCTTGAACCTCGTTTATTTAGCAGTGGCTGCCAAATACAAAGCGATCAAAATTGTGTAGCACCACAATAATTACCCTGAACTTAAGGAACCTGAAGCTTACGGTTACAAATCGGAAAATATGAAGCAACCGTTCATTTTGTGTTTTATTTCCTCACAAAAAATAACCTGAGTTGGGCATAGATCCCACCTAACCTCAATAGAAATATTTTCTACAGGCACCATAAAAAAGATCACCAAGGGCTAAGGTAAAACTCCAGAACACAGACACAACTAGGCTCAACAAGGATATCATACATTCATACCCCTGCATCTATTACAGGTTACTGATAAACAAAATAATAATCACGAATGCAACCTGTAAAGCAACTTTAGTACTGAACTTAAAAAAAAAACTTCATACCGCCATGCCCATTTCCAACGCAGGACATATAACAACTCTAGTATTAAACTTTAAAATCTTTGATATGTAAACAAACAAAAAAAATGTGAGAAATTGAGGACCTAGCAACCTTTGTAATCTCAATGCTGTTCGAAAAATCAAGCTCACTCGGATCAATCTCATATTCAGGGACTTCACGGTAGCTCTGAACATGCATTGGAGCCAACTGAAACAAAATCAAGCGAATGTGAGCTGTTATCAAAACACGATCCACAAATGATGCTACTCTAATAAGAACGCAGTGGAATTTAGCAGCAATGTATGCAGGAATGTTAACACGTACCGGAGGCTTTGCACCATGTTTCTCCAAAAGCTTAATTACATCTTGATTTTTGTAACATATTGCATCAGCGAGAGGCTGTTCAAAGAATACACAAAAGTTCAAACTCGATCTGCCGGCATCCTTATTATCAAGCAATATTGCAGGATCTTTCAAATAACAAGTCACGTAGTATGACAGCCCCCAACATGCAGAGCAAACAAAATAGATTCAACATAAACAGAGAGAGAAACAGGAAACACTGGGATAATTATCATATTTTTAATCCGCAAAGCTCTGAGTTCAGTTTGCAACATTACGGTTGGCTTAAGATGCTAAATTTTACATAGTATCAAATTACATAGCCAAGGTTCTCTCCAAAAAAGAATGATAATGCATACAGAGACATTTAGGGCTATTTTTTTTCCTTCTCCCACTGCTTGTATGTCTGATTGGGTAGGAAGTTGACAGTATACAAAAAAAGAACCACCAGCAAAATCAGAAGTCAAGCCTATAAGATGCCGCAGTTTGCATTATAAGTTCCACTATCAATCATATTCAAACATGGTTTTAAACTGAGTTCCACTGGTTAGCTGTGAGGGTGCGTACAGTGTACATTTTGTCTTCCCAACACATCCAAATGTGCCGCATCTCCACTATTGTCAGTGATATTCATTTTGTTGTTCATAATCAATCTTAGTTTTAAAAGGGGTGACGTGCAGCAAGGCGACGAGCGCCCGTGGCAACAAGGCATGCTGTTTTTACCCAAAAAAAAAAGAAAAACTAATTTATTGTAAGTGAAACCTTGTTTCCATATTTCCAATGGAGCCAAAGACTCATTACTCTTTGGTTATGGATTATAATGGAATAAATCAAAATGGCTCACAAAAGTGGTTGCGCTTCTTTCTTTTGTGAAGTAGCGGTCCTTCGATGCAGTTCTCGACGCAATTTTCATCTTGGGTCATTCGGAAACAGCCTCTTTGTGTTGCTAAGTCCTAACACAAGGGTAAGGCTGCGTACATCCGACCCCCCCTTACCCCGCAATTGCGGGAGCCATTGAGGCACTGGGGTAATGTTGTTGTTGTATTGTAGGTGAAACCTTGTGCAACAATACATTTTTGAAGTTTAAAGAGAGAATATGAAAAGGAGTAAATGATTGGAACAACGTGACAAAGAGAAGGGAATAATTAAAGAGCTAGATATAATGCTAGCCACAGTATCATGGAAAATATGGGTGCATCTCGTTATCAAACTCAGTGCCAAAGTATCATATTAGATAGAGATGCTCAGAACCATACTGCATAAATGAGCCCCTATATTTGGTTGGCATTAACTGGTAGTTGAGGTGGATTGAAGAACCGGGTAATAAAGCACACATTAGTCACCAGAGAGACTTGCTAAACAAAACCAAAATATTTCTGCATTCCATCGACATTATACCATGAAATAAGGCCTCTTCAAACATGATCCAAATATCCTATCGTAAGAAAACTGAATCTGGATATACTAAAAAAAGAAAGTTATTTACTATCATTGAACTTCGTGAAAGAGATGAGCTTTAGACCTCTGCTACAATTTGAGAATAACAAGCTCAGATCTATATAACTTGTTGCATGAATCCGACTTATACATTGATTGTTATTGTCAACAACGTGCACGAAAAGTTGAGTACTGAGAAGTGCACAACCGAGCACAAGTCAACAGTCAGCGCTAAACATACTTTGACAAAAATTTGAGTCACTACTGCAGTTTATCATTCTGATTTCTGATAGAAGTAGGGCCCCATGGCATAAAGACAAAATAAACTAGTTCCACACAGATAAGGAACCAGCAAGAAGAACGCATCAGCAATTTAACCTCGCAAAGTTGTAAAGTGTCATTAATCACTTACCTATGACCATAACTAAGAGATCTACAGGATGTAAAAAGGAAAAGAGGACATGCATATGCTCTTACTACTCCACTCTTCCCAAAGCTTATTTTTAAACCTTTCTCAGCAGTCAGGAATAGTCTATGATAAGCAGGACTCTCTCTCTCTTTTACTAAAGGTAACTTTTCGCGATAATGCTACAACATAGAACTGTCCAGGACGAGGCTTCTACTTGACACTAGACCACATGGCCACATGCTATGTATCCTTTTCACAAGACATGTACCATATTATCCACTTCACTAATTCCAAGTAATGCAAATTAGGTCTTACAATCAAACTCAGTTGAATCCAATAATCTATACTCCTTAACAAAATGTAAACTGAGCACAATCCCGTACACTCCTTCACCTTGTACCAATTGGCATAAGAAATGAACATTGACCCTTTGTTTGGATACAAAAAGAAGAAAGGCGAATGGAGGGGAGGGAACGGAAGGAGAGGGGGTATGGAGTAAAAGAGTTTTCCCTCTAAATCTTTCATATGATTTGAGAAATTATGACTTGTAGGAGGGAATATGCATCCCTCTATTCCCCTACCATCCAAATATCTCAAACTCAACTTACTAACCAAACCCCACTCCCTCCTGCCAAACAAAGGGTAAGAGAATAAGGCCTTAATTGAATTGGAGGATTTGGAGGGAAAGGGAAGGGAGAGAGGTGGGATACAAAATCCTTTGTTTAGTTAGTAAGTAGGGGGTTTCCATATTTCCAATGGAGCAAAAGACTCATTACTCTTTGGTTATGGATTATAATGGAATAAATCAAAATGGCTCATTAAAATGGCTCATTAAAATGGCTGCGCTTCTTTCTTTTGTGAAGTAGCGGTCCTTCGATGCAGTTCTCGACGCAATTTTCTAATTGGGTCATTCGGAAACAGTCTCTTTGTGTTGCTAACACAAGGGTAAGGTTGCGTACATCCGACCCCCCCTATCCCGCAATTTGCGGGAGCCATTGAGGCACTGGGCACTGGGGTAATGTTGTTGTTGTTGTAGTTAGTAAGTAGGGGTAGAAGGGAAATGGAGGGGGAGGTAAGAGCAAAATCCTTCGACTATACGAAAGATTTGGAACGATATTGTATTCAAACAAACCTAACTTGGCTACTCCATTTCGCCTCCTCTTCCCTCCCCTCCCCTCCCTTTACTTTTACTCTATCTGCCTCCCCTCCATATCTCTCCGACCCGATTTGATTTCCAAATAATGCAATTCACCCCCTCCCTTTCACTCCATTCAAACAAGGACTAATGGGCATTTTCTTACCAATTATCCCCTTTGACTCAAAAACATTCGCAGAGCATAAATTATTGACCATATACTCCTACCAATACACAAACAATGCATAAAAAGATCTCCTAATAAGAAATATGAATAATTATTGTCATTAGCATCGAATTTTGCAAAACTTTGAATTTTGCAAAAATAGTAAAATGATGAAGAAAGGATATAAACATACAGTGCTACCCCAACGGTCTTTAGGATCAACATCGGCGCCACGGCTGAGCAACAACTGGACGACATCGGTGAGACCTTGACAAGCGGCGATATGGAGAGGAGTCCTGGAATCAATATCCTTGAAATTAACATCAATGCCGTTATCCAAAACCTCCTTAATCCCATCCAAATCACCTTCGTTCGCCATGAACATCAACCTAACTCCTTCCTCTATCTTCGACGCGTCCATAAATTTCTTTTCCGGTGATAACGACGTCGTATTTATCGTCGGCGCCATTGATGATTTCTTACCTACCGAGAAACTTTCCGACGATTTCAGCTCCGAGATTACGGCCATTATTGCGATGACGATGATGATGTTGATGATGATGATGATGAAGGTGTCTCTCTTTCCTTTCCCTGCGCGTTGAACAGGGAGAGGAGAGAGAGTATGTATGAGTTTGAGGAATTCTGGGGGAATCAAAGTTTTGGAATTGTCTTCAATGGCGTTTGAAGAATGAAGACTTGATCAATTCTTTTATTCTCTGCTTTTGTCGGGTCATCTTATCGGATCATTCTATTTGTTTGACCGCAAATTTCCATATTGGACGGTGTTTAAAAACGGATCGGTTCACCGAACTCCTAATTTAATTCGGTTTGGCCACACTCCAAATCTAAACCGTACCGTTTCTAACATAAATGAAACCGTTAACCATTTTAAACGGGGAATTATTGAGGGTAACTAAAGTAGCTTCTAATCATTCCTAAAATAAAGTTAAGTATCAATAAGAACTTTTTTAATGAATGGTACCAACATAAAAATTATTTGGTAAACAGTACCAGAATAATTATTCCGACCAAGTCACCGGAAAGTTGCACTTTTTTGGTGGATTTGCAAATTCCCGCCTAATGTTTGCTTTTTTATACCTATTCTACCCTTCCCCTATTTCCTAAACACTAACCTAGCCTAACTAAACCACCTTAATACACCACCTCTTATCTAACCCGCCAAACACCACCCTCGCCGGAAAGTCGCACTTGCCCCGCCCTCAATGCCACCACCCGATGACGCCATACTCGACGACACACCTGAAACCACCTCCACCTACCGCCTTTTCTCCCCCACTCTTACTCCTCTGTCATTTCCTTTCTCCCTCATTACTCACCTCCCGACCCCACGACCGACGACCCCACACCGCCTTTCCTTCTCTCTCATTCTACCTTTTATTCTTCTTCCTCCTTTTCAAAATTTGAAACTTGAAAATGATGTCGGCTAACGAAGAGGCGGGATGGTGGTTGTTGGCTGGAGAAGAAGGCGTGTTGATGGTGATTGGCAGCTGGAGAAGAAGCAGTGGTGGTTGTCGGTCGAGTTACCAAGATCAAAATCGACATCCACCACTCTTCCTCCTCTTCTTCATTAATCTTTTTTACAGATTTAGGGAGTTTTAGATCATGAGGTGCGACTGTGCTTGACGGTAGTGGTGGCCAAAGGCTGATGATGGCGGTTTGTTGACAGTGGTGGTGGTGTCGTGGAGGTGATGTGTTGGAGACAAAATAAGGGGGGAAGAGAGAGAAGTGAGTGGTTTTTTCAGATCTAATTATAAGGGCATTCTGGTCATTTTATGTCATTTTTGGCCGAAAAGTGTTAGTTGATATTATTAGTAGATCGGAGTAAATATTTTGTTATTGTTTACAAATTAATTTTTATGTTGATACCATTCATAAAAAGGGTCCTTATATTAGTACTGGTTATCAATTTACACTTATAATACCAATGTAATCTATAAAATATAATTAAAAGGCTACCCTAAAATGACTAATAAACGCCACGTAGGATCCAAAAATGTCACGTAAATGCCACGTAAATCTGAGCATCAAAACTCATTGCCACGTAATTATATTATTTTATAGATTTAATTCATTTTTCTATAAATTAATTTAATTTATGAAACTCTTACAAATTTACATCAAAAATTCATAATTTATAATCAATATTGACATTTTAATAGAACTTTTCCCTCTATCCAAATTTAAATCCTTTAAAAATAGAGAACATAGAAGTCAAATAATGCAACTTTCTCCCTTCTTTCCCCCTCTCTTGCTACAGCATTCATCCAATCAAACCTTTAAATGCAAGAATATGGCTGATGACCGGTTTTTTTCCGTCACTTCCGCTACCAAAAACAATTTATAAAACCCAACTAAAAAGTAGTATTTAATCGGGGTCGAACACAAAGATGGCGGGGGTTAGATACTTGGTCGGTTTAAGTCTTTAGTTTAATCAAATAAAAATAAGAGGTTGATTAATTGTAAACTAAGATGCAAATGAGATATAAAATTAAGCTAAATGAAAATTGCTTCTAATCAAATGAATGAAAACTAAGGTCTTTGGGTTCACTTGGGTAAGTCGGGGAAGAGAAGATTGTTAACAAGAAATGGGTAATGATAAGGGCCTATGATTGATCCTGATTTCTTAGTCGATTAGAGCTAACCAACAAGCATTTACTTAGTATGAAAAACTCATCTCGACCATGCCATATAGGCCTTCCATTGTCTTTCGACCTAGGATAGACTAAACATGACAATGAAAGACTCGAACTCTCATTTAAGCAATCCATCAAACATTTCATAGGCATGGGAGTAAGGGTTTACAAACAAGCTTTCACTTAGTTGAGACAAACTCATCACAATCATGCATAAAGACTATCTAATAGTATAGGCACCAACATGGATCAAATATGTCTAAGAAAGGCTCCAACTTTCATTTAAGCATCTCATTAAACACTTCTAAAACCATCCAATAGCATAATGCACCAAGATAAGTTAAACGTGCTAATAAAAACTCAAACTTTCGTTCAAACATTTCATCGAGCACTTCATAGGCACAAGAGTAAGACCGATTAATTACCCAATTCAAAAGGTTAACAACCCAATTTCAACTCCCTTTAATCACCCAAGATCCCCCATGACCTTAGATAAGACTACTCACACATGTTTAAGGATGAAAAACTAACAATAAGATGGAACAAAACACAACCAAACATGATGAACATGGTAAAGATTACTACTTTGGATGAATAACAATTCAACAACATAAGCAATGTAAACAAATGAAAATAAGATGTAAATAAGAGAGAGATTGTACCAACTAAGATGAAAGTAACAAACTTGGATAATAATGGAAGAATGAATTTCTTCAAATCTTCAAAATACAACCCAAATAACTAAGACTAGAACTAGATCTACACTAATTTGGTGAGTAATTAAAGTCTAATTAAGAAAATATTACAACTTTGATAAGAGAAAAATTGAGAGATGAAAATAATTTCTAGGGTTCTACAATATTGAGAGAGAAAAAATAGAGAGACTAATTCTCTTCTAGTCTAATTCTAATCTAGGCTTAGGTAGTGGTGTGTTTTCTAAGGTGAAGTGTGTCTTTTATACTAGTTCTACTAATAATAATGAGTATTAACTAATAATAATATTAATAATATAGTAATAATAATAATAACTACTCTAATTACATGAAAAACCATCGACACAAAACTCAAAAACAAACCAAAAGTAAACAAAAGGGCAAAATGATGGTGCAAGGGAGTCCATGCCGGTTAACCGGTTGCCGGCGGTGTCACCGGTAGAGGGAACTTGAAGAAAGAGCAGAAATCAAGTGGGGTGTGCGTTATGCCGGTCAGTCGACTGCCAGGGCATCGGTAGAGGGAACAAAATTGATGGGAGATGTTGAATTGCGTGTTGCGTGCGTGCTTGGTGCAGATTTGCCGGTGGCTATGACCGGTAGCGAGAACTTCACAAAAGGAGAGAAATTGAGTGTGTGCCTGCCGGTGGGTGTAGTCGGCTGCCGGTTGGCTGGCAAAGAATGCAATGGTGTTTGATTTCTGCAGATTGAGCTGTGGTGGCTCACCAATTTAGGCTCGAGGTTAAACTGCTCGGAGCTCCGACGAGCAAAAGGAGCAGCAGGGAGTCGAATTGGTGGTTTGATGGAGGGTGGATGAGAATGGTGATGATGATGCGATGATTGTGAATTGCCGCGTGGTGGACGTCGGTCTGAAATCGTGGTGGTTTGTTGATGAATGGCTGATGGATATCGGGGACGAAGGTGATGAATGTGTCGGTGATGCAGGTGACTGGAGTGGAAATGGAGATGGTGGAGATGGTGATTGGGTTAAAGGGAAGTTGAGTTGGTGTTGAGCAGCTATGGTGAAGTAATTGCTTGTGAGTTGTTAATGGTGAATTGGGACGTGATGGACGAGGTTAGTGATGGTGAATGGAGGTTGATCGAGAATGGTGATTGATGATGGTGTGAATGTCGAGGTATGGAGGAGCAGCTGCTTGTCGTGGATTGATGTCGGGTTTAGTTGTTACCGCTGTTGCTGATTAATTGGGCTCGGGGATGCAGAGTGAGTGAATGTCGGGTTGAATGGTGGTGAGGAGGTTGATGATGGACCCTGTGTCGATACTGATTTGCTCGCTGTTGTTGATGCAGGTGGTTGTCTGGTTGGTTATCACGGCAGCATGATGGTGGCTGAGTGAAAATGGAGAGGGTGAAGTGTCGGGTTTGATGATGAATGATAATGAAGTATGAGTGAATGGTGGACCGTTTGTTGTTCTTGTGGTGATTTCGTATGATGGAAAAAATGGTGATGAATGATGCGGGGAAGATGACCACGATGATGACAATGAAAGAGGTGAAGACAGGGGACGAAAATGGTGAAGGGTGAAATGTGTCTTGCTTGCTCAATTGTTGATGGAGAAGTGTAAATCAAAAGTCAAAAGCCTTTGACTTGGACAATCCTGGCTTGTTTCACCTTTGACCCGCTTTGCTCTTCAATTTCTGTCTCCTTTTATTCCAATTTGAATTTCCTCTTTATTATTCCGCCTCACCTACACATTAAATTAATATATTAATAAAATAATAGTAATAATACTAATATTATAATAACAATACGACTAAATATTAAATGTAACTAATACGACTAATTATTATAAATTAGTAACTAAATGAGCTATTAAACAATTAAGCACACAAAATCGAGTCGGAATAAACTATAAATGCGGGGTAAAATATAGCCAAAATAGGACTCATCAAATCTCCCCACACTTAAACCTTACTCGTCCTCGAGTAAGCTCATTAAATAGACTAAGACCCTTAATATAGAAGACTAGATAAACTAATAATATCCGATGAAAGGCAATTAACGGGCCTTCTACGTCCCTTCAATGACTCACATTGAAATACAATGAGGTATATATTCCGATGCAAGGCAAGTGGGGGCTTGCGGAAAATTTTGATGCAATCATTCAATTAAGCATAAGTCAACATATAAGATGCATCACAAAAAGTCAAATCGCTTTCCTCATCTAAGCGGCCGTTTTGCTTTAAACAATTAAAGGTTTTGGTCGGGAGATACCGTCTCATAGTCTCGGCGGGGTGTCAATGGCCTAGTGGTGGCTCAAGCAACCTCAATATGACAACCATTTGCCTAGGAAACAAATTCAAAGGCGGGAAAGGGGGAAGCAAAACCTAACCTTCGAGATTTACACGACACACACAAGATTCGACCAAATTAACCCATGACTAAGGGGGCCTAAACTACCGACTTCCTCACGGTTTTCACTAGTCTCTCATTTTCTTTTTAGAACGGGTGATTTTTGTGCAAAAAGGTAACCAAAATCACTCAACTACTCGACTCGTGAGACATGCCCGCAATCTAACATGGAATCCTCTCCTACAGGACCATTTATGAGATGCAAAAAAGGAAAATATGCATAAATAGAAACAAGGGTTGTAACGGGGCTAGGTGACGGGACGAAACGGGGTTGGTGCAAGCACCATTTTGGAAAAATGTGGAGGTACACATCAAGAAGTTGCCAAAATTCCATTTCTTCCACTTTATTGCAACAAATGAGCAACGTCTACACCCTAACAAAAATTGGTTTCCCGAATTTATGCAAACATTGTGCAAACCCGACTCATTTTGGAAAAACACGAAAATTATCACCTTATTGCAACCAATGAGCAACGTCTACACCCTAACAAGAAATTGGCTTGCCAAAATCAAGCAAAAATTGTGTAAACCCGACTCACTTAAGAAAAACATCAAGTGCCCCTTTATTCTTGCAACGCCTTTTTTTACTCCAATGATGAAATGAGTGTTGCTTGGCTTTTTCTCATCAAACAAAGTATAAGTGCAATTTTTTTCTTTTTCCTTACATTTTTCTCCTTTTCTATTTCCTTTTCTTTTTCAAAACCTCTTTATTCAAACCAACCAAATGAAGACGATTATTCCGACTCAAATCATCAACTAGGACTCAAAACACCCCTTCTTCATACAACCAACAACATGTAAGCAACTTTCTTGATAAGGGAAGGTTGTTTATGGTATGTAGCTAGTTTTGTAGGTGCCAAAAGAGAGGTTCAAGCTCAAAAGAGGTTAGCAAAATAGGACCTAGACTAAAGGGTCGAAAAATTAGGCTTATTTGACAATGTGAGGCTCAAAAATGAGATGCAACTAATTGTTTCAAAATATGCACATAAATGAACATCTCATGGTCTAAAAAGGAAAGGACGCCATGCTTATGCGTCGTGATGTAACATGCCGCGCAAGGAGCCTATTCACACCTAAGGGAGACCGGGTATGGATGTACCTGTCCCAATGAGGCTCTAAATCTCACATGTAAGTACCTATGTCGAAATCTAGGCCTAGTCTACGGTCTTGGTCTCACAAGGTGGTCAAAACTTTCCGGTGTAGCCTCATTTTCCGGGTATTTGCAAGCAAACACCCTAACAAGGAGGTCAGAAGGTGCAAGCCACTAAGAGGGGAAAGACACGACCTAGACAATATCATCATAGAGGGTATCATGCTCCCTTCCTAGACCAAACTTTGTTCAAAAATTTATATACAAACTCAATGCAACAAGAAGAAAACACAACACATATACATGTGAAACGAATGCATGCAAGAAATGGAAATGACACAAAAGGAGACGTGCAACAATTTTGACTAATCCTAGAAACACATAAACACCAACAATCCACAAGTTCCCCAAGGGAACATCCAAGGCACAAAATTTCCCATCCTCCTTCAAATATGCAAGATATATAAAGAAAGAACGGTAAAGGAGTAAGAGATTAGAACGGTATAAAAATAAATTATACAATATTATAAAAAGGCAAAACTATGTATTAAAAAGTTAATTATCTCCATAATTGTCACATGCTTACACATACCAAAAAAAAATTTAAAAAAAATAGTGGTTGCAATCACTAAAAAACTAATTTAAACTTTTTATTTCCTCTCATAAATTTGGTTATTAATCCCTATTTATTTAACTTTAATTCCATAAGATAATTTAAAAGTAAGGGATATTATCTACCATTATTATTCTGTATGTCATATTTTAATTTCGAAAGATAATTTCTAAACCATTCTCATGCAAAGTAGATTGTGTAAAATAACAACAACAACAACTCCAACAACAACAATAATAATAATACGTGGTTTTCATTAGGATAGAGTTGTCATTTTTATTTATTTTTATAGAAAGGTGTAGTGTCACTAGTGTGGAGTTGAATGGATGAATATGGTATAAGTGTAGTGTGGAGTTGAATGGAGGATTTTTAAATTGTCTTTGTAATTCATTTGTTATGTTGAAAACGTTTTCTATTCAATAATTGTTATTTTGATTTCGATTTGTATCCAAAAGCTCCATAAAAAAGTTTCGAGCTTCCAACCATGGCTATAAGCGTAAGTAGTTTTGGTTCTCTCAAGTTCTGTTTAAAGCTTTTTTTTTGCTTGAAATTAAATTGACTACTCGTGTAATTTTTTATTTTTTATTTTTTTTGAAAAGAAAATGTTGAAAGAACCAACATCAAAACAAATACTAAATAAATTTTGGGATTTTATTATTAGAATAAATTTTACGGATAAAATCATCGTTTATTTTTCCAATTTTATACTTCTCACCGTATTATTTCAAAATAATGTTAACCATTCAATCTACCTTGACTATAATTCGCAAATAAAAATATAGAAATTTCTATTTTGAAAACTTCTTTTATCTCGAATTAAAAAAATGACCGAGACGGAGGGAGTATAATAAAATAGAAGAAAAAAAATCGATGACAACAACAATAACATTATTCGTGACAAAATACTAATAAACATAACAATATTCATGAAAAAATACTAATAAGTCGTGACAAAAACTTAGTAAACTGTGGTCATATACATAACATAACTATACTTTGACGACATAGTATGACAATATACGTATCGAATAATATTTACGGGTAATAAAACTAACAATTTTTTAAAACATACAATTAAATCACCACATTTTAACATTACTTCGTATTTTATTTGTTATTTAGTTTATATTTTATTTATTAATTACGACGACGTAAACTTTCGCATTACTAATTCATTTATTTACTAATTACACATATATATATATATCAACTTATAAGGGAGTTTGCAGATACTCATAGCCTGACTCCCAATCTTCATAAAGAAATGTACTATTCAGCTGTTGCACGTCGACATGAGTTTCATTTGCTTTCCCCTAATCAACCTTATTCCATAATCAATCTATTTACCCCGAAAACTCAAAAGAGAGTCAAAGAAGCGGTATTTTCTCAACACATAAATGCTGTGTATTTGTTTCAAGGCATATCAGGGAGGCTAAGATATCTACTAATAGATTAAATGAAAGTGAGGACCGAGAATGCTCAGGTTGTTCTTATGGTGGAAGGATGCAAACATACATGTCATGTTTATAAATGATTATGTGCAACGTTCCAACAACAGGTCAAGGCAATGCAAAACGAGTTCAGCGATACCGACAACCATATGTTGGCATATGGTGGACATCGTCAATAAACAAAAAAAATTATTTTTTTTTAATGATTTTTTTTTTTAAAAAAAAATCAAATACCAAAATGGATTGCCCATCATCATTAATTTCTTCCAAATCTACGTGATTTCTGATTAAGCAAGAGAGGGGTTTGTATTTTATCTCAACGCCGCAAATTTGAGGCTCGGATGAATACACAATTCACCCCGGTCAATCTTCTTCCGAATTGGCATCTTAAGTGATCCTAGAGTTGAATACAATCCAATATCACACCCCTGAGATAAAAAAAATTGAATAAAGTTAAAATAAAGTTGTCAGTCGTAATAAACAAGAATACAATCCAATATCACACCCCTGAGATAAAAAAAAATTGAATAGAGTTAAAATAAAGTTGTCAGTCGTAATAAACAAAGTTATTCCCTATTCTAATTGATCATGTGACCACTATATTTACCTATAACACATTTCATAGGATGACATCTTTGTCCTCTGGACCGGAGGCTTATAAAAGTTCCAGGAATCTCCTTCGAGTCAAACTAAGATAGGTAGAGGTTTGATTTGTTCGAACCTCAAATTGTTGATAGCCCGTGACAACCCCTAACTCACCCCAAATTCTTACATGGTGTACTGTTGTCTCTACGGTGACTTGGCAATCGCCTCCGACAAGAACAGAGAAACTATACGAGCCATACACATTGTTTGGTATCGTCATCATGCATTAAAAACACTTGACTTACCACTTCGACCAACTACACTCACACTTAAGCAAAGCAACAGTCCATGTTTACAAAACGGTTTTTCAAATCGAGCTTTCCGACTCATAAGTTTTACACTTTGTCATTTCTCGTCAAGCAACCGAGCATGTAAGTATGATGGTGTAATTAATTCTCTTATTTCATATTCTCTTTACAATTTTCATGACTTTAACATCATAAAACGTGCATAACACGATTCAAAACTTGGAAATATTAAGCCAAAACTGAATTTTGGCCTGAGACAGAGGCTTATTGCCTCGCCTAGAGGCTCGCGCCTCTTATGGCTTCTCGGGTCAGAACCCAACGTGTTTGAGTTCATCATTCCTTTACATTTCACATTTTATTTTATTATTTTCTTTACGGTTTTCTTACCATATCAAATCATTTTTATGATAAATATTTTTGACCATTACCGAAATCATCCTTGGTTATTTATACGATGACGGTTTTATCTCGTGTAACGATGATATTGTTGGTTAATAACAAATTTATGGAAATTTAAACATTTTCATCTCCTATTTCTTTCATTTTTCTCTTTTATTCACATTTGCAAGCATTTTACTCATATTCATAATCATCCTTGGTTCATATATACCATGTCAATTTAATCCCGAGAATGATGTTAAATATCGATTAATTACAAAGCAATGAACTTAATATAAGTAGTTCATATCAAACACTTTTATTTCATGTTTATTTTATTTCATCTCATTTCTTTTTATTTCCTCTTTATCTTGACCATATTGCATGTCATCCTTGGCTAGCACATATGTCATGTCGATTTAATTCGAGAACGGTGACGAATTAGTAAGTTCCCTTGTGGACATTTAGAATAAGGTGGGTAGATTGTTGTTGTGTAAAGTTTTTGGCTAAAATATCATCTTATGATAAAATGAGGTGCATAGGTTAAGGGTCCACAAAACCAATAAAAACTCATTGTTATTGTGGATGCTCTTATCATATACTTGTAGGATATTTCTACTGTATACCATGTGTTTATTTGCATTTTACTATAAATTCTTCGTTTTTCAAAATCGCCAAGATACTCCTAAACTCAACAAATTGTTCTATAAATACCCTAATGCTAAAATTTTACTATTTTAAATATTATATTTTTGGGGTTTGGTTGATCAGTCGTCCAAAATAAGTAAAACAATGAATATAATCTTTATTTTCTCATCAATGTACAATTTTTTGTGACAATATGTAACCACTATAAAACTCGAATTTGGACTGGGGGTATTTAGGTGCTAATTTGGGAGTTTAAGGGTATATCGGATATTTCTTAAAAATTGGTGGTATATGTTAGAATTTGGGAAAACATAAGGGGTTCACATAAAAAATCTCTATAATATATATAAGGGAGAGGGATTTTGAACCCGTAATCTATCAAAATAATACATACGTCTTAACTACTAGGATAAGCTGATGAGTCCCCATTTTGTGTCTATTTCACCTTTCTTTTCTATGCATATTTCCCGATCACATTAGCCCCATTTTGTAGCTTTAGCCCGTACTATGGAATTTTGTATGCCTCACTGCAGATTTTGCATAAGGAAGAGGGCTAAGGGAGCTAGATATTGAACTTTCAAGAGATGCTTAGAAGAGAAGAGTGAAGTGAAGAGAAGAAGAGTGAAGTGAAGAGAAGAAGAGTGAATCGAAGAGAGGAAGGACTCTCGGCCGTCGGCCAAGGCAAATGTCCACCTACCGAGAGTCCTACTATGCTTACATTGACTACGAAGACCTGAAGAAGGAGTCCCAAGGCTAGGCGCGGCCGATCAGCCACCACAAGACACTACCTGAGCCGGTCAACAGCCGGCGGCCGGTCCACCGGCTTGCCATACCTGATGATTTAATTGGAACTCAAAAGTTCCAGAGGGTTTTGTGCCGGTCAAATGACCGACGGCCGGTCCACCGGCTCAGACTCCCTTCTCCGCATTTTGAACTCTTTTGTAATTTTCGACCTAAACAATTGTAAGCTATAAATACCCCCTCCTTAATTCATTTTCGCAAAAAAAAACCCTAGATCTAAAAACTTTCCTTTTTAATTGTAATCCTCTCTTAATCAAGCACTAATCTTTCCTTAATATTTAGTAAAACTAGCAATTATTAGTTAGAATCAATAGTTTACTCTTGTTCTTTGAAGATTGTATTGGAGGATTTTGAATGTTTTTCTTCTTATTATTCAATCAAGCGATCTCCTTTACTTTTGTTGGTATAATCTCCTCTCTTATTTACTTATTAATCATTTGTTTACAATTGTTTTGCCTTTCATAATTGCTATAATAATCATCATGTTTTCTCTTTATGTTACTTGTTCTTCTTCTCTTATTAGCATGATTATCTTCAATATGAGTGAGTAGATACCCTTCTAGGGTTTAGGGGGAGTCTATATGGAATTTCGGGGCATGATTGTATGATTATTTGGGTCTTTGGTGGATTGTTTATCTTTCTTGTTCATGCATACAAGGTGTTTGATTGATTGCATGAGTGAAAGCTTGTGCCTTTCTTTCATTATTGCTTAATTCCTTCATTAAATGAAAGTTTGTGGGGGTCTTGTTGTTTGTTTAAGTGAAGTGTGATACTTAATGAGAATTAGTTGTCACCTTTAGGATATTCAAGACATTGAATTGCATCCTAGGATAAACTCTTACCATAAACCCTTTAAATATCATGTTTGCCCTTAAACCATCAAGATGACCCCGAAAGCTCTAGTTTTTAATTAATCGTATTCATTTTCATCAACTTGTTTGTTCAATTGCTCTAGTGATTAAAACCAAAACCACTTCTTTTAGTATTGATTAAACTTGACTCTAAGTTGAACCTAGTAGCAACCCCCGCCGTCCTTGTGTTCGACCCCGACTAAATACTACGCTTTTTCGGGTTTTACAAATAGTTTTGATAGAAGGAAACCGCGACAATTTCTTACCTATCATAAGCCTTCTTCGGTTATACGGTAGTGTATATGATACTCTTATCAAGTAATGTTACGGGGTGTTTGATTCAGTGACGAATCCAGAATTTTAGAAATGGAAGTGCACACTCAAATTATTTTTCCCGGATAATATAGCAAAATCATCGATAATTTGAATTTATCATCATCATTACAAGTCAAAATGACGTCAAAAAATTACCCATATCAAAGAAGCGGAAATTTGAGTTGAGTTAGAACTCTCCTGATTAGGTTTGTAAATGAGCGGATCTCACTTGACAAGCTCTCAGAATCAATTGGTCTCCCTTGTGACGGGTCACCATTTGTGGCGGATATTTTGTGAGTAGAAATGGTAACATAATGGGTTAGTGGAGAAAGGGGACCACATGAATAGTGTTGCAGAGAGAGAAAAAGTGGGTACTTTGTGAGGTAAAGTGGTATCCGTCACTCAAGAGTGACGGATATGTCATGTTTTTAATGAGAATTTGTGTCTCAGAATAGATTTGGTCACAGTTCATTTTGTACTCTATTTTACCGTGCCCAAGTCTAAGCACGAGTTAAGTTTAACCAAACATGAGCTTATCCGAGGCCAAAGCTTGAATAGATTAGCTCGTTGGAGTTTGTTTCTATTTTTATTTTTAGAATATTTTAATATACACAATTATTTTAAAGTTTAGATTTTCAATATGCACATTGATTAGAATATTAACATTATTATAACAATATAATTGAAATGATAACTAAAATATTTAAACTTTACCTCTCTCATTTTCTAACATATATAACCGTATAATCTTAGCGTCCGACTCAAGCACGATAAATGTCGATTGCTTCTATAATGGAAATCAGATACAATGTAGTGATAAAAGGGTTGGAGACGGTCTCACACACTGTAAGACGGTCATATACAGGTACGAATTATTCATATATATTGCTATTATTAATAGAAGAGTGGTTTTTATATAAATATCGTCCTACAGACTCACACAATAATTATTGCTTGAAATAAGTATTAATATTGTTGTGCCTTTGTTAATTTCAACAACATTATAATAGTGAAACTTCGCTACTGCTAACTTGATATTTAAAATCACAAATTCTTATTGAAGACGGACACTATCCGTCACAAGCTGAAGTGAATAGTGTCCCTTTCACAAAATGCAAATGGATAGTGCAAGTGTGGGGAAATAAATACCCCACTTACCCTCCTACTTGCATTTTGTAAAAGGGTCACTATCTGTATTCAGCTTGTGACGGATAGTGATCCTCTTCAATGAGACGGGATGATGTAAAATAATCCACATAGTTAGAAATCAAGGGTTGGAGACTTAAAAGCTTGAAGGAAAATGAAATTTGTCAAATTAAAAGGGTTAATCAAAGATGGCTTTCATAAAACGAAGAGGCTGACCAAAAGCTTTCTAAGTCCTTAATTGGAAAGTTTGAAAGTCCAGGCATTTACCTATAAAATATCTTAAAGTTGAGTCCCTTGTCTTACATATAACTCTTTTATTCTCTTAAAGAGTGTATCTTAAAAAAAAAAAAAAAAAAAAAAAAAAAAAAAAAAAAAATTACTCTGTAACATTTTACATTTACCTTGTGAGTGACCTTTTAATTTTGCCGAGGTGTATTGAGAGAACTTGCATTGGCCGTCCCTGAATATTATCCCTTGAAAACAAAAATAATGACATAATGACAGTAATTAGAGCATTTTAAATGGTTATCTAAAAGGACTTATTTGCAAATAAAAAAGATTTTAAGTTACTTGTTTAATCATTAGAGCACTTCACATGAACTAGATTAAATTGAGCTAGTTGTTTTATGGAGCTAGTAGCTCAAATGGAGCCACAAGAAGAATATAACCAATAAAAAATAGTGGTCATATTAATAAAGTTTTAATTTTATGTTATAAATTTGGAAATTGAATAAATAAATAGAGAAGTGTGTTAAGCGGGTCTAATCAAGCTAGTAGTAAATTAGATTAACCATTGGAGTAAATTGTAGCTTAAAATTGTTGTAACTTAAAAAATTGATGTGACAAAGGTAAACTAGTAGATTAAAAAATTATAGATTAATCAAGCTAGTAGCAACTAGTTTACCATTGAAGATGCTCTTATGTTTAGAGGAAAGTGAAAAAGTTTTTATATTTGTAAGATAATAATGAGAACAACCAAATAAATACAATTATAATTTGTTACGTGTTTTAAAAATAAATTTTAAGATTCACACAAAGACAAACGTAGATGAGACATTTGTTATCAAACCGGTTATTCATTTAAAAAGCCTCCTCAGAAAATAATTGCTTAAAACAAATCTCTTATTGACCGATTTAAATGAAAACTTGGTTATTACAAACTTTTTGAATTACACCTCCCCTACAAAAAAAAAAAAAAAAAAAAAATTGTAAATGAGTTGGAAATGAGTTCTAGTCACACGTGTCACGTTTATATACGTGGCATAGAATATACGGACATACTCCCTCCATTTTCCCATTTTCACCCATTTGCTTTTTGAAGGTTAAGGCTCTGTTTGGTAAACGGCGGATTAATTTCAGCATAAACAGATTGCAAAAGCAGATTATAAATGATAATCCCTCCTATTCCGAATAACTGTCCCATTTGGACAATGGCACAAAAATTAAGGAATGAAGTTAAAATAATGAAAAATATTGTATAGGGGTAAGAATATAGGAGTTAAATAATGAAAAGTATTGAATATGATGGTTTAAGGGTGGTTGATGTGGTAAATAAAGAAAAGAGCCAAGGGTAGGAAAGTCAAAAAACATGTCCAAATATGGCAAATGGGACAGTTATGTGAATAGACGGAAATGGCAAATGGGACAGTTATTCAGAATAGGAGGGAGTAGATTTTATGAGCAGGTTTGACTAGCATATTATAATTAGCAGAATTAGTTTTAGTGTTTGGTAATTGGCATATTACGATTAGTAGATTGTAAGTTTTCTTTGTAAAATGTTGTAAAATTTCCTATTTTAGAATATGCTAACCAATATGCTGGGGGAAGCAGCATATTGTGAAACAGCATATCGACCTCAAATATGTTGTTTCAATATGTTGTTTACCAAACACTAAAATTAGCATATTGATTGGTCAAACGTGCTAAACCCCTTGAATATGCTAAAAATCGGCCAATATGTCGTTTACCAAACACCCCCTAAAGCTTTCAAACTTTGACCGTCAAGAAAAAAAAATTCAAGAAAAAAAAATAACATATAGACATAAAAAAATACGATCAAAGTGGCGTCTTGAAAAACGCAATAAAGCAAATGAGGTGAAAATAGGAAAATGCGTCTTGGAGACCGCAATAAAGCAAATGAGGTGAAAATAGGAAAATGGAAGGAGTGCTTTGTAGCGAGTAGGTGAGGCAAGTTTTTAAAGTCTTTTTATTTACGCTATTGGGAAGATAATCTCAATCTCGCCTCCTAAAAAACTATCTACACCTGCAACAATAAAAAAAATTCTAAATGCAAAATTGTGACTAAATGCAACATTATTAATCAAGTTTTCTTTACACTTTCAGGTATGAGGATGTTGTTTTCTTATTAAGAGTCTTATTAAGAGTCTGTCTACACACAGTGTATGTATAGCCTTTTCCGATACAATGCCTCTGATGGTAATGAACTCAAAAGAGTTCCGTTGCAAGAGATTTTGAAGGACATCCATTAAAATCGTTGGAAGACAGAAATATGAGCAGATGAATGATGAAGCTGCATTTTCTCATACCAGATTACAACACTTGCATTCTCTTCTTTTCATCAAAATTCACTTTACATATAATAGGGGATTGAGAAGAAAATCGGGAACAAAACGGAAAACACGAATCCCGCTAACCTACATCTTAACTTAACTTTGAGGCCCTAACCTTCAACATCTAAACATACTTTGTCACTCTTGTTCTAGTCCAAAACTTCAATTAAAGCTTTTAAAAATATGATTGAAGATGATACCCATATACCAAGTTAAACCGAACACCAAGAAACGAAATAAACCGGGCTTTAACTAACTTCCTTTTTTTTTTTTTTTTGTGAAATTCAGTCAACCACAAATTATCATTCTATACCTTGGTCAAGTGCCACCGGATGTTTGCCAATCCTTCAGCCTCCCCTTATTAAAATAATTTCTTACCTCCAATGGTCGGAAATATCGAAATTACCTTCTTGATATTTCCAGCACACCTTTTCCCCTCTCGATAAATATTCCCGACATCAAAGGATGTCTTGGGTAGTCTACCAAAAAATGACTCGGATCAACATCAGTAATTATTTGGCCAGTTCATTTGTGAATGTTGAGGTTGTTGATAAATGTTACCAGTTGGCCCCACCATGTCTACGGCTCCAGGCCCAGGCATGGCCTGAGACTGTTGTAGAAGGGAGTGTACAGTGCCTGCTTGAGCAGGATGGAAGACGCCGCCATATGCGCCCTGTGCCGCCTGGGTAGGGGCATAAGTCGCATGCTGACCCTGAGGAAGATTGTAGAATGCATTTACGGGCAAACTAGACATGTCACGACCCGGTCCAGGGAACCAAACAGCTGTACCTTCCGTCTGCAACATGAAATTCTGATGTTACGAAGGAACCAAAACGCAATTCAACTACTTTAACACTTAGAAATTGAAATGGAATTATTAGTAGCTGAAGTACACCTAGCCAAATCGACCCGACAGAATTGACCCGGTTCAAAATGACTAATTTGATACAAGAATGTTAAAAGCCGCGATCAGAAAAGACCCGACACATAAATCTTGCAAATATGATTTGATTAGACATCAAATTGGTCATGGACAACATTCAAGAAACTAAAACTTCATAATGTGGACATTTTATATGGAAAGTTAAAAATGTACGTATATTGGTCATAAAGTATAACCAAGCCACAACAACACCACCAGAGCCTTAATCCCAAAATGATTTGGGGTCGGCTGACATAAATCATTTTTTAGAACCATCCATGGGTTACTAAGATACTTATTATTTAAAATCTCTTTTGGCTCTGAAAAAAAATTATGGTCCTACAATTCGCTAAATTGGGGTCTAAGCCTCTAAGGTGATTTTTGAAGCAAAGGGCACTTTTTTCTCAACTTCCACCAACCCTGATATGTGCCAGACCATATGCTACAAAAGTTTTACAACAAGTAGAAAGGCACAAACCTGCTGTCCAGTGATGTATACATTGTCCTTAAACTGGGACGCAGCAAGATCCTCATTCGATGTTTGGTTTCCAGGTGCAGGAGGCGGCCCGGGATTAAAACCAACTGGAGTGGGCCCATATGGCCCATAGCCACCACCAACACTCATATGTGCAGAGTTCCCAGCATTATTACCAGGCTTATACTGAGAAAGTGGAAATTTAACTGCGGTAGGAGCAGCAGGCCCAGGTGGCGGAGGTGGGTATAGATTACCAGCCTGAGATTGCTGAGGAAATGCATTATTACCAAGATACTGATGCATGGCAGGGGGTTGAACATAAAATGGAGAAAAATAATGGCTGTAGGGAATAAAATTAGGGGGATAGTGAGGCATATGAATTCCAGCTGGCTGTCTGAATATAGGCAGTGGCTGTTGAGCCATGGAGCTCGGCATCACCCCAGCAGTGTGAGTTGCAAGTGGTGGGGCCACTGTTGGTAAACCCATGGAGTTTCCACCCTGAAGTAAAACATAACAGAAAAACACACATTTAACAGTACGAACCAGAAGAGAGAAGAGAAAAGTAATAGCTCGCATTTAGTGGAACTAATAAGGTCAAACAAACAAATGCACTATTTTCTGTCAAATATTTGTCAAATGTCATAGCACGTGGCATCCGTCATACGTCACATAGGAAAATTTGAAATGTTCCGACATGATTTTGGTGGGGTTTATATTATGTAATTTTATTGTCGTAACGCTTTAAAAATTTATAATATATCTATATTCAGTACACACTGACACTTCAGTTCCATACTTTGAAATGCTTCTTAATAAAAAAAGATTCTACAACTTCAAAAGATTCACACATGCCCCTTCAAATGGTAAGTTACAGACCTCAAAAACACTGGAATAGGTAATACGGAGTATATATAACTTCGCTCAAGTCTTGGGGAAGATTGCCAACGGCACTGAGGACATCATCAACATTAGTGAAATTTTAGTCTTAACATTATTCGGGCTTGCCAACATAAGTCTCTGTATGAAATTGCAAAGACCGGGTAAACACTGAAGATGTGGAGAAAACGGAAAACGCAATAAAAAATGAAGCAAGATAAGCGGTTGAAAACCCTGATGTTAAAACACTACCCCAGTGCTTCAAGGGCACTGGCAAATTGTGATGTCATGGAAAGGTCGGAAGTACGCATCTTCATCCGTTAGCATCACAAAGAGGCTGAAAATTACATCAGTGCGGTGACTGCTACTTAACAGTAAAAAAAAGTGCAGCCGATTTAGCGAGTCATTTTGCTTTATTCCATCGTAATATCAAACCAAGGAAAATGATTCATTGGATCCATAGGAAATGGAACCAACCCAGTGGAAGAAAATAAAAGATACAAAAACAAATTGCACATGTTATCCCGTTTTTAGTTTTTAAATGCAAAATACACATTAATAGGCAAGAAATTTAAGAAACTGCTCATTTGTCTCCCTAAGCACAAATTTAACCGTCCTATAATCCCCAGTTTGAAACGCAATTACTATTTTAACTTGTTCTAACAAAAGATAATACACTAACCTCTGATAGAGACTGAGAAGTTTGTGATGACAACACGGTGTACTTAGAAGCAACTCCATGATTTGCAAAAGGCGAAACACGGCCGTCATTTTCTGATGCTGGCCTATAAAATTGAGCATAAAAGCTAGACGGGTCCACTGGTTGCTGTACCTTAAACAGAAAGCCCGATAAGAACGTCAGCTCTTCTAGAAATGGAAGACAAAAGTACTACAATAATAAAAAGGGTTAAAGCAAAAATTTATGACACAAGAAACATGTGAAAACAAGCATCTAGAAAACGAATATGAAAAAAATATACTCACTGTAAAACCAAAGTCAGTTCAGTTATTAAATCAGAAAGACGGTTAACTGTAAGAGAATAGGAAGAGAAGTGATAATCACTCACTACAACACCAGGAGCTCTAGAAACATCGCGTCCTTGAGTCTCAGAACCTCCCATTTGTCCTAGCTGATTCCCAAGCATTGGAGGCATAACATCAAAACTATAGCTTGCAGAAATATGGACACTGGAATTCTGGGGATCAACAGCCGTCTCTTTAGACTCACTGAAGTCTGGCACTGAACTTGAAGGAGCACTAACATCAATAGAGGACAAAGTTTCTGCTTGTTCAGGCATTGATGAGCAATCAGCAGGCTCAACTTCCTCTTCAGGTGTTAAAGTGTTTTGACAGCTGATAACAAATCAGAAGCAGTTAGGCTCAATTTTGTGCCCCACAAAATAGGAAAATATGCTTGACTAAAGGCACAAGGTATCATGCATAAAGAGAACAGATGCATTTTACCAGATAAAATATTTCTGCACTTTGAAACAGAGCAGAATATAAGTTGGGGAGATTTATATTCCACCAAAGATAATAATAATAAAGCTTCTCTTAAGAAATTTTGTAGAAGATTTTCCCTACTCTCTACAAAAACATTTCTGGACTAGTGATAGAAGCACAAAACCTACTTTAAATCCTCATATCCTTAGTAGGTTTAATAACATGGTAATCTACAATCACGGAAATTTCCACCACTGTGGGAAAACAAATTTTGTATCAAGACCCTTGGGCCTTGTTGCTAGTGGAGCAAATAACGCATCTTCTGATACACTGTATAGGGCTCTTCATCAACCTTGATGCATATCTCAGCTAGAACCACTTGCCAGCATGGTGATGAATTACCTACTTCTACCCCTTGAATTAAAGAGAGTTGAGACAATAATATTGTGGTAGGGATGGTGATAATTATTTACCCAGGGCAATATTGGATGCTCATACTTTTTCCTTGTTAAATTTGAAAAGAGGAGAATCATTTTGGGATAATTCGGAGGAAAGGGGCAAATTGGAATAGAGGGAGTACGAAAATACTGTCACCATAAGTCACCCCCACCCACCTCATGGTCATCCAGATCTCCCCTATGTCAAGGACTCAGTTCTTCTCCACTTAAATTTATGCTGATTCTTCAGATATTTGTAATATACTAATATCCTCTTACCATTTGACAGATCCTTATCACAAATTAGAGTCTATCATGCTCAGGAAAATCATACTAAATTGTCAGGGTAAATAGCACCCAACAGTGGAATTATAATCTTGTGACTAATAAACAATAAATCTTAATGCAAATTACTGAGAACATTAACCAAAATGCTAGATGTCTAGATGATGCTCCCTCAGTCTCATCCATTTCTTTACGCTTGTTCAAATTTCTCTCATAAGAAGCAAACGTGGAGTAAATACATGAGAGAGGAAGTACATGTGAACCAATACCAAAGGAATATGATGCACAACAGCTTCAACAAGCACATAACATAGCAAACAAACCTGGTAGCCTGTTCTTCTACTAAGTCGTCCTTGCCCTGATGTGCCACAGATATGGACTTGGAGTCCTTGTTTTCAGGTTCAGTTGAGTGTTTTGGAGATACAACAAAAGCAGTATCAAAGCTTCCAAAACTCAGACCTGTCCGCACGGCATCAGGAACATGGATATGGCTTGGAATAATAACATGCTGACCATCTCTAACATGTAGGTTTTCCAGCTCTTGCTGGAGTTTGTTAGTAACCTCCTCTGAACCAACTGTCTTCTCAATAGGTTGAGAGTGAGTGGATGTTTCAAGCAAAATAGTGGAACACTCGGATGCAGGAGGTGCTTTAGGACCGGGAACTGCATTTGTATTGGTTGGCTTTGGTTTCCACTCCTTATTGGGGCCCACTGCTACAAAACGGTAACATTGTGAGGAACCCAAAGTTTCGAGAGAGCTCAATATATTAGGCAACCTCTAATATACCACACTAACAAGTGAGAGAACTTTCTAGCACCTTTTTTGACCCCAAACATGCAGGTATAGCAGAAAATTTTGTAGTGGTGAAGGCATAAATCAACAGGAAAAAAAAACTAGTCGCCAGAAAATCAAGAAATAATTCGGAACTCAATCAGCACAGAAGTTGATAGTACCTTTCTGAGAGCCCATACCCTGCTGTGACCGACTGCCATAGTTTGAGGAAGGGCGACTTGATGAGGAACCTCCATGATTCAATGAAGAAGATTGCAAGACCTCAGTAGCTTGGTTTTTCCCAGCCCCGTGAGACTTGCCACCCAGTTTACCTTGCATCAAGTTTCCGAAATCAGCTATAATTAAGCAACAGGCTCTTTGGTGTTCTTCATGAGCCCATAAGGATAGGAAAATAAGTAAAAGAAAGGGGAGGGGCCTAGTGCTTAAAATATGTCAAATCCACTTACTAGCATTTGATTTATGTTCGGCAAAAACATTTGTTTTCAGTTGCGCAGCCGACCGCTGTATACCTACTTCACGTTTAATGGCACCAACCGCAGGAACTCGGGTGTCACTAGTCGGAACTAGAACAGGATCAAAAACAGAGGAGCAAACATTAGAAAGGGTTGCTGCTGATGTAGACTGAACCTTTTCTCTCTTAATTCCACCACTACGTGATCGTGGCCTTGAGGAAGCTTCAGTTTGCTTGGTAACACTTCCAGGCAATACATTGGAGGTTTCTTCATGACCGTTTTCCCCTGAAAGCACACCAATGGGACCATTGGCCACGTCTATCACTGAGCTGTAAGAGATAGGCAAGAGACTAAAATTGTAAATTAAAGATAAGCAGGTGGCATAAAACCAGCAAAATCGTTTGCTAATGAAAGTTGGAAAGACGACTATTGGGCCTCTATTAAGACAAGGTCATACCTGCCCTTGTCTTTTCTCTTTCCCTCCTGAGCTGCAGGAAGAGATGGGATAGTACCAGCTCTGGAAGAAGTATGATTGAATCCATTCTCCTTACCAGTGTTTCTCGCGTCACCAGCATCTATAATAAATTTCAAGACAGTGAAGCAAAGATCAACATAAAACAAAGATGTAAACCATAAAGAAAGCTTAAGCAAACAATAAGATTCACTACAACAAATATTCTCTACGTATCTAATGAAGCCGAGTTTGAGTAACATAGGTTAGAAAGAAATTAGTTAAAGAGAGCATTGTTAAAAAGAGATACTGAATAAACAACAACAACAACAACATTACCCCAGTGCCAAAATGGCTCCCGCAAATTGCGGGGTAAGGGGGGGTCGGATGTACGCAGCCTTACCCTTGTGTTAGCAACACAAAGAGGCTGTTTCCGAGTGACCCAAGATGAAAATTGCGTCGAGAACTGCATCGAACGACCACTACTTCACAAGAGAAAGAAGAGCAGCCACTTTAGTGAGCCATTTTGCTTTATTCCATCATAATCCAGAACCAAAGAGTAATGAATCTTTGGCTCCATTGGAAATATGGAAACTAAAAAGAGATACTGAATGATCCAAAAAAAAAAAAAAAAACTTCACAAAGTAGCATTTAGCTCACCCTGAACTGAAAAGTGAGATGAATGATATCCCCTTCCACCTCGACCGCCCCGTCCTGGAGGGCCTGATCTGGTTGAATTGACAATCTCTCGATTGGTCTACATTAAAAACAATGGCATATTAGCATTCACAATACATAAATAGTAACTGAGTCAAATATAACTACAAACATCCATCATCTTCCAAAGAAATCTAATCATAACAAAAGCTGCGTCTCATATGCTTTTAGATTGGCTAACATGAACTGGCCATATGGAATCATAAATGTAATCCAATTAGTCAGTATCAAAAAGAGACAGGAAAGTCAATTGACACATAAAAAACAAAGTCATGGGCAGGAAAAAAAGGGAGATTTTAAATTACATTCACTTGCTTGAGCTCTCACGGTCTCACATGCATCAAAAATACCATAACAAATATAATTGAACAACATTCACCTCCTTGCAATTTCAATACAATAAGGTAGGTCTAACAACTTCCAACAGCTAAATCACAACTATGTACTAACAAACCCTGCCTCTTGTAAGAATCATATTCTCTTAAAACATAACGCCAAAGAGAAACTGTTCTGTTTGAATTTATGTAATCCAAAGTCAGTTACTCTGATATCTTTTAGTCCCCAATGTATCGATATCTAATATATTTGTGATATATCACACATACCAACCTGCATTTTTTTGTATATGACACTCGGTTTTCAAATGTTGCTTCGACTCACAATTTAACAAAAAAAAATTGAAGATTATGAAAGCAATATCATTAGATTGTATAAAATTTAGTATCATAAGTGTAGACATTCTATGATACTTGCATGTATCTTGAGAAACACTGAAGATTGAAGTATGTCTCAAAATAAGTGAACGACAGATTAAATATTAGTGCAGGGAGTACTTACGAATTGAATAGATAAGGTACACAAACATAATATAAAGTCCATATGTTTGTTAAAGAGAAGAGTTCAATCTTTCCTTTGTAATATACTTCAATTGTCTAAGAATGGCTCGCTTACTTTTCGTTCATGGTTACCCAAATTAATAGTCCTTTATAGACGATTAGACAAAAAAGAAACATCACTTTCTAAAGTTTCATGTGACAGTGTGGTGATATTTGTGTGAAGTAAAAAATAAGGGCCAGATATTACAAAACGGCGAAACCAATGAAATCAACAAACTATAATCTCCAATATGCCACCTGAAGAGATTTACCTTGTGATCCATAAAAAACTAAGCGATGCTACAATTCCCTATTCAATCAACTAGATGCCCAAATCAAGAGAGGCAGCAATGAAGTGAAAAACTGGTAATATTTACTTGAAAAGATATATATATCTACATATTCAATGAAAAATAGAGTTACCCTGACAACACTAATGCCGTCTACAATTCATCATCATAAATCCGTAATCACCCTACCGTCTCCAAATAGGCTCTTGCTACAAGAGGCATAAGGGTTTGGTGGTAAGCATCCTTCCCCCAACAATATATGAGAGGTCTAGTCAGATTGGCCCTTGACCAAAAATGATACTTCAAGAGGGGAAAAGCAACAACACAAGGGTTTAAGAGCCATTTAACTTCACTCCAATGTCTTCTAAACCTAAAACCATGGTGAATGTTTGGTTGCCCTTGAATGCTACTAACAACGAATTGCACGAAAATTTCTCATTAGACAATAGTATGTTCCTCAGAGACGGGATAACTTCATTCCAAATCAACCAGGATAACATACCTCAGATTTGCGTTCTCTTTTCCTTTTTACTTCATGAAAGGTGTCTGTAACAAAAAGAGCAAAAAAGAGAGATTATTTATTTATAGAACCTAAAACAAAGTCATGCATGATAGCCCAAAGGCTTGATCAGTTTTTCATGCAATCATGCCCTTCTTTGTAAAGCGCAATGCCCCTAACCATCTATCTGAAGATAGGAAATTGGGACTGGCTGAGCTGTCCTAGTATCTCTTCTATATACTCAATTGATTCCTTATCAAAAAGAAATAGAAGATAGCATAACAAGTAAAAAGCAACACGATCCTTTCTAAGATTTGAATTCAAAATAGTAGGCTGAACGAAGTTAAGGGTATATAATTCTTTAGCAGAAGGACTCAACAGTACTCAAAATTCATTAGTTTGGCACTTCCCTTGCCTTAGAGGCATAGCCCTGAACAAAGACCTTCTCATTTTGTCACCATTTGTTACTGTTAACATACCTAACAACTATATAAAATAACAAAATAGATGGATAGAGAATCTAAACACCACATAAAATGTAATAACACGCAGAATGAATGGAGGAAGCGACACTAAAACAATCATAGATTAACATTGTCTACATACACTTCCTACATACGGTCTGGGAAGATTGACAATAAAGCCCGTCAGGTGACGAAAGAATCCAACAGCTAGAAAAACAATGATAAATTATAAAGGAAAAGCCAATATTTATACAACCCTTTGAATTAAACTTCAAAACTAATGGGGCTTACATAGCACTTCACGAATCTAGAATTTGAAACTCTGAAAGACTCATAAAGAGGAATTACCAATTTAGCACCTCCACAGACTGTAGTTCTAGTGTTCTACAACTTAAAATTGGCAGAAATAATGCAAACTTTATTAGCCAATGACATACCCAGGCAGGCTGATAATCCAATGTGTTAAGACTTGAGTTCATGTTCACAATATTTTGTCCCTTTTTTTACAATATAAATCGGGGTACAGTTTGCACTCGGACAAGGAATTATATCACTACATTATTCAAGATGGGCATTTTAATTTCCCATATGTCCATACTGCAAATCCTACTTTCCATTTCAAGATGTCACCAAACTAATATCCTAAGTATATAATTTGACAAATGTCATGCAGACCAGTGAGGAACTTACCATCAAAAAGACGTGTTAAGGTTAAAAAATAATGCTTCCTGCATAGGAAGTTTGGAGAGCTGAAGCAATCCATATCAAAAAGTAACGTTTTTTTTTTTCAAATTCTATACATAGTAAGAGACCAATATTCCACGTATTGTACATAATGATTGTGCATAAAAAAAAAAAAAAAAAAAAAAAAAAAAAAAAAAGATTAATGACGCAATCACAAGGCAATCCTAAGAGACAGGTTCAAAGGTATAGTTCCATTGTCGCAAAACACACTATATTAGGTAGCAGAACCAGAAAACATGTCGGAGAAATGAGAATGCTTCATGACCATTTATTTTATCTCTTTCTCTTGTTGAACTTTTAGTGATGCAATTATGATCAACTTTAAAAAAGGGTCGGAAAAATCACAACTCCCACAATCGTGATCACTATCACAGAATATCATCATTCTTAGACGCGTCAGAAGGGACAATTTCTTTGGCTGAGACAACCAACCAGGACAGCAACAACAGATGGCAAGGTAGGTTTACTTTTAAGAATGCAGACTTTGTTTTAACTCGTAAAACATTGCTGATCATCTATTTAACATATACTGGAGTTCTATACAGAATCGCCCAACTACTTCAATCGATCCACAAACGCCAAAACCTACTTGCCAGTTGCCACAACCTGACAACCCTCAACCACTTTGGGAGGGGCGTTTCAAAGAGAGTCCAATGACCGCAAAAAAGCTCAAATGAAAAACCCCGGTGACAAATTCGACGTCCCTTACTCCCTTTCATAGAAAGGGAACTAAAGTCTCTTTTAACCAAAGGTCAATAAATAATCAGAAAATACATTCCACAACTCGTAACATCAAGGAAGTACCATTCTACACACGACGACGGGATTGCTGTCGTCCCAAGTCATCCAGTTAAACCTAAACACCATCAAGCTTGTTACCTTTCATTAAAGAACATTACTTTACTAATAAGGGTATAATTAGAAGAAAAATCAACAAATACCCACGTCGCAGAAACAATCACTAGACTAAATGAAGCCACAAAAGTAACAGAATCTACAGAAAAACGAAGGCGAAAATCGTAAAATAAAAGAAAAGGGAGAGAAAGGGGGATTGACCTTGATGAAGAAGCTTTTGAGCGGTCTCATTAGGATCCATGTTACATTCCTTAAGCATAGAATAAATCTCATCATCAGTATGATTAAGATAAATCTCTTTGAGATTTTGGATCATTTTCTTCACATTGTTTGGGATTGATGATGCCTTTATTCCACTGCTCATTTTCCTTCAAACCCTAATTATTACTACCCTTTTCCCCCAATTGAACTGGGTTCTTATTAAATTTCAAATTTATTATCAGGAGAGGGAGATAAAAATTAAAACCCTAGAAATCAAGACAGGGGCATTTATTTATTTTGGGGGAAGTTAAAATTGATTTATTATTGTGTAGATATTATTAGGTAATGATTGGGTAAAAGAAAATAAAAAAGAAAATACAAATTTGAATTGAAATGATCTACAGAGGAAGAAATGTAGAGAGAGAAAGATATGAGTAGAGAGAGAAAGAGATCCAAAGAGGAAGAACAGGGGAAGAAGGGAAGGTGATTTGTGAGAAATTTGGGAGTGTAGGGCTTTTTCGCTGGATTTTTAGAGTGTGGACACACTTTATTTTTCCCTCCTCTTTTTCTATTTTCTTTCTCCTTTTCATTTACGGATTATACGTTTTCATAACTCATTTTCGGTTTAAACCCTAAAAATGCAACCGTGTTAAACCTTATGAGTAGGACTCAGTGGCAAAATAAACCCAAACTCGAGAACTGGTCGAAAATATTTTTGAATTGATAATCATCACACCGATATGAGTGACCTGAATAATAATACTTGAAACCCGACTCAAACCGAATCGAATTGAAACTGAATCGAATTATATAATAGTTGAATGATATTGAACCTGAAATCATGAATATATCTTAACCGATAAGAACCGAGCCGATTAGCCTAAACGAAAAGTATTTATTTTCTCATAAATAAACTTATAATATTCTTGATTTTTTTCCATCGATTCTTTATTTATTAATGATTTTATGAATTATTACATTCAAATAAGAAAGTATTTATAGCACACGTCGATTATAGTGGTCAACTTAAATGAATTTGATCAAGATCGAACTGAACCCTAAACTAAGGTCAACCCGATTTAAATCGAACCGATTTAACCCAATCTAAAACCAGACCAAATAGCCCCTTTGCCAGGTCCCACTCGTACGCTCCTAATTGGCTCAAAACCGGACTATACTAGACGGTTTACACCAAATTTTTCTTAAAAAAAACGTTGTTTAATTGATTGGCTTAATAGATGTACAACAACATTTTTTAGGTCAGATACTATGAGATGGTCCTATAATACTATTTAGTAACGCGATAATTATAACTCAAATTATTAAATATGTATGAAAATATGTGAAAGACAACCGGATACGATATACTAAGTAATACTAATGTTGTGAAAATAAATATTAATTATAAGTATCACAAATATCATGAAAATATATACGAAAACAATTAAAAAAATAGTCGCTTTCATGCACTAAAGTGGTCTTAGAATAAATTATGCAAAACAGTACAATTGTACATGAATTTATGTTTATTTAAGTTGGGTTATAATTTTGTAGCACTGTCCAAAAATAATAATAATATTGCAGCGCTCCCCAACCCCTTGCCTAGATTCCATAAAAATAAAAAGTTAATATACTATATGCCATATGGTACTGCAGTTGTCTAATAAGTCTAGTAGATTGTTCTAGGTAAGTGGGTTAAAAATAACTTGCTTAAAAATAAATGGTTTAAACACATTACACATCATATTAGGTTATGGAAAAATCAAGTAGATCGGTTGGTTGATACTTGAGACGGTTCTTGAGACACTCTGACGAAGAGTTAGTCGTAACCCCTAAATCAAACAAACACAAAGTTATGATAAATCAATTATCAATTTACGGGTAATAAGAGATGTCTATAGTCGGGCGCTTGTTGATTAAGTTTATGCAAGATTTATGGAGTTTCAGAGCTAGTGTTGAGTAATAAAAGAAATAGACAATAGTGACTTAAGAAAACAACAAGGTGAGAAACAAGGACTAAACAAAAATCAATAATGAATAAGCTAAGTAATGAACATGGTAACAAGTAAGGAAAGCGAAGAGTGATTTTGGGTAATTGAATGATTAAGCAAGTGTTCTTGAGATTTGTCGGAGCCAGGGTTCATGAATCATCTAGGCTCGAGTCAAGTCTTATCGGACTTATGACCGCCTTAGGTTCAACTAGCAAGCTCTAAAGTCTTAGCAGGGGTGTCTAAGGCCACGGGCAACCACGGGCGTGGGAACCGGGCCTCCGCTTTTGATCACCGTATTTTAAGCTTTTATTAATGAAATTCAATGCAAATCTCGAAGTATAATATACTTGTGCATTCATTTTGGGGCCTCATTTTTCCGTGTCGCACTGAGCCTCCATTTGTTTTAAGACGCCCCTAAGTCTTAGTAGTCTACCCTACTAAATGTATGCTATTCTAATGATTTACCTAGGCTCTCGATCTTAAGGTCGAAACTTAAAATAGATTAGTATATATATCCGATAATAAACATTGGGTTAGTTTGAATAAATTCGGTTAATTCTGATTTCGGTTCGGTTTTTTTTGTCAAACACAACCTTTTGAAAAAAAATAAATTTGCAAGCAACACCTTTAAAAAAAAAGAAATTGTCAAACACAACCTTTAATATTTTTTTTTTGCCAAACACGATATTTTGGGCGGAATTTGACCAAGATTAAAAACGACGGTGATAACTTGACATTTTGGCTGGAGTTTGACCACTTGCAATGAGGTGACTTTCAATCGATATTTAAGGTAACAAACGAGGTTAGTTTGAAGTGTTCTTGGACTTGTTGGAAAGGGAGGAGTACAAGCTTTTCAGGGGTTGTCAACATAGTGGTCGAAAGTGGCCTTATGTGGGGTCAATTGATGTGTAAAATAAGGCTGGTCATAGAGGGTTGTTGTTAGTCCAGGTTTACAGAGGGTGGTCATGGGGTTTTTCGTTGGCCTTTTAGTGGGGTTATGATGCTTTTTTTGGCCAGAAATTTGGCATGTAGGTAAATGGGAGTGCAAGATAGGTCGTAGTTGTGTTGTTTGCGATGGTTGGTTGTAAATGGTGGTTCGAGGGAGTGAATTGGAGTGAAAAGCAAAATAGAAAAGTTAAAGTTGGTTCTCCCGTGCGAAACAAAATGTTGTGTTTGTCCAAAATGTCGAAAATGCTTTAAGTTGATGAAATTTGGCCAAAATGTCGTGTTTGTCAAAAAAATTATATTAAAGCGTGGGTTTGACAATTTTAATTTTTTTGTAAGCTTGTGTTTGGATTTTTTTTTCTAAAGGCGTTTGACAAAAAACCTTTTCAGCTCCTCAGTTCGGTACAGATCGGGTTCGGGTTGGGGCGGTTTGACAAGGTCTAGCGTCGTGTCATACTGTCATTGTTGCTCACTCTGCTCCCATCCATCTAGGCATCTCTACATAGCGAAAATGGGAACATATAACTACATTTAACACTGCGATCCCCGGTTTTTGTGAGCAATTAACTACATTTACAACCTCCAACAATATTGTTTCCTGAGAACCTTTCTCATCTTTCTTCACTTGAAGGTATCCTCTCTTACTAATCAACCCTCTCGTTTGTTTATATTTTTATCATATAATCAATCAATCAATCACCTGATTGCTGTATATGTTGAAAAATTCGATCTTTTTATCATTGGATCTTTGTGTTTTCACTTTTCAGGAGTATGTATGGATTCATAGTTTCATGATTTAGATTACCCTTTTCTGATTTTTCTGATGCTTTAGATTTTGTTTGTGAATTGTATGATTTTATTACTGTTTTAGGTTTCATGATTGATCTGCTGAGTCTATGTTTAAATATATACTCCGTCCGTTTTGCTCAATTGTTGTCCTTTGGTTTTGGCACAAAGATCAAGGAAAATGATGGGGTCACTTATAAGATGGCAAGTGGATCAAATTGAGCGTGAATGATCAAATTGCTCATCAAATGCATTCCTAAAATAGAAAGCACAACAATTGACTCAGACCGTGTTTAAAACCCGAAAAAAAAGCCTTTTTATTTGCTTTTTAATTGAAGTTAATAGCAACAATTATTTTGCCTTTTCAATTATTTATACCTAGATGTCTTACTGTGAAATTAGAGCATTCAGTCAAGTCTAACATGCCTCAAAGAGAAAATATAGACTCTGGGACTGTGGGACAGACTAAAATGGAATACATAAACTATCTGCCGGAACTCGGTGAGGAGTATCATGGAAGCAACAAGATTACAAGAACTCGTCTTTTTTTTACATCATAGATAGCAAAGGTGAATCAAATTGGATAATATATTTGTGAGGATGGGGGAGACTTACTTGTGTGTAAAAACCTTTCCAAAAGAAAATGTAATGTATTTGTGGGGACTGAGGTGAGTTGGAGTACTAAATATCCTAAGTTGTGTGTTTGTTTTGCTGGCAGAGGTATGCTGTGTTGGTGTTCGCAAATATAAACATGACAGATTCAAAGGAAAGTTCTTTGAGCTCACAACTGTGGGAGAAGTGGGCTAATTGCGAGTATGTTGAGTTTTTGAGAAGCCAGTGTCCTTATAGCATTGCTGGAACGGTGGGCATTGCAATAGTTCTACCAGTAGTGCTCTCAATATTATGGATGGGTAAGAGAAAGGTTAAACAAAGAGGAGTTGCAGTTGAAGTTGGTGGTGAAAGTGGTTTGGCAGTGCGAAATGGTAAATTTAAGGAGCTGGTGGAGGTTCCTTGGGAAGGGGCTACAACCGTTGCCGCTCTTTTTGAGCAAGCGTGTAAGAAACACGAGCATCACCGGTTTCTTGGGACAAGAAAGCTAATTGATAGGGAAGTTATCCAATCTAGTGATGGTAGAAAGTTTGAGAAGGTGCATTTGGGGGAATACCAATGGGAAACATTTGGACAAGTGTTTGATCGCGCTTGTAATTTTGCATCAGGGCTTGTTAAGTTGGGTCATGATGTCAATTCTCGTGTTGCTATTTTCTCTGAAACAAGGGCCGAGTGGTTTATTGCATTACAGGTTGCACCTCTGTTCCAAGCAAGTGTCAATCACTTTGTCGCATGTTTGCAGTATCACAAAATTATTCATATTTCATGTTCTGTTGTAGGGATGTTTGCGTCAGAATATCTCAGTCGTTACCATCTATGCTTCTTTAGGCGAGGATGCATTAATCCACTCCCTTAATGAGGTAGGACATCAATCTACCAGAGCTTTTTAGACTAATATTTTACTCTCTACTCCAGAATTTTCACAGTGGTTGACTACTCCACAGTTGAATCTTAGCATGTTATATCTGAGCAAGTGGTAATGTTTTTTTTTTTCTTAATATATATTCGTTGTGGCCAATGACAGACTGAAATATCAACCTTGATATGTGATGCAAAGCAATACAAAAAGGCATCTGCAATAAGTTCAAAGTTCAAAACAGTGAAAAATATTGTTTACTTTGAAGAAGACGGTGCCTCAATTGATACTGACATTTCTGGAAGTAGTGACTTGAAAATAACATCTTTCGTTGAAGTTGAGAAACTTGGGAAAGCTAATCCTCTACAACCAAGACTGCCAGAGAAGAATGATATAGCCGTTATAATGTATACAAGTGGCAGCACAGGAATGCCGAAGGTTTGTGTCAGCTAATTTCAGCATAGTATTGAACAACCTCTGAGGAACTTGGGTCAATGTTGCTGCTGTACATAAAACTTGTCCCAAAGTCTTTGTATCATATTGTGATATATTGGCTAGTATTTTGAATTTGTAATTGCAACAAAAACAACATTGCTCCAGTGGCTCAGTGGATTTTTTTGTGTCGGGGTAAGGAGGGGCTGATGTACACAACCTTGCCCATGTGTTTTAACACGGAGGCGCTGTTGTAGACGACCTTAATTGCGTTGTAAATTGGCTGCTTCACTACGGAAGCATAGAAAGTGTGTCAACCTCTTAATAAAATATTTGTGAAATAATTACGGCTAATTGATACTATGCACTACAACTGATTAGGGAGTTATGATGACTCATGGAAACATAGTAGCAACTGCTGCGGCTGTGACAACAGTGGTGCCTGGTCTTGGAAGAGATGATGTATACTTGGCATATTTGCCTTTAGCCCATGTTTTGGAACTAGAAGCAGAGGTATTTTCCCCAATTTATTTTGTGAATATAAGGTCTTTCATTTCTTGCGAAGTTCTAGCTTAAAACATAATCTTTTTATCCAGACGGTGATGTTAGCTTCAGGTGCAGCAATAGGGTATGGCTCAACTTTGACATTAACGGATACTTCAAACAAAATAAAGAAAGGAACAAAGGGAGATGTTTCTGTGTTGCAGCCCACTCTCATGGCAGCAGTTCCAGCTATTATTGACCGTGTTCGTGACGGAGTTGTTAAAAAGGTTCACTCCTTAATTATCAGATATTTGTTGCATGACTCATGGTAATCCATAGGGGCTAAACTTTTATTGTGCAACATGTTTCAGGTCGATGAAAAGGGTGGAATTGTAAAAATGCTTTTCAGTGCTGCTTATAAACGTCGATTAGCTGCAATAGAAGGAAGCTGGTTTGGAGCTTGGGGACTGGAGAAATTATTATGGGATGTTCTTGTCTTCAAAAAAATCCGATCTGTTCTTGGTGGACGTATTCGCTTTATGCTCTGTGGTGGAGCTCCATTATCTGGAGACTCACAGCGGTTTGTTAACATCTGTATGGGGTAAGTTTTTTGTTTAGGTCTGTATGATGCAGCCTGCAGGATTGAAATTGTTTGATAAGGCTGTTTCATAATAAATGGAACTTCTCCAGCAATTATTAGTATTTTTAAAATTTTCCTGCATAGAGAGTAGGAAGTTTGTGCAGAGCGCCTGAAGCGTAAAGACTTTCCATTTCAAGTAAACCCATACCAAAGTTCTCATCCCTTTTTAGGTAAACAAAAAGTAATCCATTCATAAAATCTGTGTAAAAGGGTGTGGGTGGTTGTACTCACTGAGATTCTCTCGAAGGTACTTCCAACATCTCACATTAGAAGCTTTGATGCAGATTTATGATGAAGTCATTCAGTGGTGATACTCATGACTTGTGTTAATTCGTCTGCATTTGCCTCACAACTCTCCTTACACCAAATAACAAAACATTATCAGCTCTATGTCATGTCACTGTGAGTAGATAGACATCTGCGGTTGGCAGATACATATGAAAAATTGAGAACAATAGACACCCATTTGTAAATCATTTGTACGAGGTCAAGATTTATGTATCCTTCGCATACGACTACGCTAGGCTATCACTTAAGATTTTTGCGGTAAGTTTCCGTTTTCTTTTTATATTAGGCACCCAAATAGGTGCATTTCCTCCCAAGAACAAAGAAAGCTAGGAACCTAGGACAATGACTTATGCAAGCTGACATAGTGACTAATGTTGAAAGCTGAAAACTATCTTGTGGTGGTTCTATTTTGATCTTAATGAATCGAGTCTCCCTAACAAAATCCAGATTAACTATTATTCTGTATATCTGATACTCCTTGAGTTCTCGCAAGTGTACTGGATAGGATTCCCTTGAGTTATACCTTGCCAACTTAACTACTGTTCAGCTTGGTCATATACTTTTATTATGTGATGTACCAAGTTCAACAATCACTGTTTTTCAAATATTTGAGGTCCAATTTCTCTAGCTGACCTAGATAATGCACTTTGCGCAGTGCACCTATTGGCCAAGGCTATGGATTGACAGAGACATGCGCTGGAGCAGCTTTCACCGAGTGGGATGATATATCAGTGGGTCGTGTTGGTCCTCCACTTCCTTGTTGCTACATTAAGGTATGCTAGCTCTTCCAGAATTTAAATATATTATGGTCTATCAGCTCATTAACTCATATTCACATTTGCCTACATGATACCGTTGAGAAGTGGTCTTCAGACTTATTTTTAATGAAAACGGCAAATGCTACTCAATGCATAAAAACGATAAAGCAATTCAAATATTGTTGGGTTCTGGTTAATTGAACTGAGTGTTGACTACCTTGAATCTTGATTTGTTCTGTTCGGTGTTTTCCATTGTTTGTTTTTTTATGCAGCTTGTTAACTGGGAACAAGGTAATTATACCACATCCGACAAACCACTGCCCAGAGGAGAAATAGTTGTTGGTGGATTTAGTGTCACCAATGGCTATTTTAAGAATGAAGAAAAAACAAACGAAGTCTACAAGGTATTGATTGCTGTTTCAGTTAACATTATTTTTACTTCTGAATTATTTTATGTTTACTTCATAGCTAATTGAGTCTCTCATACACCCAGATTGACGAGAGGGGGATGCGTTGGTTTTACACGGGTGATATTGGACAATTTCATCGTGATGGATGCCTTGAAATAATTGACAGAAAGAAAGATATTGTTAAGCTTCAGCATGGAGAATACATCTCCCTTGGAAAGGTAAGATGGCTTTCCTTTTCATAGAAACCTGTAAAATATTGTCTTTATATCTATGGGACGCTCACCACATATCTCCTGCAAGCCTTGGACTTTCTCTTCGGGTTGCTTCATTTAACTTTTGGTTTGAGTCTTTTTTGCCTGGACTTTGGCTTACTAAGCTCATTGGGATCTTGGAGATGCCGTTGACTTTGGGTTACACTGATATCTGTTAATCCTTGTTTCAGGTTGAAGCGGCACTTGTAACGAGCAACTATGTTGACAATGTCATGGTATATGCGGATCCCTCCCATAATTATTGTGTAGCTCTTATTGCCCCTTCACATTCAGCACTGGAGAAGTGGGCTAAAGAATCTGGTATTCAGTACAGTAGCATTCCTGAGCTGTGTGACAAAGCTGAAGCTATCAAGGAGGTCCAAACATCACTCTCTAAGGTTAGTCGTGTAGGTACTAGGAAGAAGGAATGTCCACAACTTGAGTTTTATGTTTTTAGAATTTAATGCAAAAACGCCATTGAGTCCGCCTTATGGCAACCACACGGTCAATGTGATAACTTTTTGTGAGACGGAGCCTTGCATTTGTCTATCTCTTGACGTATCACCAAGTTTAGAACGTCTTTCAGGTTATTTCATTTCGTGTAACTTTTATTGAAGCAGTAGTCATGTATATTGCAGGCTGCAAAAGAAGCAAGATTGGACAAGTTTGAAATACCAGCAAAGATCAAGTTAGTAGCTGATCCATGGACACCTGAATCAGGATTAGTAACAGCTGCTCTTAAACTCAAGAGGGAGCAACTGAAAACCAAGTATAAGAGTGAACTCGATAAGTTGTACTCTTGATCACCAGGGTCTCGTCCCGTCCATTTTACTGTCGATTCCTGATTGACTCTTGGACACCATGATCAGTGCCCTGAAATTCCTGCTGCAGGACGTTAGACGTTTTTATTTCTTGTACACAGACACTTTCAACAATTATTGTTTCCTTCTTCCAAGTTCCTCCGGTGTAATGTGTGTTCAATATTAGACTGGCATAAGAGAACTGAATTTGATAAACCCTAAAATGACATATTTGTCATTTTTTGGCTCTGTCGGCTCAGGTATAAATATTTAAGTTACTCTGTCAATATATTTTGGTTGAGAATTTGTTTTCGTGTGATTAAACCGTTTGCAAACTGGAATATGATACATAGTCAAAATTTCCTTTTTTTTTGCAAGGCGCGAATGAGATGAAAATAGAAACGATATGTTAAAATATGAACAGGGTTTAATTCACATTCAGTCTGGTGCAAATTTCAAAGCACTGGGGATGCCTAGGGTCGGAAATACTGCAGACTCGTCTTCCAACTACTGATGACTGCGTTTATCGTCTCTATTAACCATGTAGTTGTATTAACAACCCATCCGTCGTCTTTAAAGTAGCTGTTTTAAATTCTCTAATTTCGAAGTGTTTGAAAACCCTTGAGCTGGAAAGTTTTCATTTACTAGGAATCAAACTTACCTTTCTCTATATAGACAGGGAAATACGTAAATTTATGCGTTTATCGTTGCAGAAGTCTGCCTGATTAAGCTGAACTGAATTCTCACATTTTCATGTTTGGACAAAAATACAGGACAACAATATTCATAACTGCATATTTAGGATATTAAGCTGATCTGAATTATTCCGGGTCAATAATCGGTTCGGTTAGAATTGGCTCAGATGTACTCAGGATCGGGTATCTTTAGGATATTTAAAATTCTATTCAATTTCAACTCAATTGAATTGAACTGAATATTGAGTAGTTTCAAGTATTCATAAAATCATATCTAGTCTTCGATCAGATATCAATTCAGATATTCAATAGATTTTTTTGGATACAAGTACGCAAAACACGATAAAATTCACTCTCGGTTGACATGAACGTGTTCACATTCGATATGAGTACCAAATAAAATTATGATTTGCGCAATTTGCAGTAGTTTTGTAAAGGAACATATTCAGCTCAATCTGTTGTAACTTCAGATACAAATACTCCTAAAACAAATACGCACTATCGTCTACAAGATTACAACATCCATTCTAAGCTCTCTAACGGGTCTGAAACACGAGCACTCGTAAAAATAACTGTTTCAATGACACCTACATTATTTCGCAAGAGATGATGGCAAATTACACGCGTAAATGACGGAGTACCCGTACAACCGAGCTCCAAAGACTCCATTTAGGGATGATTTAAGCTTCAAAGCAAATCTGCAATAGAGAACGTCAAAAGAGATGAATTTTATCCTCTTACGTCTTGTATATGAGACAATTACACACGTGAGACCTATCTAAATCCTTGTGCACTCATTTAGTTAAAGGGTAAATGACTTCGTTTCACATATAAGTTCGTCTGATACAGGTTGTGTTAAAGAACGAAACAACTAGTTAGTCATGTATGAGACGGTATCCCAGACTAATCAAATATTCAAATCCTCCTCTATTTCTCATTTAGTTATAGGGGGACCGAGGGTCCTCGTATAAATTTTTCAGTAAGACTATTAAAAAGTAAGCGGCAACCTGAGAGTACCTTAGATGGCCACGCGGCCCACTCTTACAAAAGCTCTACAACAAGAGCAGATGCACCTCCTCCACCATTACAAACACCAGCAACACCGTATGTCCCATTTTTCTGCCGGAGTACCTGAAAGAAAGCAGTAACAAGCTCATTACGCTTACGCATGCCTGGTAACACAACTTTACAGGGATACTCGGTAAACCCTCAAGATGTAAAACAATGAGACACTTCAAGGAGCCGCCAAATTAAGGGCATTGTCCTTAAATAAGCACCATACAGAGTAAAATATCAAAATATGTGATATAATTGTACCCCGAGAAGAGTAGCGATGATTCGCGCTCCGCTGCATCCAAGAGGGTGACCCAAAGAGACGGCTCCACCATGCACGTTAACTTTTTCCTGTAGACAATTTGTACAGATAAAGTCAACATCACCACCAACCAAAAGTTGAAGGCTCAAATTCTACCACATCGACATGGTCAGAGCTATATTTAAGCAACAAGATGAATTCAGATGAGTAAATTATACTCCATCCATCCAATTTATATCGGTGCCATTACATTGGTGGTACGATGAATCCCCTTTTGACCAATTTTTTCCTACTACATGAAACAGTAAACACTTTTTATGTATATTTGGAGAAACTAGTCGTAAAAGTTGAGCAACATTAACTACAGAAGTACATTGGGTGTAACAGTGGAATGTAGGTAACATATTATAAATTTGCATGAGGTGTTTAATCAACAGAACTCACCGCAGATAGCCCAAGTAATTTCATATTAGCAACAGCAACAACCTGCAAATGCCAGAATAATTAGAAAAAATTGAAACCGTGAAGAAAAAAAGTTGCTTGGTGATACAAATGAGTAAAGGAGGTTACAGCAAAAGCTTCATTTATCTCGTAGTAGTCAATCTTTGATGCGTCTAATCCTGCATGTGAAATTGCCTTTGGAATAGCAACGGCAGGAGATGTTGTAAATAGCTCCGGTGCCTGCCCACCCATTATAATTAAGCAATAAGGCAACACTTTCATGAACAAAAGCTCAACAAGTATAAAATCTCAAAAATTAATTAGTAATCCTTCCCGATATAATAAATGGAACCCTAATTCAAAGCTCTCCAATTCAGGGAATTCCATGAAATACCTGCGCAGCATCACCATAACCACTGATCTTTCCGATCACCTGAAGCCCCAGCTCGAGTGCCTTTTGACCACTCACTAATACAAGTGCAGCAGCACCATCACTGACATTGAGAAATAGCACATTTTAATAGGAGTTCTAATAACAAAAATATCAAGACCGGAGACTGAAGACCTAATTTACTCATGTCACCCAAGAAACAATTTCCAAGTCAGCACCGAAGCAAACAATGTACATGTTATTATATAAAGGAACAACCTTATGCTAGAGGCATTTCCAGCAGTGACCGTGCCTCCATCCGCTTTAAAACTTGGTCTGAGCTTTTTCAATTTGGCAGGGTCATACTGGAACATTTGAAAAAAGCAGAAACGACATCCATCCAAAAGTTTAGTTTATAGTTAGACATTTAACAGATTTTAGCCTGGAACGACTGTATTCCACAAAAACGTATAGAAGAGATGGCTAAAGTATTGAAGTAGTGAACATTCACTAAACGATGAACATTAATTACGGGTATATACCTTACTAAGACCTTCGTCTTTATCAACTACTATTGCTGGTTTTCCTCTACCACCAGGAACCTCAACCTGGAAAAGACGTGAATAAAAATTTGGTGTTTGGAATGGGCCCAGAACATGGTAAGATCATTATATTGAGTTAATAATTAAGTTCTTACTGGAGTTATCTCCCAAGAAAAGGCACCAGCCTCTTGTGCAGCGATGCCCCGCTCAAAGCTCTGGCAGGCATAGTTATCCTGCAGAATCATGCAGAATGAATATCTCTTGCACAGTAAGAAAGTACAGAAAATACCTTAACATCCCTAATTTAAAACCACACAAATTGTGATGGGGTTTCATCTATAACCCCCTTCCAATCTTACAAAACTAATTTGAATTACAACTGTATAACCTCCATTTAAAAGACGAAACTAACATCTGACCAAGTAGACTTAATTCCAGCAAGACTACACAGAAGTACAATTTTACGAAGTGCCAATTCTCAGCATTAACTTAAGATGTTAACCTGATCCTCTCTTGTTACTGAATGCTGTTCAGCACATATTTCAGCGCAAACTCCCATACCACAGTCATTGTAAACATCCCACAGTCCATCTTTAAGCATCCCATCAACAAGTGAATCATGTCCAAGACGAGAACCCTTCCTGCATATCAAGAACACAAAAGGTTACAAAAGTGTACATTAAACATGCTAATGGCCAGCACGCCGTATTTTTCTCCCCACATTTCATAAAACCAAAATAAATAAATTGGGAGTATAGAGGGATCGGCTATGCCTTGTCTATCACTCTATCAGAGAATAGATCGTTCTGTATGGAAGAATATGTTTATAACTAACCTATATGCATAGAAATCACTTGCCTACGAACATAAAGTGCTGCTATACCCACAAGATCCTAAACAGCTACATCCTGTTGTCACCTGCAAAACCTAAGTAGCTCTTGCAAACTACATAAGGCTTGCCTGCTTTCCCACTCAATTTTGATAACAGAAACTATCTACGTGATTACAACATTGTCACTGAATATTCCAGGGTCTTTATTTTTGCATAAAAGGGTTTCCAATAACCATCTCTGCCACATTTGTGTTTCGACAATGAAGGTCACGAAGCTCACCTCAAGTTAATCAATTTAAGAGTTTGACCTCTCTCTATGTTCGATAAGAGTTGTTGCAAATTCTTATGTTTGTTTTTATATATATTGATTATTGACTGTCTAGAACCTACTTCTATCACTATAACTAGAGAATGTACACATTGCTACAGAGTGCACAAGCAAGCTCAATCTCGATAAAGAAAATGTCACATATTTCATGGCAAACCTACAGAAAACACTCCACAACTCATACAAGAGATGCAACCAGTTTTTAATCAAGAGAACATCAGACATCTGATTTTGAAGTCGATATGATAACATGCCACCAAATTTTAAAAAGTCAAAAGAAGGTAAAAAGCCTGAGAGCAAGTTCTTTCAACCTGGCTTCTGCAATGTATTTTGGGACATTAGACATGCTCTCCATCCCTCCAGCCACGACAACATCATTGATACCCAATTGGATACTTTGTGCTGCCAACATTACAGCTGTACAACGAATAAAAAGGGCACAAAATTGTAAAATCACATCCGCATTTCTCCACAAATAAAGCATAATTACACACTTTATATAGAACAAGGAAGTACCTTTCATCCCAGATGCACAAACTTTGTTAACGGTAGTGCACGCAACTGTATTTGATATTCCAGCACCCAATGCAGCCTGTCTAGCTGGAGCCTGCCCAAGGTTTGCACTGAGAACATTGCCGAAAATCACTTCTTCTACAAGTGATGGATCAACGTTTGCCCTCTTTAACGCGCCTGCAGAAGTATATTATATTACAAAACAAAGAGAAAGAAGAGTACTAGATTCTTCAAAACAAAGAAGGGAAGGGGGGTAATACTAACACACCAACCCCTATTAAAAAAAACGTTCCTAAGACTTTTTTAAATCATAATTAAACCCTGATTTAAATTCTCTAATTCCCTAGTCCTCATTTCCTCCCTAGAAAAAGTTTGCGCTTAATTCCCTAGTCCTTATTTCCTCCCTAGAAAAAGTTTGCGCGTAACTCCCTAGTCCTTATTATTTCCTCCCTAGAAAAAGTTTGGGCGTAACTCCCTAGTCCTTATTTCCTCCCTAGAAAAAGTTTGCGCGGTAATTCTCTAATTCTCCGATGCGCCTGCAATAGCTTGCAGGATATCAATGAACAACCAGATAAGAAACACTTATGGAAGAAACTTCCAATTAAGAAGTCTGGCATTTGCTTACCCTGAATAGCGATAGATCCAAGCTTGGTGGCTGGCAAGGATGAAAGTGCACCAAGAAAACCACCCATTGGTGTTCGTGCAACACCAACAATGCACACATCTGCAGAATAACACCACATATAAGCAACAGTTAAACAAGAAACATGTTACTCCCTCCGTCCCGGTCATTTGTTGTCTTTGGTTTTGGCACAAAGACCAAGGAAAGGGGGAGAGGGCCAATTACTAAATGACAAGTGGAATAAATTGAGTGTGAATAATCAAATTACTCATCAAATTCATTCTTAAAATAGAAAGGACAACAAATGACTGAGACACCCAAAAATGGAAAAGGACAACAAATGACCGGGACAGAGGGAGTATTAAATGCCCATAATTCACAAGGCAACAAAAAGCGTACTACCTCTTGGTTTGATTGAATCGGAGGAATTAGGTGCTGGAGCCATAATGTATTTCAACAAATATCTGCAATTTATAAACCATGCAGCAATGGGTTGAAGTCAATCATCTATACAAGATTCAACAATTATGCATGATCCACAAAAACAGGCAGTAATTCTGGTTATCGTTATGACTACTGACTTCACAACAAAAACATGATTTACGATCATAATTTCGACATTATCAGTCGAAAAACACGAAAACCTTCTGATCAAGCATTAGGGGCATAAATATATTTATTCAAAACTAACAGGTAAACAGTAAACATGGTTGATCTATATCTAGATTGATCACACATTCATCATATGTATACCAACATAAATTGAGTTGACTTGTATAATAAACCCAAACCCGAAAAAACGACAACATAATTAGAATGAAACGAAATCATTAAAAAAAAAAAAGGAAGACAGGAGATGACAACGGTAAAGTCGGAAACAATAAATAGAAAAGGAATAATACTGGTAAGATCTTGCAATTAAGATTAATGATCAAGTGAAAGTAGAGAAGAGCGTGGAGGGATGAAAGGAAGAGGAAGAGGAAGATTTATATATATATGAAGAAGTTGTAGGAGGGAGGGAACAAGTGAACAAAGAAGTGGGAATTTGTATGGTATTCTACTATGATTATGATGCTAGGCGATGAGCACGAGGGCCACGGACTTGCATCACATCAACATGCCACCATCTAAATAAATTAGAAAACAAACAAATCACAAATTCTTATTTAAGACCGTAAAATCCGTCTAAAATAGTAAGACTGATACCGTTTCCTCTTACAAAAAACCCATTTAAGAAATGAGTGGGAAAGCACATGGGGTGTCCCACCACCCACGTGCTTCACACTTGTGAGAGATCTTATTGTTTCAGACAGAACTTGCGGTCTGAACCAAGACGGAAAGCACATGCTAGGCAATTGAATTCTAGAATTAGGCGTAGTTTTGTGTTTGGCAAACCCAATCATTTGGCATTGGATTTGACCCAATTCCCGTTTGATTCTAGGCTAGTTAAAAAAAAAAACCCTCCCAAATGAGAAATCCCTACTCCAACCTTGTCATTTCAATTATTCAGAATATGCTAAAAATAACTAAACTTTATTTTAGGAAATATGTTTAGGCGGAAAAATTTGGAGTTTCGCCTATTCATTTAGTAAATAGGGGATTCTAAAATCTCATGAATTGTAATTTTTGAAGGTTGTTTGATTACCCTATATTTTATAAAATGTGGGCGTTTCAAAATCCATAGGAGTTTCCAACTCCTGATGGGAATTTAATTATCTACCCATTCATGGTCATTGGAAACTTCTTTATGAAAATTGTTATGTTCAAAGGTAAAATGGCAGCCCCATTATGAAAATACATATTTCCTATTAAATTAAGAGCCACCTTTGGTCACGATCAACAATAAAATAAAATTAAAGAAATACGTATTACGTATTTTATATTTGTCATAATCTCTAATTCTCTATAGAGAATCACAAATTCTCATTTCAAACGGTCTATTCCGCCTGAAAGCTTCAAACGATTCTTATGTGACTATTTTTATGGTTATATATGATCATTTTTAAATGGTACTCCATAAGAATTTTACCAAAAATAGTCACATAAAGCCCATCCAAAACCTTCAGATAGAATAGACTGTCTGAAGAGAGACATACTGACGGAGAATAATTTGATATAAGTCCGATAATCCTTGCGGTCGTATCAATTGTTGTTTAGCCATGTTGGTAGAATCTAATTGGGCTATAAATATTTTGTAGAACTATTCGGGTTCACATATATCAGCATGGATCCAAGTAAATCTACTAGATTTGCTAGCATAGTTTGGATCCATATATATCAGCCCAAATCAACCAAAGAATCCTTTTGAGTTTTGACTATATCTCGCTTCGTCAAATGGAGTATTTTTTACGCACTATAAAGACAACATGACAATTAAGCACCAAAAAAAAAAAAAAAAAAAAAGACAACATGACAATTTCATTTGAATCATAAGAAAAGTCAATGAAAAATTTATCCTCTTGAATTACGAATATAAAATTTTGATACAATAAAGAAAGACACAAATTCTTGTTTAAGACGAAACTATCCGTATTAAGTTTAAACGGGTCAAATATATTTATGTGGAATGAATAAGACAAAAGGAAAATACATAGGGGAAATACAAAAGATTTGTGATATATGCCCACCCATGGGAGATGGCAATTGACCGTTATAATATTAAGACGAATTGAACACCCCCTTCTTAAGCAAGACTAGTTCTTTATGTCTATGTAAGAGAAAAGTTACACTTTGTTTAGTGACGGGTCGGAATTTGAGTGTCGTGGAGGTGTTATTTTCTTAATTGTTTATCTTCAACCTTAAAAACATTTTTATATTTAACATTTTTTCTCTACAATAATACTTTTTGTGGACTTTTGTCATTAATTTTCATACCTTACCTTCTTAAAAACAAAATAAACAAATTCGAGTCTCAAACCAATCACTAACAGCAGCAGTGCAACACACAAGACATTAACAACAACAACCCCATACTCGACATTAACAGCTCAAACTCGTATATTTCCAACCCCGCACTTGTGTTAAAGATATTACGTAATCTTTTGTGTATATTTTTTATTTACCATATCTTTGTAATTATAGTATCTCTAGGATTGTTAGCTTGCCCAGTGTGACGATCCGCACACTTGAACCCTTAGATTTATTTATGCTTATGTAATTTCATTTCCCTTGTACATTTGTAGTAAGTATTTTCTTAGTAGTTTTAGAATAGGTTTCCATAAATAGGTATATCGCTATTCTGAACTAAACTTGTAAAATCAATGTTTCCTGCTACCAGGATGTAAATATCAAATTTCCCTCTTTAGGGAGTACTAGTGAATGAAAATCTACTTCCTACCTTGTGCCTTCGTATTTGCTTGTTGCTTTGTTGTGAACGACTCCTAGCCTTCACTTTACTAACAAGCCGTGTTTGTGGGATCGACACTAGGATCCCGACTCACACCCCGAGACCCGAATATCGTGCTAGTGGGCGATCCCTCACTAGTACGAAGAGCCTTGTCGCTTGCATCTTGCCTAGAGAAGGGGCAAAGGTGCGCGCCACGGTCCGGCAAAAGTAGCGGACCGTGACATTTGGTATCAGAGCCCGGTCTTCGGACGGGCGTCTGCAAGCCGCATTTGTTCATCGAGATCGAGAAAATGGGCGAAACAATCGAGGACCGAGTGGATGCCTTAGAGGACACAATCGACGTTAAGCTTCCCAAACTCGAGGACATCGTGATGCGGATGGCCGCGAGCCTCGAGGAGTTGCAAAAGACGGTTTGTGACCTTGAGACGAAGGTAGACGGGATGGATACCCGCATCCAAGCGATCGGTGGTGCGATCCCCGACGATCGGGAGGAAGAGATCAATCATCTGCATCGAAAGGTTGAGATGTTAGAGAACACGTGTGCCACGCTCGTGAAAGCGGTGGCCAATGACGGAAATCGTGGGGAGCCATAAGGTGAAGGCACCTCCACCTCGTGCCTACGATGGGGCGAGGGATTCGAAAGCGGTCGATAACTTTATCTTCGATATGGAGCAATACTTCCGAGTAAGTGGGCTCGACGAAGAAGCGGAAGTTGTCACGGCAAGCATGTATCTAGTCGACGATGCCAAGATGTGGTGGAGGGCTAGGTACAAGGAAATCGATGCGGGCACGATTACGGTGACATCGTGGGCCGATTTCAAGAGGATCTTGAAGGATCACTTCTACCCCGAGAACACGGAGTTTGTTGCTCGGAAGAAGCTGAAGGAAATCAAGCACACCAAATCAATCCGGGAATATGTGAGGGAATTCTCAGCGTGCATGCTCGAGATTACCGAAATGTCCGAGACGGACCGGACATTCGAATTCATTGATGGGTTGAAGAGGTGGGCACAACAGGAGGTCATGAGGCGAATCCCAAAACTCGTCTTCGGCCATATCACCGCGGAGCGCCTGCTCGACTTTCACGGGGAGCGAGAGGCACCAAGAGTTGTGGCACCAACGGGGAATACTGGTGTGTCACAAAGTGGGTACAATGGACAAAGGCCACAAAACAGCGCCATTTCAGTGGGGAACAGTCGGTTCCGCTCACAAGGAAGTCAAGCCCAATCGGCGAGCACTACAAACTCGCCCTCAAGCTCGTCTTCGAAGGCGGGAAACTCTACTGCTTCCACGACGAAGAGACCGTTCGCGTGTTTTGTGTGCAAGGGTCCCCACAAGATGGCCGATTGTCCGAGCAAAGCGGAGTTCAATGCCATGTTCAAGGAGATGCCGAAAGGGGCTCCAGAACGTCTTGATGGGGCGTTGGCCGACTATCACCAAGAGTGTAACGAAGACTCGAGTGATGGTGAAGATCAACCACGGATGGGCTCACTTCAAAGGATCAGCGCGATGGGGAAGTACGAAGCTTCCTCCGCCAAGAAATCCGACGGGCTCATGTACGTGGACATGATGGTGAATGGGAAGCACGCACGAGCTTTGATCGACTCGGGTGCCTCCCACAACTTTGTCACGAAAGAAGAAGCTGATCGGTTGGGGCTAGTTTTGCGGGATGCTAACAGCTGCCTGAAGCCGGTCAATGGGAAAATGAGACGCGTCCAAGGAGTGGCTAAGAAGGTCGCGGTCCAAGTGGGTGAGTGGGCGGGGAGCTCGACTTCACCACCGTTCATTGGATGACTTCAAGTTAGTACTCGGGATGCGCTTCTTTCGAAAAGCATTGGTGGTATTGAAACCGAGTGACGGATCGATGCTACTAATGGGGTCTATCGTAGTGAAGACGGTGAGACAATGACGAAGACAAGGGGCGAGATCGAATTTCGGCTATGAGGGTGATACCGACGCCGAAACAAGGGATGCGACCTTGGAGAATGCCTAAAGGTTCGGTGGAGCCGAGGCGAACAAGACCCGGGCTAACTACGATGCTAAGTGGCCTGGGGGACGAAAAAAGAGTCTACCCCCTCACCGAGGAGTAGACGATGAGGGCCGAGATGCCCAAAGAAGTAGGCCTCGTACCATCGGGGCCGCGTCGATGTCTTTGAGTCGACGTCCTGGTTTGCGGGTCAGTCGACCCAAGAGATAAGGCCTCGTACCATCAAGGGGCCGCGTCGATGTGCTGAATCGACGTCCTGGTTTGCGGGTCGGTCGACCCAAGAGAGAAGGCCTCGTACCATCGGCCGCGCCGAAATGCCGATTCGGCGTCGGAGATCTCACATTCCCTTGAATGCAAAGTCTTTGAAGTGACGAGAGACAAGACGAAGGTCCGTTGGGGCCAGATTGGAGAAAGCCCGAGAGAGCACTTTTCAAGCAGCGGCAAAGTGGGCGTTCCCGAGAGACAAGGAGCACGTGGTGAACTTGGAGAACATGACGTTCGGCAGCTTCTATGTCAAGGAACTCCAGCCTATCCTTGAAGGGACGAAGAGGCCAGTCATTGTTTGGGACGAAGCGCACATTCAAGCCGAGTTGTACAAGCCAATCCCCAACACCGCATGGGACAGTCGAGCTCACCGAGGATGTCTCACTGAAGCACCGTTCAAGATTTTTTGTGTTGCCGAGGGCGGCAACAGATTAGGTGGGGGAGAGTGTGACGATCCGCACACTTGAACCCTTAGATTTATTTATGCTTATGTAATTTCATTTCCCTTGTACATTTGTAGTAAGTATTTTCTTAGTAGTTTTAGAATAGGTTTCCATAAATAGGTATATCGCTATTCTGAACTAAACTTGTAAAATCAATGTTTCCTGCCACCAGGATGTAAATATCAAATTTCCCTCTTTAGGGAGTACTAGTGAATGAAAATCTACTTCCTACCTTGTGCCTTCGTATTTGCTTGTTGTTGCTTTGTTGTGAACGACTTCTAGCCTTCACTTTACTAACAAGCCGTGTTTGTGGGATCGACACTAGGATCCCGACTCACACCCCGAGACCCTAATATCGTGCTAGTGGGCGATCCCTCACTAGTACGAAGAGCCTTGTCGCTTGCATCTTGCCTAGAGAAGGGGCAAAGGTGCGCGCCACGGTCCGGCAAAAGTAGCGGACCGTGACACCCAGCAAGTAGTTTTATTTGTATAGATACTCACTATTGTAATCATATGGTTTATCAATGCAAATATATTCAATACATCCAATTCTTTACATGGTATCAGAATACTACGATCCTAACGACCCAAAACCCTAATTTCCCTCGCCTGCCTCTTACTCATGGCCACCTCCGTTGCCACCTTACCCAACACCCATGAACCGAGTGTTCCCCTTCTCCTTGTCAACCTTTCAATTGTTGACAAACTCACGCCTTTAACCTATATGTCTTGCCACGATCAAATCGAGTCTCTCCCTTTTGGTTATGACCTCCTCAAATTCCTTGATGGAACCCACCCATACCCTTCGGCCACCATACCTGACCCAACCGATGCCACCAAAGCCAAAACCATCAACAACCCAGCCCACATGACCTGGAAACAACAAGACCATCTTCTCAAAGGTGCCTTACTCGGCACCCTTGACCCCACCATTCACTCTCTCGTTATGCGAGCCCCCCACTACGCGTGATGTCTGGACCACACTTGCGTCCACCTATGCTAACCCATCTCGTGCCCACATCCTTCAAATAAAAGACCGTCTCAATTCCATTCGCAAAACAAACCAAAGCATTACTGAGTATATACACAAGTTCTTACTCAAAACGAAATTATCCGTCTTAAACTTAAACTGGTTATATATGCTTATATGAAAATGTGAGATGAATAAGACAAAAAGAGAATAGGGGAAAAACAAAAGACTTGTGATATATGGCCATGGGAGATGGTATTTGACCGTTTTAATATTATGACGAACACCTCACCACTACAAATACAGGCAACCACAACGGCCCTTTAACAACGCTTATTCACGAAAATCATCAAAACACGTTGTAGAATTTATTCCGCGAATTTTACCAAACTTAATTACAACGGTTATGTGTTGTTAGCCGTTGTTATTTGTTTTAACAACGGGTCATACTTAAACAACCGTTGTTAATGAAAAAACTAATAACAACGGTTAAATTTTAACCGTTGTTAATGGTTTGGCGCCAAATTAGTGAAAAGTAATCACAACGGTTATATTAGAACCCGTTTTTAATACTTTTTAACAACGGTTGTAATCTCAATAACCGTTGTTATTAATATTATGAAAATCTTAAGAACAACATATTGCTTTATTCTGCTATACGCTACAAACACAAACACAAGCTAATATCGCTACTATATCATCCTCCATTCCTCCCCGATCGTCTCTCTCCGTCTTCATCTCCGTCACTTTGTTGTCACGTCTTCTCTCCCTCATCGCGCGTGTTTATCAATCCGGTATATATATGTTTCTTAGCAACGCTTATTATAACTAGATATAGGATTTTTTGGGTTATTATCTAATTTGTTGATAATTTAGCTTAATTGCTTTCCCGAATTTCGTTTATTTGTTTGCTTATTATTGTATTTTCTCAATTAGTTGCCTATTATTACGAATGTAGAATAATGACTCGAACTTGGATGATTGATGCAAATATGAGTGACCGCACCTACAAGGATGGTTTAGCTGAATTTTATGAATTCGTTTCGAACAATTTGAATGGTTCTTCTAGTATTGCATGTCCTTGTGAAAGATGTGGTAATATTAGCTATATGGCTTTTCCAGACGTTAAAATACACCTAGAAAAGTGGAGATTTAGTCGATCCTATACACTTTGGATTTTTCATGGGGAATCATTAGAGGAAGAGAATAACTCTGAAGAAGATGATGTTGAGGTACACGAAAGGCTAACTGATGATCCTGAGTTTGCCGAGTTTTTTGAGTTGGAAGAGTTGGAAGTAGAGAAGTTGAATGTTGGGTCTATAGATAATGAAGAGAATGATGATGAGTCCATTGCTTTTGAAGATGTAGGTGATGACACTAGTAATTGGGATGACCTTAACAACATGTATGAGAAGTTGTGTGAGTCCTGAAGCACCTCTTTATCCTGGTTGTAAGTTCACAAAAATGTCGGCCGTGGGTGAAGTTGTATAATATCAAGGGGGCAAATGGGGTGAGTGACACGTGTTTCACTAGTTTTTTAGCCTTAATAAAGGAGTTGCTTTCTGATGGTAATGTTCTACCCGTTAAGACATATGAGGCGAAAAAACTAATAAGAGGAGTGGGTATGAAATATGAGAAAATACATGCATGTCCAAATGATTGCATATTGTATCGGAAATTATATCAAAACTTAACCAATTGCCCTAAATGTTTGGAGTGGCGTTATAAGGATAAGGAAGGGATCCCGGCTAAGGTGTTGTGGTATTTTCCATTGATACCAAGAGTCATAAGGATTTATGCGAATCCCGATGATGCAAAAATGTTAACTTGGCATGAAACAGAAGAATAAATGATGGAAAGCTAAGACACCCTAGATGGATGGTAAGCAATGGAAATCGTTCGACGATAAGTATCCCGAGTTCGGCAATGAACCTAGAAACTTACGTCTAGCGCTGTCCATGATGGAATGAACCCACACGGAAACATGAGTAGCCAACATAGTACTTGGCCGTAGTGTTGGCTATTTATAACTTACCTCCATATGTGTGCATGAAAAGAAAGTATTTGATGTTGTCGTTGTTAATTTCCTACCCCTAAACAACCTGGAAATGATATAGATGTATATTTGGAACCTCTTCTAGATGATTTGCGATTGTTGTGGGATAGTGGGATAGAAGTATTTGATGCATATAAGAACGAAACTTTCAATTTGAGAGCGATGTTATTGTGTACAATAACTGACTATCCGGCTTATGGCGACCTTTCTGGGCACACAGTTCATGGGAAAGAGGCTTGTCCATTGTGTGGGGAGGATATCGAGTCTGAATACTTGAAGTCTTCTCGTAAGTATGTGTATATGGGAAATAGGAGGTTCTTGTCTCATGACCATTGTTATTGCAAGATGCAGAAAGCATTCAATGGAAGACAAGATCTTCGTCAACCTCCTAGAATTTTGAGTAGGCATGAAGTTTATCGAAAGTAAAGCATATTGAGATAGATTATGGGAAGAAGAGCGGCTCTAAATTGTCTACTCGTGGGTATAAGAAAAGATCCATATTTTTTGATAAACTTCTATTGGCCTGACTGGAGGTCGCATTGCCTCGATTTCATGCACATTGAGAAAAATGTCTGTGATAATATTATCAATACCCTTCCGAATGTTCCCGGTAAAACAAAGGATAACGCCGCAGCTAGGGAAGATATGAAAATGATGGGTATTAGGCTAGAGTTGGCACCACATAAGAGAGGTAATCGTACATTTTTACCGCCAGCAGCTTTTACCCTTTCACGGAATGAGAGAAAAGAGTTCTGTGCATGCTTGAATGGAATTAAAGTGCCACATGGTTATTCGTCGAACATCAAAAGCCTAGTGTCGATGCAAGACCTAAAACTCACCGGGTTAAAGTCACATGATTGTCACACTTTGATGCAACAATTACTACCTGTGGCTATTCGTTCCATTTTACCCGAAAAGGTAAGATATGCTATAACTAGATTCTGTCTCTTCTTCCACCATATGCGAAAAGTCATCGATCCCGATGACGCGGATTCATTGCAGGACCTCGTTGTAACCTCTCTTTGTCGGTTGGAAATGTATTTTCCACCCTCTTTCTTCACTATCATGATTCATCCGACCATTCACTTGGTTAGGGAGATTTTGTACCTTGGGCCCGTGTACTTGAGATACCAGGATCCTTTCGAAAGATTGATGAAAGTCTACAAGGACTATACATCTAATCGGTATCGTCCGGAAGGTTGTATTGCTGAACGCGCTATTTTAGACGAAGCTCTTTCATATTGTTACGCTCATCTCTCCCCTGAGGAGTTGATTGGCGTTCCTAAGAATCGTCATAGTGACTGGATGACCGGAAAAGGTATTAGGGGCCGGGTTGAAAAAATTGTGACACGTGAAATGTTGCATTTAGCACACATGTATGTGCTAAACAACGAAGATGAGGTGCAACCTTATATTCAACAACACAAAGATGAGCTCAAATACGATCACCAAAACAAGACCGAGAAGTGGATTGCGAACGAGCATACGAAGACGTTTCCGAGTGGTTTAGGAATATTGTCTTACGATTACTCGATCAAACTGGTGATGACATCTCTCCTAGGTTACTACGTCTTGGTTTAGGTCCAAATGCCAGGGTCACCTTTTACAACAGTTTTGCCATTAATGGATATACTTTTTACACCCATGAGCAAGATGAGGTGAGCACAATGCAAAATAGTGGTGTGAGTTCTGAATTTGAGGCAATGCACTTTGCTACTTCAAAAGATAAAAAGCCTATTTGGGGAAAATGCCTTTATTATGGTGTTATTCAAGAAATATTGGTACTAGATTACATTGATTTCACAATGCCTTTGTTTCGATGTAACTGGGTTGATAACAACATCCATTGTGTCCGAAAGGATAAGATGGGATTTACGTTGGTCAATCTGGGTAAGGTTGGCAATAATAAGGATGATCCTTTCATAATGGCATCCCAAGCTAAACAAGTGTTCTATGTCACCGATCCTATGGATAAGAAGTGGTCTGTTGTACTGTCTATAAGGAAAAGAAGGAGTAGTCCATCCGATAATGATGATGATGATCAGGAAGAAACTATGACATCCAAGAAACGTCCCCGATCCTGAGATAGTTCATCAGGACACATACAGTATATGCATGCATGCTGGTGTAAGTTGTCTTATTTTCTTGATCTTATTATTAGATGTGGATGCTTTGGTGTTGAAATTGCTTTGAATAATGTATTGTTACAGTTTGGACCGTAATGGAATTACGATAATTTTTTTAAAAAAGAGGTTCAACAATAACAACGGTTATATTTAAATTACCCGTTGTTAATACTTTCAACAACGGGTGTAGTACCTCTACCCGTTGTCAATTATTTTTTTGACGTATTTCATTTTGGCGCAAATTTGGTGAAAATATATTACAACGGGTATATGTTACCCGTTGTAATAAACTTTTGACAACGGTTGACTTTTATTGACCCGTTGTTATTAACATATAACAACGGTTCTTCTTTGAGCACCCGTTGTTAATAGTTTGTCTTAATAAAAAACTAATATAGAAACCCATCCAAAGATGCCATACACAAACTAACACACACAACATTATTACTCCAACCGTTGGTATCCTGTGTTAATCCTTCTCTCTTCCTCGCTTTTTACATTCTCGTCGCCCAGCTTTCCGAAACCCGATTCCGTTGCCTTCCCTTATCATCCTGCTCGTTCTCTTTATCATCATCATCAACATGTATGTTCACTTTAATTTTGTGTTTCATCATTAGGGTTTTAAGACGATCATCTTGTTTCTTTTTTCATGCATTTGTTTGTTTTTCGTCTTCTTTGTTATCTTTATCATCCCGCATCATCTACTTTACTCCTCTTATCATGGTTTAGGATTTTAGCAGCTCAATCTGTTGTTTTAAGTTTTCATTCCTATTAGGGTTTAGGGTTTTAGATAATACTCTGCATGTACGTTGTTAAGTTGTTCATATCCAGCTATATCATTCATATTTGGTTTTTAGGATTATCATGGGTGAAAAACGTAAAAGAAGTCAAAAGAATAATGAGCCTGGTGATAATAAGCCTGGTGAGAGGGGTGCTACGAAGTGCAAGAAAGTCCTTGCGCTATAGCCGCTAAACAAAATGCTTCGAAATAACATGGAGTGAGAAGGGTTTCCCTCTTTGGTCCAAATGCGGTCTTTTCTCCGGTTGGATTGGTGCTTGCACAAGACAGTTTGTGCCTATCCATTTAGAGGATGTTAAAAGTTTGAATCCAAAATTGGCGGAGTTATACTTGGCTCGTATAAAGGAAGGCTTTATTATACCCGATGAAAGTCATGATGAGTATTTAATGCATAAGGCGGTGATGTCCACAAAAAAGGAAGTGTGGCGTTGCTAGGGATTGGTTGTATGTGGACAAGGCAACGGGGAGATGCGTAAGAGCCCACCGGAAAACAAGTGTCCCACCATCAAGCAGGAAGAATGGGATCTTTTCAAAAAGATGAGAACTACTGAGAAGTTTCAGGTTAAATATCCTCGCCTTTTAACGATTTACCTATCATTTTTTTAATTAATGAGTCCTTTATATAATCTTTTTATTATCTCATCTACTTGCGCTTTTATATAATTATTTGAAGGCCGTTAGCAAAAGAAATCGTGCTAACATTTCATGCAAGAAGGGGAAATTCTATGGTTCTCGAGGCGATTCTGAAAGATAGAAGAGGACCTCGTAAGTAGCATGCATTATTGCCCTATGAGACTTTATTTTTTTAATCACACTTGGACTTGCATTGATACACATTTACGTGTATAAATGTTACCATGTTAATGTGTAGGTGGCAAAGGGAGTGAAAGAGGTGGATCGGCATGTAACTTATAAACATGGGCACACGCCTAAAGGATCCCGGTCGTCGCATGACAAATACGATGTGGAAGTTTTGGCCAACATAGTAAGCATTATTTTATTAAGACGAGTTCATTACTAACTTTATTATTTTAGTCACAAATATAATTTGAAGTTTATTTAATATATTATAGGATAACGTATTGAAGAGGTAGAAGAAGGGAAATTCACTCCCAAAGGGTCGTAATGACGTTCTTGCTAGAGCGATCGGCCGACCCGAACATCCAGGTCGTTTGAGGGGCGTCCCGTTACAGGTTGGAGTAACGAAATATTATGGGAAAACTGCCGGATAAAGAAGAAAAGGAAGACTAAGCCCGAGAACGCCGACATGGTAACATTTATTCTATTATTTTCATTTAAGTTCAATTCACATGTTATTGTTGGGATAAAATTGCCGACACATTACATTCTTGGCAAGCGACTTGATTAATGGCATCCGTACTACTAAAGCTGAATGCTGGAGGTAAGCTTTCCAAGAAGAAGTGAAGATGATGGAGGATGTCATTTCTAAAGGGGGTAATAATAAGGTACAACAGATTGGTGAAGAGGCCGCTACTACCTTGGCAATACATGAGAAGGAAGTATCGGTCAACGAGATTCGAAAAGATCGTGTACCTAATAATGCTTCCAAGTTGTAACAACTAAAGCCGATCAGTACCTAATATACTTCCTTATTTTTCTTTTGTTTTTTTTTTTTTGGGTAAGATCGGGGTGTGTTCACCGCCAACTTCGACATGGTGCCATTGAATTGGTTAATTTTATTAGGTAAATAATGGGTCCGAAAAGGAGATGCAACTTGATGAGAAGACGGTGATGGAAAACAAAGATACATCCCCTTCAAGTCGGTTCCCGTTTTCGATAAGGTATGCATGAAGTGTTTAATTAGTTAAATTTATATGAATGCTGAAGTTTGTGCAAAAATCGGCCCGAGACAGAAAGCGTTTTTGCAAAATCTTTTGAATCTTTGAAGCGTTTTTGCAAAGATATATATAATAATGTATATGTATGTGTATATTCTTCAAAGCCGTAAACAATAGGCCGATTATTCTTGCTGACCCTAATAGAATCGAAAAGCCACATGTGCGTGTTGGCCGGGTCTCGTAGAAAACAAATCTGCGGCCGAAATCGTAGTTATTCATGGCGAAAAACTTTTGCCGAATCATACAATAGTAGAGATAACTACGCCTTACCAGGCCATGAAAACTTTCCACCGCTGTCCCGATTCAGGACGACATTACCATTCTGGGAGATGCGCTTGGAAGTTTAATCCAATGGCCTAATACTCACATCTACTTGGCGAAGATATCTCCGCCGCCTCCGCCCGAGCAAATGAAAGCGATTGGGGTTAGAAGAAATACCTTTATATATATATATGTGTTACATTTTTAATTGTTGAATGTTTTTATATGTTAAATTTATATGTTATTTTTTTTTTGTAGGGAACAAAAAAGGCGGCTTTGGCGGATAAGCCTAAGTCCACAGACATGCCAACAACCTCGACTTCACAACAACTTGATGAGGTATGTATTTAATTAACTTCTCCATTTTTTTAAAAATTAACCTCGCCCCTTTATTTATATTTTGTCCGTATTTATAAAAAGCATGGTAATTTTGTGTAGGGGACAAAAAGACCGATAAGCCTAAGTCCCCGTCTTACTCGCTACTACTACCTCATCATTGAAAGAGCAAGTTGACGAGGTATTTAATTAAGTACGCTTTTATTTTTATTACTCCAACTAGGATATGTTACCTTTGGATTTTTTATTATTTTAATTATCTATACTACATGTGTAGGCTGGTGGTAGTAGCACCACATCAAAGACTCATTCTTTCCCTATTGCCGTGAAAGTTAGGAGTATAAACTCCACAAAATATAAAGGGAAGGATTACATGCAAAAAGTAAGAACGGGACGATGATGAGACAGTATGAGGAGGCTGGCCATCGCATAGCCTCCGAGCAACAGATAATTATTCCGCTCGAGGAGGATATTCCGGTGGGCGCGCCAAGCATGCATATCATGGGATCTGCTAGCCGTATGGGTTGGACTAGACCAGATTGATATAGCACACATATTTGTTTGGATGAAGTAAGTTTCTTAATAAATAATTTCATAGTCTAATATTCTGACTACTAGGTAGATAGTGTTTTAAATACCGGAATTAATACCGTAATAATGTAGGATATTGCAAACCAGAGTGATCCCCGAGAAGAATATTCCATCTGATCAATACGGATTCATGTGACCCTATGTTTTATCTTTATTTATTCCGGATTTCTCGTTCGAACAACGGGTAGATTATATTGCTCAAAGAATTGGCGACAACCAAGAAGTTGATTTTTGGCGTTTATAATGAAAAAGGGTAATAAACAAATTAATATTACGTTTCCCCCTACAATTGCATTTTCATAACTAATATATGTACTTGTTAATAATGATGATGTCTCTTGATGTAGGACTCATTGGGTGCTAGCACCATCATCATGCCGACAAAGAAAAAGTTTTCTCGGTTGGACTCTTTACATCATCAACCAAGCGAGACTTTTAAGCACTTGATTAAAATGTAAGTTTATAATACTGATTTATTTATAATAACATTTTCAATTTTTATTTATAGAAAAAAGCTCGTTCATATTTTTGCCCCTAAAAAAATTAGTTTCTGCCTCCTTTTTTATTTTTTAAAAAAGGGCCTTTAAGAAGAAAAGAGCAAACGAGGAGGATCAACCCACGAACGATTCGATGTTGGCCCCGATTTTTTTACGATAACAGGGGTACGTGCTCAAATACAATAACATTAAATGCAAAATCTGTGTTTAATACTAATACAATACCTAAAGTTCAAGATTCTGATGTGAGCCTTCTCTCGTCTGTTTTTTTTATGTAATAATAGGCCCCTCGCCAGCCAGATAGCATACAATGTGGATACTACGCTTGTCGGTTCATGTTGGAGATTATTAGGCGAAGATATCTCGTTATTCCGAGAAAAGGGTTAGTAATAATTTAAACATGTGTTTATTACTTTTTTTTAAATTAGAGCTAATGTTGTCTTGCAATTGCTGCTATATATACCATGATGTTGCTAATGTTGTCTTGCTTGCTGCTATATATACCATAATGTATTCTCTTTGTTTTTTCCGCAGTATGTAATCAACCAGTCACAACAGATTGAGCAATACTCAAGTATAGATATAGACGAGGTAAGAGACATGTGGGGCAACTACGTCTTAGAATATATATAGATAGAAATGCATGATACTATACTCACAGTTTAGATCAGCTTATTAGTAATTTTTTTGTTGAAGTTAGGGAATGATTAATTAGTTCATGTAAATTCAACTCCTTGTAATTATATATATATATATATATATATATATGATGCTGCTGTTGTATGTGGTTGAATTGAATCTATTGAGTTCGATGAACCCACTATGATTTATCTTGGTCTTTGGTATATGGTCTTCTTTGATATATGCGCAGGTTTTTGAATGGCATGAAACAAATTTAATTTTTCAGAACATTAGGTGTACGTAATAAAAACGGTTACTAAAAAAAACCGTTGTGAATACCTTTCACAACGGTTAATAAAACTAACACCGTTGTGAATGACATTTACAAATACCCGCGCATAATATTCAACAACAGGTTTTAATCAAAGAACCGTTGTTAAAAGTATTCACAATTTTGGAGGTAAAATTACAACAACGGGTATTAAACAAAGAACCGTTGTTACTAACAATTTCAACAACGGGTATGTAACATAAACCCGTTGTCAAAAGACTTCATAATTTTGGAGGGAAAGTTACATCAACGGTTATACATACGACAACCGTTGTTATATTATTCCCTCCAAAATTTTGAAACACTTTCCACAACGGAGAACACCCAACAACAACGGCTTTTAACCGTGGTGAATACTTTAGACAACGGTTTCACTAAATAAGCAAACCGTTGTAAATACCTTCTACAACGGCCGCTTTAACAACGTCCGTTTTTTTATTTTACAACGGTTTTTACCCGTTGTTATAGGCTGTATCTGTAGTAGTGCCTCCTTCTTAAGTAAGACTAGTTCTTTATGTCTATGTAAGAGAAAAGTTACACAGTGTTTAGTGATGGGTCAGGATTTGAGTACCGTGAGGCGTTATTTTTCTAATTGTTTATCTTCAACCTTAAAAACATTTTTATATTTGACATTTTTTCCCTAAAATAATACTCTTTCATGAACTTTTTGACATTAATTTCCGTCCCTTACCTTCCCAAAAACAAAATAAACAAATTCGAGCCTCAAACCAGTCACTAATAGCAAAACACACCAACAACATCCCCATACTCAACATTAACAGCTTAAACCCGTCTATTTCAAACCCCAAACCCGTGCCTTACTACCACAAACCATACCTGACGATCCATGACCCGTTCCCCTGCCTTGCCACTCAAGAAAGACCTCTTAAACCCTCACAAACCTCACACAACCGAGCCCAAAACCCTCATGGACAACAGCTCACAAACAGAGTGTATACCCGTCCCATTTTTCCACCAAAATGCATCACCAACAACACCCCGAGTCACAACCCTTGTCCACATACATCCCCTAGAATTACCCTCCAATAAAAATCCCTCCCTAACGGCCTTAAAAACCCACGAAATCGGCAACAAACACTCTCATGCTCGACTGCAAACTCCTCCACAAACCCTCTTCATTTTTTCCTTTATATATACCCTACTTCCTCCACCATTTGCACCCTTAAAAACCACCTCTATTAGCACCCCATAACCGATCAAAAGAAGCCATAAATCACCTTCGAAATCAGGTGAAGTAGCTTTAAGCAAATAGCAAACAGAGTATGTTGGTGAGTTGTTTTATTGTTCGGGGTTTTAGTTGTATGAGTTTATTTCTAAAATGTTCAATAAAATAACGCTGGACATAGGTCGCGAAGTAGTGACCGAACAAGTTTTAAAAATATCGTTGCGTTTGTCTATTTACATTTTATTTCCGCCGCACTTCAACTGTCGATTTATTTACAGAAGCAACTCTTGATATACACCGTGTCTTTTACTTAGTTTGCTGAATTGTCGTTGTATACTTTTAACTCAATAGTTGTAAGTATCCACCTCTCATTTCATCTAAGTGTTGTCTAAAGTGTTTAAGATTGTTAAAAGAAACTTTAGTTAAGCTTAGATTTTTAAATAGATACTTAATTCACCTCCTTTCCCTCTTACGTGTTCTCGCCCTTAGACTTTTCACTCTTTGTTTATAAGAATTTCTAAACAATAACCAAACCTCAATGACTTGGCTTAGATTATGAGCCAGTGAATTAGCAGATTAGATCAAATCAAATAATATTATACTCCATCTCTCTCGGTTAATAGCTTATACTTTTCATTTTGGGTATTTTAGTTAATAGATTAACTTCTATTTTTCTAGTAAATAAATCAATCTATCTGGGTTGGGACGATTACATTTCTTCCTCATTTCAAGTTGCTTTTGATTTTTTTAATAATTGTAAACTCATTCCTCCTTTTTTCTATCTTAATAACCGTGTATATAACAACACAAATTGTCATTGAAAACGGATACTTTTCGTCACTTTAGAAAAACCTCTCACAAGAAGAACAAGTGAAAGAGGAATTGTGAGAGGTCATTTTAAAAAGACTATCATTAACACGACTTATTGACATAACAATTATAAACTATCTAGTGGAACGAACAGACTAGTAAACCTAAGAAAACAAATGAGTATCTTCTTTCATCAATCAAATAAATCAATATATTTCAAACATTTGACTCTAATCCACGTGAAACTCCACCAAATATCGTCGGTGATCAATAGTTGCCAATTCGAGACAGCTCATAACAACCAAATTCCAGTGCTACAATAACAATCCAAATCAAATCTCATCACTGTGCTTTACTTAACCCATCACTATATATCTTCACTTTATATTTTATATGGATTAATTAATAAAATAAATAAAATAAATTTACAAAAATGCCAGCACACCGTAACACAAAGCAAGACCCACACCAACAAATCCTCCACTCTTGATCATTCCAGCACCATTCTTCTTATGTTTCCCGGACGTCGAATCCGCCACATCATCATCCGACGTGTCAGGCCCATCTGCCGAATCATCACTAGGTGACTCAGCATCAGGAGTTGGAGCGGGTGCCTCTTTAACTTTCGAAGCCTTAAATAACTCACGTGGCAATAAAAACTTGTCTAGCTTGTACACAGCTAACGGGTCCTTATCAACCAATGTACCCGTAATTTTAGCAGTTACGACCTTAGTTTTCAACGTGACGGACTCGCCATCATTTTGTACCGTAAAATCATACTTGTTGGACCCGTCCGTGGCCAGCGTGTTCATGACCCCGTTATTGGACTTAAGCATGCCCATTGAGTTGTACACGGGGACACCGTGGTATAAAAGTAACGCCGTTTTGTTTCCTGTCGTTAAGTTTTTGTATTTTGGCATGAATGTTTTGACGGCGTTATCGCCAACGCAGAATACCGTTAGTCCGCTGTCAATATTGTCCTGAAGAATCACACAACAAAACAAGAAAAGATGTTTATTAGTTTTCTCTTGTTCCTCTCATTTCAAGTTATTCTCTTGTCAATTATTGGTGGTAAGAAATAGGAATATTTTGTCCTTTAACTGCCTTACTTTAAAAGTAAACCAAAAAAAGAAGCGTGAACTAGAGTTTGGAAATGGCTTTTTTAACTTTTTTTTTTTTGTTTTTTTTTTTGGCGGCCATAAAAATAGGTTCCTTAGAAATGACTTTTTTTTACTTTATTGGATAAAAAAAAATTATTCAATCAATTACATTGGCTTTAATTAACGATATTATAGCTCATATGTATTGATCGGTTAGATTAACTGGTAAAGTATTGGTAAATATTATTCAATGATTAGATTTAGATCCTAACTACCCCATCTCCGCAAGCCGCACACTAATAAATTAGGGTCGATTTTTCCTAGTCTCTATCAACGTATTAAAACAAGAATCGAGCACCTTTTCTGAATGAAGGTTGCATCTTTTGCTAATAAAGTAGCATAGGCACCAATGATGATGATTGATGAGAACACTCAATTTAATTATGATTAGCTAACAATAATGTTTTTAACTAAAAAAAAAAAAAACTTGTACTTGAAACCGTTGAAAATTGATTTGTTATTTTCCGTCACATTATGTAAACTAATATACTTCGTAGTAGTTAAAAATGAAGATTGCCCCAGAGTCTAATTCCAATCACTTAATTATTCAACTATATCATAACTAGTAGAATTTGTTAAAATTGAGTTTTTTTTTTTTTTTCAATTATGCACATCTGATTTATGGTATATTTTGTAACGCCTATTTATTACACAATTTAATTAATCGAACATATGGTCCTCATACAAGACATATTCCATGTGGTTTAGATCTAACACATTCTACAATCCGTAAGTCTTGTTTAACACGAAGTTGTCCAATTTCCTTTAAACATAGATAATTAGATACAGAAAATGGACATATTGATAGCGAGATCGATAAAAGCGTACCTGGAAGGTTTTATCAGCACCAGAAGAAGTGAGCAAGCCAGCAAACTCCTTACAACCCTTAGACTCAAGCAAAGACGTCAAATGAATTGAACTCGGCTCAGGCGTAGGCGCCTCGGCTTCAGCCGAATCCAGCACCTGACTAATCTGAATAACCGCAATATTATACGGCATTTCAAGCAAAGACTTAACAAAAAACGAGTGCAATCCATCCGCATCAGCTGGTGAAAACCCGACCTTACCACCATGAAGATCAGTAATATTAACATAACCCGAGTTACCATCCGCGTCACCGGTGGATTGAAACATGGACGCGGTGGTGGTAGTGCCGTCGGTGATCTGGTGAAGTTTCTTAGTACCGTAGTAGTCGACTAGGATGTGTAGAGACAGGACATTACGTAGGGTGTAGAGAGAGAAGCCTTTTGAAACGAGACTCGACATTGCTGAGTTGTCGAGGGCGAGGACGGTTATGGTTTCGCGGTGGTTGATTTCGTTGGCTAGGTGGGTTTTGGTGAGGTATTCATTGAAGGTGGAGAATTCAGGGTGTTTTGCTAGGATTTTTGTTATGTTGAAGGCTGAGGCTGAGGTTGATAAGATTAGGAGGAGGATTGGGAGAAATGAGGTTACGGCCATCGAAGACGTACCGTGTGGCCGCATTGTGATGGTTGTTGTTGTTGTGGTTGTGGTGGAGATATGAGTGGTGTGTATGTGAGAAGTGGAGATGAGGGAGTGAGGTTATATATAGGTGTATGAATTATACTCACAAATTCTTATTTGTGACGAGAGTATTCATCACAAATTTGTGACGAATCAAATAATATATGGGTGATATACTGATAAATAATTTGTAACACTTTAGACACTTTATTTTATCTTATTTACTCATGTGGATGATATACTGATATTTAACCCGTCAAAAGTTTGTGATGGAGATCACAAGTCAGCGATGGCGGAGCGGAATGTAAGTCGTGAAAGCGAAAATTTTCAATGGAGGCGAAACTGTAATAATAAAAGTGTCTCAAAAAATTCGAAAATTTTAACTAAAAAATTCGAAATTTTCAAACTCCGTGATGACGACCGCCCTTAGCCTTCTCCCCTGCCTCCACCACCGCTACAAGGAGACTTTTAGTGGGGTAGCCCTCTTTCCTGATCATTTGTTGTCCTTTTCCCATTTGGATATTCGATCAATTGTTGTCCTTTCTATTTTGAGAATGAACTTGATGAACAATTTGATCATTCGCACTCAATTTGTTCCACTTGTCATTTATTAATTGATTCATTTCTCTTTCCTTTAGTCTTTATGCCAATATCAAAGAATAATAATTGACCGAAACTGGGTATAATGTTGTGAAATTCTGTATTGGCTCAAAATTCCAGAGTGTAAGTACGGTATGCTGTCTCTTATCAAATCTGGGGCCAACGTTTCACCGCAAGCAATTTCAATTCAACAATCATCAATTGTTTAAAGATAGGCACCTTTATCGTGCTGTATAATTCAACAATTTTTAACCCATTAATTTATACGACATACTCGTATATAAACTCGTTATACAGTTTCATATAATCGAATTTTCTTAACAAATTAAAAAAGTGAAATTTACGAAAATTCATGTAAATGATAAATTTTAATTTTAAAATAATTATGTAAGATTACCCGATCCATGTTACAATTACCCAATGAACCGTTGTAAATTTCATTTACATTGAATCGTTGGGCTAAACTCGTTGAGTGATTGTAAATGGCGGTTTGCCATTGAGTGATAGTAATTTGAGAGTTCGGGAAGTTGTCATTGGGTTAACTCGTGAGTGTAATATAAGATGATTGACTCGAGTTTAGGATTACGATGCTCTAACAAAATTGATTATTTGATGTCTTATCATTGTTATTCCTATTTTGGAAGGTAGGACCAAAATAAATGATTTAGGGTGTTACTTTGTTCTTTCTTTTACAGTTGATGACATATATGCTTTGGTGTGTAGGACATATACATATTTGGTGAGAGTCACAGGACACCCAAACCGACACTATATTTCTTTCAGTAACGAAGCAGTTTGTTAGGCCACTGCGCTAATATTCTTTTCTTCTCTGCTTCAGTCTTTTTTTTCCGTCTTCCGGACGTTTTTTTACTGTATATTTTGACATGTATATACACAACCTTGAACCTTTTCTGTTAAAAATAATTCTTCCGAAACATTTTTTGTTGATAAATGTAAGAGTTTCCAATTAACTACGGTCTAGGAAAATCTAGGTAAATCATTTCTTTATTATGGAGCCGTTGATAATTCGTGAATTTTTTTTGCCTAATATCGGTAAACAAACATCTCCCATTTCCCAATTCATGAAATATTCATTCACTCATTTTCATAGTGCAATCAAAAGACCACTTAGTATCCTCTATTTACTAGCAGATGAAGAAATTTATAAATTTTTCCGCATAAAACACTAGCTGTTGAGCTTAATTTTTGGGGATATTTTTGACATATGTTGAATTAACATGATCTTTATGTGTCACGGTATCTTAAGATAAAAAAAGAAACAATAAGTTATTCTTAACTTATATTTTTATGGAAAAAAACTTTTTGATCAAAATAGTTTTAGTTACAGCTTTATTCCTATGAAACATTTTTTTAGTTGATCCTTCCTTTTCATCCATTATTGACGAATTAGTATGAATCAAATTAAATTATCTTAAATATGCAAATTATGTTGAAACAATTGCTTTGTTAGAAATGTATCTATAATATTATGTAAAGAAATCACAGATTGTTATATGAGACAATTTTACGAGTAAGAGCAATTCAATAATCTTAAATGCAAATGTGAAAATTAAATTTCTTGAAGGTTACCTCACAATTTATTGTGAAATTATTTTATTATTTAAAGAAAAAATTTGTATAAAATAATAAAACAGGTTCAAACCTCCCCAAGAGTAAATTTTGTGCAGCATTCTTAGCCTGAGTCTATGCCTTATAGACTTCGAGTATGTTATCCTCAGGTGGCTTACCTGATATAAGTGGTTTGCAGGTTATCACATATACCCGAGGGTTTATCCAGTGCGCATCAAAAGATAGCGGTTGCGGGGGGTTTCCTCGTCACAAAAAATAAAAATAAAAATAAAAATAAAAATAAAACTTCCATGGCATAAATGAGAACTTGTCGGCAGTCGGCACATAGAGAGAGTACCAATTTGATTGTTGGCAAATTGGCATTATAATAATAGACTAAAAAAAATAGTGTATACAAGAATACAATGGTGACTAAAATAAACAAATGTAACAAGTCTTGGTTGAACAATAATTGAAAGTATAATATAATCTGCACACTTTCTCGGTGTATAGCATAACACAATACAAAGAGTGGTACCATGTGGAGGGCTCACCAATCAGCATTACTAAATTCATGATGGAAAGATAACTTGGAAAAGGCCAAAATGAGAATAACAAATGTTGAACTCAATAAAAGACTACAAATTATAGTATACAACCGTCATATGGTATGACTAGTTAAAAAGTGATCATTGTTTTGGCAAAAAGGAATCACAAATTCTTATTTGTGACGGAAGGTATCCGTCACAAATAAGAGACGGATACCATATCCCCTCACAAATTACCCATTTGCCTTGAGTGGGGGGAAGCACATGGGGGGACCCTCCTTTGTCCCCTCTACCCATTTCCTCTCACAAACTACCCGTCGCAACCCGCGACCCGTCGCAAGCAAGACTTACACAAAAGGAATAGGTAGACAAATGACTAAAACAGATTAAGTAGGATAGAAGATAAAATGTAAGCTATAGCATATTACAATATTACATGCCGACTATGATTGTCCAGACTCCAAAATGTGCTATTACTCTACAGTCTACACTGTCCAGTCTTGGTGATGGTGTCCTTTACTATTACCCCCACAGTCCCACGCAAGACGGCTACTAATTCTACATGGAGTTGTGAAATCTGTTTTGTACTTGAGATCAGACTTCAACAGTTAGTTAAAGCCTTGTTGAATTGAGACATTAGCAGATGGATACAATTTTAAAGTTAAGTCAAGTTAGCATGAGCATATGAGTAAAGTTTGCTAGCGAACAAATTTGAAAACCTAATATTTAAAACGGTTTTTCTAAAATGTGCCCTAAAGAGACATATTAAGAATATTTAAATGGAAAATTTAACAATAAATAATTAGAAAAACTGTATTTAAAATTATAATAATTCTTGCTATAGACGGGTATATCCGTCTATAGCTATAGACGGGTCAAATACAATGAAAGTGGTGACATTTTTGGCCCCACCATCCCACTTGTCTTTTGTTTTATTAGGAAAATGGTATTGTATTTGACCCGTCTTTCATTATAGACGGATAGTGACCGTCTATAATGAGATTTTGTGTTAAAATTAATCATTAACATTTAACAACCTCATCTCCCTTTTTACACCAATTTTGTTGAAATCACTATTCTCTGTTAAAAGTCAATTATAATACTAAATATTACTCGTATTTTCTTACAAAAAATATCTTAAATTAATGGTTAAAATTGAAGTTATGTGAGCAACCTAGGTTGGTCTTACAGATTAACATCGCTTACTTTTGCATTGTGTTGACAGTCTCCTCACACACGAAAAAAAGACAAGAAAACCCTCCCTCTTTCTGAATTATACTTGCAGTGAGAGATGTTAACCTGTAGCAGTGTCATAGAAGAAGTGATGCTAACTGTCCTCAATGTGATTCATTCCTGTGGTTCTACGGTAAAAGTAAGTGTAAAACTACAAAATCTATCAAAATGGCAGGAACATACAGTAGAGCTCGCTCATGGTGGAGCAATTCCCTTTTGCACAAGCATATCATACACTCTATCCACTTTGCTTGGCTCAACATTTAAGAATCTATGTGCATCCGATTTCGTGCTGATGTTCCCCTTCATCACTTCGGTCGACATGGTTTGCAGCATACTCAGATAATGTGACGGCAGTATCCTGATCTCCCTACAAACCCCTTTTTCCTGTTTCAGGAACAAAAATTGTTATAGTGTTACCCTGTATCTAAAGGAATCCCACATGGCCGCAAATGGCGGAGTACAGGGATCAAAATGTCCACAAGGTTGTCCCTATGTTAACGGTACAAAGAGGATGTTTCCACATACTGACATACCCCATGGTGAAAATTACATCGGGAATTGCATTAAATGGTCGTACTTCACACTATCACAAACACAACAAGTTTTACTAGTTACGTGAGGCAATTTTTATTTAGTTAATTATTATTTAGAAGGATACAATAGCGGTTCAAATGCGGGCTTGGGTTGGACATGAGCCGGGCGGTGAAGGAAAAAGTTGTCCTTTAAGACTTTAGTGGGCGGGCCAGGCCTTGATTATGGGACAATTATCCTTGGCCGTAACACAAAACTTCAATGTAGATGTTTTATTAATTAAAATATATAAGGGTACCCAATATATAAATACTTTCGTTATATTTTAACCTTTATAGTTTACCTATTATTTTAGTGTTCGACATCCATATAAAATTGATAAAATTTTCTTTGAAAATGTCTTTTTTTAAGAGTAAAAGTAAAGGATTTAAATAGTAAACGGGCCTAATGGGCCGGCTCACGGGATTTTCTTGTTGTCCATACCCGCCCATTTAACCTGGCGGGCTGGGCTTGTCCTGCCCTCTTAATTTTTCGGGTAAAAAATACTTGTCCAAGCCCACTTAATAAGTGGACTGGACAGGCGGGCCTAATGGTGGACAGGCGGGCCTAATGGGCGGGATGACCCATGAACAACTATATTAACAAATACACTCTTATATAAACCACTTTTCTAGAATTACGACCTTATAAAAGTTAAAAAATTGCTAACATTTAAAGCACATCAATTTAGAACTCGCTGCCCAAGTGCCTTTTGGGTGACTAAAAATGTAATATTCCGGCACAATTTGAATTTCCCTCTCAAACTTAAAATTTATGACCAAAATACCCCTCTCTAATATTTCCATTCTCTTAGCTCTTTCCCCTGCTATTCATCTTCTTCTTCCTCCTCTGCTTCCCTCATCATTTTGTTATTTCTCTTTCCCCCAACCTATAGCAGCTATCATCGACAAAGACAGTTGAAGGTGATTTCTCTTCCCCATTCTTTATTTCGTTGTTTCGTTCCTTAGTTTATGGTCAATATGAATGAAATCGCAGTTGGGTGTTTGTAGTTAAATTAGGACTCTTATTTCATCAGTTTTTACAATTTAGTAAAATTTGTCGTATTTTATACAGGAAAATATCACAAAGCTTACTGCATAGCTCATCGCACAATTCTCAACCCAAGATATTATTTTGTAGATCCTTATTGTACTCAACAATCGGGGTCGAAGGTTTGAGACTTGCAAATTCTCCAGCCCTAACAATAATTTCCATAGATGCAAATAATTTCGTTGGGTTGATCGAACCCCAAGTGTTTGGCAAACAGATCTCATCAACCAACTTGGACAAAATTGCTAAAATGTTAAGAGGGTGAAGTTAGATTGCTAAGGAAGAGAGGAAGAAACTGCAAGTAGAGACGCATAAAGCGAAGATTGATAGAGCAAAGGTTGTAACTTGTAAGCTTAGAGTAGTTGTGAGAGTGAAAGTTCATTCTTGAAAGGCTTTTCAACGGCCATATGTGTCATTCTATGCCTCTTTGCAATGATAATGTAAAAGATGAATTAGTTAGAAGGTAATATAGCTCATGATAGTTGTCAATGTCTCACATTCATGGGCTCATTAGTATACTTATAGGCGATTTAATGTTTTAATTTCCAGATGCTGATGAGATTAGTTGCATATTTTGATTAAATTAGAATAATAATTAGGGAGGAGAAATGACGGACAGCAGAGTGAGAGTAGAAGGGTAAAGAGTACTGAAAAGAAGGGTTAGAGTGAAGTATATAATGAGGGGCATTTTGGTCAGTTCACAAACTTTCTGGAAAGGCACTTTGGTAGCAAGTTCAAAAATGATGTGCTTTAGAAGGTAGCAATTTTTAACTTTTTTCTTTAAGGTAATTTTAGAAAAGTGGTTTATGTAAGGGGGAGTTAATTTATCCTATCAAGAAACAAATAATAGAAAATCTGACTACGTAGAAAATGGAAAGTAAAACCTCATATCGAACGTTCTTGTAATAAGATTATCATGAAACCGATTCAATAATGGGGGTGGTTATTACTTCATTTTGACATTTTCTTCGATTTCTTCCCACTTTCCTTATGAGGAAAAATCATGGTTTTCTGTGGTTCGTGAGTAAATGGGTTGATCTCATACTAAAATAGCGTAAAATTTTAGTCGTACAACTCCAGTAATATTTTGGAAGGGGAAAACCAAAGTGCTCTGAAATTAAACAAAAAAAAAAATACAGCTTACCGTCTCTGTGAGAAGATCAGCTCCCTGAAACCCGGAGACATCCCAGTCATCAAGAGATCTAGCAGTGGGGTATTCTGGAGCTGTTGAAGATGAGTCCTTGATACCAAATTCTCGAGGATGACTTGTCCTTAGCAATCCTTTACCCCCTGAACCACCCTCAATAGTATCCTTCATTTTTCGCGCATTTTCTTCTGCCTCTCGTTTCCTCTTCTGCCGAATATATATCTCTGCCTCGGAAGATGTGCGACAACCAGCAGTTTTAGCTTCCTGCAATGAAATTACTCCAGTTTCACAGAGAACACAAATCAGTGATATCACCAATGGTTTCGACTTTCAGGGATTTACTAGGAATATTTCTAAGGACTTCGATTAGAGCTAAACCTAGAAATAGATCTGCCAGACATCTTACTCCTTGTTATAGAGTTGGGTAAATAAGATACGATCATACGAGTATCAGTTTTGGGATTGGTTGGCTCATTTTGGCTCACAGTTTGTTTCCATTGTGTGCATATATCATGTTATTTTGAGTGCAGATCACTTTGTGTCAGGTTATGTTTGCGACAATCGTTATGGCCTATGGGTCAGCTCAATCTGGGTCATCTTCAGTCGCACTTACTGAAGTTTCTTTACTTTAAGGTGGTCAAATCAGGTCCGTTCCAACCGGGTCAATGTAAAAGCCAAAAGTTCAAATTGGCAGGGGTTGGTCTTCTGTCAAACCTGCGTTAGGTTGTTCACGAAGGGTTTAATTTATGCCTCACATTAAGTTATGGAGGTCGAGTCATTGCTCCTAATCCTAATTAAGATCTATAATCTTCTTGTGAGTGCAGGTGGAATAGAGTTAAACCTTCAAATCTTGTATTCTTTTGAGAATCCGATGTTCCTCGATAACAGTTTTCAGCAGTTCCTCGTGTTCTTCTTTTGAATGAAACCGCATGAACACCCTATACTGCTGACAAATCTGCCTCTCTTCAGGTGATAGGTTTTTCTCAAAAGGATCTGGGTACAATATATTCCTCTCGATGATAAAATCCTTGCGCCGCTTCCTCTCATCAAGCCTGATAGTTGAAATAAATGGGCAAGCTGTCAGTGCAACTGAAAACTAAATATCATACCGCAGTTTTATACATAAGCATGCGAAATTTATAGCAATCTTTATACAACAAAGCCTTCGTCCCAAAATTTGAGAAAAGCTCGTTTATTCACCCCTATCAATTCAACCAACGGGATTTTCATATTTTAGAAATCCAAGTTAACAGCCTTGCTATTTATGTACACAGGTTCTACTGAAATCCTAGCATCTTAGAGATACAAATTGCAAGAGATATATGATTCTCAACACATAATCATCCATTCTAGTTTACCGAGGGATGTCGATTACAGCTATAAACCTTATGACAAAGGTTTCAAATTTTGAAGAAAACCATTTTCATTTGAAACCCCAAATTAAAAAATAATGTTAAAAAAGGAGAGAACTAGAACAAATCATGTGAAGCAGTTGCATAAAGAAACCTTCGATTATAGATTTTTACAACATTAAGCTTCAACTGGCGCTCGGCTTCTGTGTCGATGTCTTTAAATTCCATATCAGCTACTAGCTGTTCAGCATCATTGTCATATTCAACTTCAAATTCTTTTCTCTTAGGGTTGTACCCACTCAAATCAGTGACTGAAGGACCATCGTCAATTTTAGGTTTCTTTTCTCCTAGTTTCCTATCTGAAGGTGTATCTGCACAACCATATCCAAAATATCTTATCGGCGATATTGCTGTACCGGCAAAAATAGATTTATTTCCAATATCACACCTTTGAGTATGATGTCATCATTACCGTCCTTGACCACAAGGGAACAAGAAGGCTTCTTAGATGCCTCTAAAATAATAGTATACTAGAAGCCACGGTAGAGCATGTCTCTGTTATATACAATAACATTACCCCAGTACCTTGAAAGCTCACACAAATGGCAGGTTAAGGGGGGTCTGATGTATATTGTCTGGCCCCTCTGTACAATATAAATTGCTTTCGGATGACCCAAAATATCAATTGCGTCTAAAATTGCATCTAATAACCTACTAATTATACGATAAATGGAAGCGCAACCAATTAGTGAGTCATTTTGCATTGCTTAATTCTATCATGAAATTCATGATGCAGAACCAAATAATAATGATTATTTGGGCTCCAATGGAAATAGAAAAGGCCTCTACTGTATACAAAGCTTATGAATTGTTAAGCCCAGTCTTGTACTCTTGTTGCGGGAAAGTAAAAATTAAAAACGAGTAATACATACCAGGCTGAAATGACTGGCCACCAAAAGCTTCTTTTCGCTGTTCTTCAATACTAGGCAAAGATTACAGAGTAAGCAGAGTGATAGAAAACAAGTGCATACACATATGGAACACACAACACAGAAGAAATCGGCCATACTTGACTTTCTCAGACGGGGGCGCTTCTTTGAATGAAACTTCTTCAAGAGCTGGGTCAGCAGCAGTCAAGAACAAAAGAAAACTAGTTTAGAACTTAGCAATAGTGACTGAAAATGTCAGTCAGAACAGCTAAACGACATCTTCAAGACATATGGATTATGGAGTATAAGTTCATCAAATCAAGAAATTATAAAGTAAAAAAGAAGATTTTAAAGGGTATTTTACAAAGTCAACTTTTTTATTCTATAAGAAAATAGTCTAACTATTGACTATAATCAATTTTGGAGCGGCCTCTTGCCAAAATGGCAAGGGAAGGCTTGCCCCAATTACACCCTTGTGGTGGGACCCTTCCCCGGACCCTCGCCTAGCGGGGACGCCATCGTGCACCGGGCTGCCCTTTATTGACTATAATCAATAACAATAAGAAATTATCTCAATTAAAATACCCAGCTACCATTCTAAGTTATAATAATTTAAAAGGGATATACTCATGTCCATGGGATCCTCCTATTCCCATTCTTCAATGTCAAGTCTGATCTAGATTATTAAAGGTTGTGAAAATTGTTATTTAAAATTATTGCTACTATGAAAAGACAAATAAAAATATCAGGTCTAAAGTTGACACTCATTGGAGAATCAATGGGATATACTAAACTAGTCCTCAGATCATGAACATCTGAAATTTATAAATTAAAATTTCAAATTTACATTTTTGGAGTTCATTATGTTCCCTCCCCATAGCTTGAAGTTCCTCTCTCTTTTTTCCAACAACGTGAGACAGGTCCTGCAATCACATGAATATATTGCAGGTTGAGGCTAGAGATCTTAGATAGGAAGAGTACTGAGGTTTAGTCGTGTTATCATACCGGAAGAGGAAAGCAAGGAGAGTTCATGTAAACAGAATTATAGTGCTCAATACATTCTGATTTACTTTTTGTTCCAACATGCTCTCCTACTTCAGCCCAGTTGCTAAGTCCATACATATCAATTCCCTGCACAAGTGAGTATTAACCAAGAGACGATTCTATTGGGTGGTAATAGGAATCAACTCAGGTAGTTATTCCGAACAAAGTAATCAGCGATGTACCTCTAGGAGCAATATCTCTTCATCTGCATTCCAATCAGGACAAATAAGGGGGAATGATAAGTTATCCTGTAATGTAATAAGAACTGCATAATATTAGAAAAAAAAATATTGTACTAATTCACCGTTTTATGCTGAATCACTGAACGGATAATACAGACAATAACAGAGTTCAAAAGTGCAATAAAATAGCATAATTTACCATAACCCTGTATGGATGGTCACTTTTGTGAGGATGAACCTCCGCGCCCACAGAAAGGCACTCAATGCACAAATCGAAATCTGTACATGTTGCACACTTGATGCGGATCATTTCAGTAATATCTTTGTTGCAATAATTACAGTGATAAAGGGCCCTATTCCCGTCATTTGAATCATCTTGACCTGACACAATGGATGAGGACAGAAAGTAGAGTTACATTCTTCTCAGTATAGATAAACAATGTTAATGAATAATTGAATATTCAATTACCGTAGCGGGGCATTCCACTACCTGCTGTTACTGACTCTACATTATCTGCACCTGAAGGTGCCTTTTTCCTCTTTGATCTACTGGAAATTGATGAATACAAAGAAATAAGACTATGAAGGGACAATAAGCCAAATTCATAAGGATTAAATTTACAATAGGGGTTAAAATGGATGAAACTAAAAACGACAACTTGAATATAAACAAACCTACAAAGAAATACTGCAAAATTCCAGAAATGAAAGCCCTAGTATACCTGCATTGGTGTCTCTGTTTCATAGTTTCCTCAAAGGAGCATAATTTTCAGCAATTACAGATTGCTATGGGGAAAAACAGAAGGAAAAACTAACAATGTTGGAGGAAAAATTACATCTACTAAAGTAAGAAAAAGCATACAGCAAGAGCACAAAGAGCATGATGCTCTGAATCATTTATCAAAATTCTATCAATGTTGCCAAGGAGGAAAGGAGTACTAGCTACACTATTATCATTCAGACTGAAACCATAGATTAAAAAAAAAAAAAAAAAAAAAAAAAAAAAGAAATACTCCACTCGCATAGACCTAGAACTAAATAATTCTACATGGAACACGTATTCTAAAAGATACTTCAAAACAAGAATAACTCAGCACTATTTTAGTTGGAGCCTATAGATCGATTACTATAAAGTTGCCTAGCTACAAGGAGTATTTGTCATGTGTATGTAGCAGATCTGTCGGTAATCAATCCTGTGTTTTTCTAACTGAAAAAATGTGTATGCTCCAGCCCGCAGGCATGCCGTGAGCCACCTTGATTAGAGTAATTGTCTACCTTAAATGCTCAACCTAGGTACTTTTCAGTGAGCAGTGGCCCTTTTCTAACGTCTGTCCTTTTGAGATTATGGACTTGAAAAAGTTATGGGTTACTTGGGAAGAGGACCATTAATAATTTGGAGTGTCTGATAATAGCAGAAACTTAGCTACAAACCTACAACAAAACAAAACTTCATTTGCTGATAGGAGACCAAACATCATCAGCAATTCAGCATAGCCTTTCAAGAAGCAAGCTGTCTCCTTGATACCAAATCTATGGTTCCCCAAACGTATCTAAATAATCTTCAGCCAGCCATCCCCATCATAACATACATTACACTGCCAAATGCACTTGCACACAAAACCTTTTCCATTTCAGCTTGTTCTATTACCCTTCCAGTGTTTTAGGGCACATAATGGTCTTCCACTGTCATTGTAAGCTTCTATGACGATACAGCTTCATAAGCTGTAGATGCCAATGTCTAGACTCTAGAAGATTGTTCAAGGTCATAGACAGAAGTACAGAACTATTCAATTTACAAACTTGGCATTCTTGGCCTTTGATAGCCCAAAACCTGCCAAATCTTCAATTTTAAATAATACTCCCTCTGTCCCCGGTCATTTGTTGTCCTATTCCATTTTGGGTGTCTCAATCAATTGTTGTCCTTTCTATTTATTTGATGAGCAATTTGATCCTTCACACACAATTTGGTCCACTTGTCATTTAATAATTGGTCCCCTCCTCTTTCCTTGGTCTTTGTGCCAAAACCAAAGGACAACAATTGACCGGGGCGGAGGGAGTATATTTTTGACTTTTTGTATTTAACTCCTGTATAGCCAATTAGCCATAACGCTTTACAGAACCTTAATTTTTTAGTGCCTCTGCCTGCCTTGTCCATATACTATTCTTGGTGGTAAACTGGTAATTAATCTGCTGCATAGAATCAACTAAGGTGTGCAAGCTTTAAACTTAGAACTATCACACCGATCAGTAATACCACAACACATCAGAAATAAAATTCACACAACTCAATTCTTCTATTGTTTGAATCGAACTTGGGGAGATTTTTTCGAGATCCTTTCTTACACCATTCTGACCTGTCACCCCTCGCTTTCTAGTTCCTAACCCCACGGACTCTCGCGTTTTTCAGAAAATCAGGTAGTGATGGTACTACCACTCGTATCCATCTACTTGTCTTGATAACTAATGCTTCATCGAACCAACTGATGTATAGTTGGCCGCACAAAAAAACTATTCGTTTAGCACTCTCCCTCCATCGTCAGATCCTAATTTTAGTTTTCATACACGAAAGGTGCACCAATGCGACAAGAGCTCGTGGCATAGATGTGAGATGAAGGCATGCACGTCCTGCACACAATGCACACTATTTTTGCAAACAAAATTGTATTTTGTAATTTTGAGCAACAATACCCGTTCACGAAATCAACAGACTAACATGTAAATGAGTACAAGACTGGTATAATGAGGCAAAGGGAAGAGTACTATACAAGACTGTGAAGAAAAATATGGAATTTGATTATATAAGTGCAAGTGTGCAACTCACAACCTGCAGTCCTGCACCTTATAAACAAGGCATTTCAAGGTGTTTTGGCTAGCTCCTCGTGCGATTTTTTACAACTAAGATAGGGATGGAAATAATGCAAAAAGCAGGTCAATAATTGATTTATTCAAGTAATATTGGTTCGAGGAAGAAACAATGCTGGTTTTCATTTGTTATAGGATATTAGTGTGGAACTAACTATTCACTAGCTCCGACAAAATTGACGGAGTAAACGTGCAAAAAACAGGTCAATAATTGATTTCTTCAAATATTTAAATAGTACGCCAAGTTGGCAAGTTCAACACTAGAATGATATGAAGTATGAAAGAATGACAAAGAGAAAAATCAGTTTTAGATACTTTCTTAAATGTAAGCCTCATCAATATGACAACTTTTGACAATCTAGCTCTGCTATTGGGGCAATTCAGTTTGGATAAAAGGACACAAATAACCTTAAGCAAACAAGGAAGGTCATTTGACAAAGTTGTGAGATTTAGACTAGTATAACAAAAGAATATCAGGGTCAGTGAAGGCCGAAATGGAAACTAATGCATCATTGATACATTGGTGATTGAATGAAGCTGACAAGTGACAACAGATAAAGACTGCATAAAGAATGTCAAAATTTGTGAAATAATGCCCGCTGAAATCTAAAAGATATACATTTCTTTTTAATTAGAAAATCCCTGAAGAAGACAAGGAGCAAGGAAAGACGACAAATAAAAATATTTTTTTGTCAAAGATATAGCGGGACAGATTTAAGCATGTAACTAAAAATCGTAAAATATGACTGAGACACAAACAAAAAAAAAAAAAACAAAAAAAAAAATCACAATTGGTTAATAGTAGGATACTGCAAAAGGCCATAGTTGATGCATTTTTTTAACACCCTTCCTCCTTGCGTCACATCAATTGACAGTGTAGCAATGGCAACACTCTTGAAGTGAGTATAGCATATACCAAACAGAATAATCTGTAGGCTCCAGGAAAGGAGAAGCAAAGGAAGACAGACTTCTTGATGTAGTTTAAGTGCATTAACTGACTGCTAACAGTGAACATTTTAAAGGTTCAAAAACGAAGCTAAACAGATGTACTATAGATAATTATAATAGAAATTGTAACATCTTAATTATAATCCTTGGAAAGGAAGTTAAAAGTCCTAATTATGTGTGCGCATATCCACGATAAGATTATTTCTTTTGTGCAGAAGTCAATATTTAGAGTTGAGAGATTTTGTTACAAAAAATGAATAATTAGTAGTCCATAAGAAGTAATAGAAACTTTCAAATGTCAATAAACAATCTGCGCTTTCAAAAGTTGATAAACAATCTGTACATAACTTATAACTACATATATTATTCCTTTTAAATACCTCGTATATGAGGCTTAAAAATATGTATCCGACTTAATGACAATTTGTATGCGTCAAATATATCTTGACACGACAGCAAAAAATTGACGAAGCCTACTGAGGATATAAGTTTTATACCAGCAGTTGATTAGTTGTTTTATGATTGCATCTACAAAGCAAATTACGCAATGCATGAAATACAGGCATAGGAAACAGGACCTATATCATTTAGTTCCTCCTACAATTTGTTACTGCCAACTCAATGAATCAACGCTATAAAAAGTTAGACTTGAATCACCATACTACAGAAGATAACAACTGAAAGAATGAAGAGACTCAGTGGCTCAGTGCCACTACTCCTCAACTATGATTGCCTCTGGGAAACATAACATTTTAAGGTATCCACGAAACCCTATCAACCCTAGCCTTTCTAGGCAATTCAGAAATTTTTGCGAAAACAAAGTACCTTAACTTGAGCTTCATGACTAAATTAGTTCTCATATTATTTTCTTTCCACAGTATCAACATCGTGATTTGTTTCCTCATCCACCAATTAACCATGAAAATCACCATAACATCATCTATATCAGCTCCTAACTACCATTTTAGGAAGACTGCAACTTGATAAGACCTGAATAACTACATAATAACTATAACTTAGTCCAAACAAATACTCCAATTCCTTTTCCATTGAGTTCATCGAACACAAACACAAATGAACGGACACCAGTATTAGCTCCCCTTAAGCCCACAGAAATGTAACAGTACTTTCACTGTGAGTTCCAGTCTAAGTTCACCTCTCTCATGTTAATCAAACACAAGAGACTTAGACTTGTTGCATAGTCATATTAAAGTGCAAAAAGGTGACACACTATCAATAATAGTTACCCATTAGTTGCTAAACTGCTCAAGCAGTAAGCGTTCTTTACTTCTCCATGCATCCATATTGTCATTTACTATTTCCCCGAGTAATATTGAAACCCAAAACTTACCACTTCACCGCAAAATGCCATCTTGATAGGCTATAAACATTAGAATTAAATACACGATTCCTTCCCGCGAGTTTGACTTTAAAATCAAAGATCTATAACGCCTTCAACTTCAGGTACTAAATCATAAGATACTTGTCGCAGCAAAATGCCACCTAGTCAGGCCATAAACACTAGACTCAAATCCGTTATCCGTTGGTTTCACTTCAGAAGCAAAACTCTATAACACCTTCTCTTTCAGGCACTAACTTGTAACACACCATTTCGAGGCAAAATGCCATTTTGACAGGCCATTAACACTGGAATCAAATAATCTAACGATTCCATTATCCACGAGTTTCACTTCAAAATCAAAATTCTATAACGCCTTCCATTTCAGGTACTAACTACTAACTTCCCATTTCGCGGCAAAATGCCATCTTGACAGGCCATATAACTTGCAATTAAAGTATCTAACGATTCTGTTATCCACGAGTTTCACTTCTAAATCAAAACACTAACTTTCCATTTCGTGGCAAAATGCCAAGTTGGCAGTTGACACACCATAGACACTAGAATTAAATTAGCCAACGATTCCACTCTACGTGAAGCTTCACTTCAAAACAACACTCTATAACACTTTCCATTCCAGTGACTAACTCCTAACTTAGCCTGTCGCAGTAAATGCCATCGCGACAGGCCATAAACACTAGAATCCAAATACTTACAATTCCGTTCTCCTCGAGTTTCATTCACACACACACACACACACACTAGTCAAACACATTGCCTCCTTACAAAAAACCTAAGTTCAAACCCTTAAACCCTAATCAAACACAAACACTCCAACTCGTTACGATTCCGTTCACACACACTCCAACTAGAATCAAATCCTTACAATTCCGTTTTCCTTGAGTTTCAAACACACACACACACACTAGTCAAACACATTGCCTCCTTACAAAAAAAAGTTCAAACCCTTAAACCCTATTCAAACACAAACACTCCAAATTGTTACGACTTTGATTGCGAGGCGAAAAAGAAGTAAAACACGCAACAGCAGGAGTCAGAATCCAAGAAATTAAAAATAAAAATAAACAAACTCAAGCAATCAAATGCAAAGAAAAAACATGGATTAATGTTTGCATAAATTGAAAAGGTAAAAGAAATGGAGAAAAGGAATGGACCTAAGAGAAGGATCATCATCGTTGGAATTGGGAATTGCACGAGACCGACCCATTTGAAGTCGAGTCGGGTCGGGTCGGAATTTGTTGAGAAATCCTTGGATTTTAGAGATCAAATTTCAAGCAGGCGCGCTTTAATTTGCCTCTGTTGTGTGTACTTGTGTACATGGAAGGCAACGGATCCCGATTCCCGATTCCCGACCCAACCCCCTGATGGTCGGATGTAGACCCTAATTTTATAGACTCGTTGGATTGGGATCCGGATCCGTATCCGTATCCGTATCCATTGGCTTGAAAAACAAAGCTAGTTTTTTTTGAGAAAAAAAAAAAGCTAGTTTTAGATATGAGTTAGAGTTGTTTATGGGTCGTCCCGTTTATTTAACCCGGCATATCCCACCCACAAAATTAGCGGGTACGGATAAGACATTTTGAGAAAATTACAAAGGCACGAATAACCCACTAACCCGCTTGACTGTGAGCCAAAATTTTAACATGAGTCTGGCCAATGTCTGACTCAATTCACTCAAACCCGCATTTGATCACCTTTAATATTGATCTTGTTATGTCAAAACTACATATGTCATGTATTATAATTAATCAAAATCAGTGTCATAAAGATAGAGATACAAGAACGACCCGAATTGTCAGATCATGTTTTGGAATCCCTGTCTATGGAGTATTTTATAACATAATTTTTTTTTTGGATTTCCATTAGATTGGTTTTTGATACATATGTTTTGTAAGTGTCGTAAGACGTTCTATTACAGAAATGTTCTTTTCTTTCAAAAAAAAAAAAAAAAAAAAAAAACTAGTGTTGATCCCTCGCGAAAGCGCGGTTTTTTAGATAAAAATATCAGAGAATTAGACAATAATAATTTTTATTCCATTTTGAAAAGGGTAGGTTTTTCGCTTTGTTTAATGTAAAGCTAAAGAATAATTTATGGAAATATTTTGATTATAATTACCGTCAATATATATATGGTATGTATGGTATGTAATTAATTAGAGCAACTCCAGTGCTAAGCTAAATACATGCAATAGGTCTTGGTATATACGGGTGGAGCGAACAGACGGGTAAAGACCTCTAATAAAATGGGTAGGGGGACAAGGTGGGGCACCCCCATATACTTCCCACTTTATGGCAAAATGGATATTTTGTGAGGGAAAATGGTATCCGTCTATACATATAGACGGATAGTATCCCTCTATAATGAGAATTTGTGAAATACATGACAACCTTCTCCAATGTTAAGTTAAATTACTCAACCACATTGTCATGGTCCCACTACATCCTTTTTCGTAGTTGCTTTTTCATGAATGAGTTTTACTCATTTATGTAATTTTTTCCATTGTTTTTCCATAGTATGTCATTTACCTAAAGTAAAAAAAAAAATAGTTTCACAAATTCTTGTTTCATAAGACGGATAGTACCCTCTTACACAAATGCAAGTGGGAGGGAAGTGGATGGGAAATGGATATACCCACTTGTCGAGTTGTCTCCCACTTGCATTTGTGTGAGAGGCCACTATCCGTCTTAAACTTAAGACGGATAGTGGCGGTCTTAAGCAAGACGGACTGAAATAGTTTATCTCTTCTTCTCTTCCTTTAAAAATTTAATAAAATCCTACCAAATTCATCAATGATACACTTAATTCATATATTGAACAAATTATTGTTCTAATTTCATTAGCAATGCATCACTTTTTTGCTTCAAAATTACCTAAATAAAATTTAATTAGGTTTAGTTTTGTATTTAGGGTTTTATTGAAGAAGTTGTGGTTGGGGTGGAGACAACTAGTCGCCGGAAGGGCAGATGGCAGAGCGGGGGGTCACGTAAGGGTGAGGCCGTGGGATGTGTTGTCGTGGGACTGGTGTAAGCGAGGGCTGGTGGTCGTGGGTAAGGGTAAGGGGTAGGCCGTAGGGGGTGGTAGCGGCGGCAAGTGTGTAATTTGAGACACCAATTCAACCTCAATAATTCTATATAAGTAAGTTAAGTTTGTCTCGTCGAGAAAAATTTTCAATACCACCCTCATAGTGGCTATTATAAAACCTTCCAATTTGTCTTAAAACAGTTAATAGACCATATCGGTTTCCTTGTTAGTCAAAACTCGACATTAACAATGCCTTCCCTTCGAGCGACCCTTTCAAACAACGTCTTTATGCCTCAACTGGTCTCCTGTTCCACTCATCCGAACACATGTGCAACCTCGATCTCTAAGGCCATATGTAACCTCAAGATATGAACTTAAATCTCATCTTCTTTCCTACGTCTTTTCTAACTCAAACTCCGATCACTCTTCCCTTTAATTTTCTAATTTATCACGTGAAATATAACTAAAGTTAAATTGCTAGAGAGAACCGACCCCCCTCCCAATATAACTAAAATCCTCCAGTATTCTCATCCTTTCTAATCATCTCACCTTTATATTTTTCTTTTAAACATCTCGCATTACCATCATACATCCTCTGTGTAGAGATTACCACTACTCTACTCCATTGAGATTTTTCTCACTTAAACTAAACACTTCTATGACCTCTTCACTACAACTAGACTTTGTTTTGTTCAAGCAACTAACTTCCAACTCTACCACACCACCACGGCAATACTCAAAAACACACTCTTCTATACTTCGATACCATCACAAGAGCCATCTTAGCTTTAGCATGTATACTAAGACGTAACATCGTACTCAATCGATCTATGTAATCCACACAATCAATTTATATTATCTACTTAAGACTAAAGAACATACATCTATGATCTATCTACTTGGCATGCATATATAACCATTACGCTAATTGTACTACGTTAGTGACCAACGAACATGCAACTAAGTGTTGGAACTTTCCTTGATACCCCATAGGCCATAGCTATGCATGCAATCCCATTTGTCTAAAAACACAAATGAGGATTTTGAATTTGTGATTGCATGAAAAGATATATAATGACCTAATGTATTTGTTTTAGTAAACGGAAACAAGGTGATCGATATATACTTATTTATTTATGCGGGAAAAAAAAAATCTTATAACTGTAAGTGAAATTTTAGTATTTGCTTATATATTATGTATTTGCTTTAATAAACGATTATTATTGTATATTTTGTTTCTTAAACAAAAGATAACACTTGTAAATGTAATAATTGTACTAGTGAAATTTTAATAGCAATATTAAATGAGTATCATTTATTGGCCACCAAACTTTCAAATAAAGTAAAAATTAATCAAAATTGGAATATTAAAATATGCTTACCCAAAGTAATCATTTTGAAAATATAATGACATCACAATAAATTTGATGGACAAAACTACCCATTACCAAATTCACTCCAAAAAAAGTCAATTAATTCTAAAACTTTATAATATTATTAATATTAATATAATTATTAAATTATTAAATAAAATATAAAAATTATAGGTATAATGCGCATCACACACTAGTGTGCATTTTAGAATACTCATTTATTAAATACTAATACCATAAACGGCGCTTACTTTTTAACCACATTATACATTACACAAACTTATCATTTTTATTTCATTTTGGTAAGTTTATTTTCCCCCTTTCTTATTTAGAATCTTTTTAATTTCCCTTCACCAAAATTTTCAATTTTTTTTTTTTTGCTAAATACCCATTTGCATTTTATACTTTGTTTTGATTTTTCCTACTTCAAATAATTATTTTATAAATTAATTAAGAATTAAAAAGGATAAATTAACTGGGTTTTTTCAGCATTTTTTTAAAATTTTTTTTGGTCATAGATTTGGAATAAAAGCTGAAAACTTTGATCTGGTGAAGTCTTGAAGAGGATCTATGCTGTGTTCATCTTTTTTCTGCAGTTGGACTGTTAGTAAGTTAATTTAATCTTTATTTAGGAATATTGTTTTACCTATTTTTACCACTTTAAGTAGATATTTCTGCTATTTGTTAGCTGTTAAGATTAATAAAATTCTGGGTTTCTGTTGCATTGATTTTGTTATTATGTACTGCGATCTTGCAGATAGTTGACAACTTGGTTAATTTTTGTTGGTTAATTTGTTGTTGTTAGAATTAAGCCTGTGCTCTTCATGATTATAGTGATTGAATTCATTTATTCATTTATTATTTGATTATATGTGATGTTGTTATGATACTTGTATTAGTTTGATCAGTTTTCGTGTTTCGCGTAATTGGACTGTTAATTTTGCTTGATATTCTGCTCTAGATCTGATATTGAGGGTTTGGTGTACAATGTTGAGATGCACCTTAAATAATGTTAGAGCTGTAACTGTTATTGCTTTCTTTAAACGTGAAGTATCTGCCATATTTCTCTAGTTGCATTTTAAAGAGTTGTAACTGTTATTGCGAATCGGATTATGTGGCCTTTGTTATTCGATTTTTCTGTTTCATTAAGTGTGAAGGCGTTTTGGTGGATGACCGATTAGTTTCCTGAAAGACGGTCTTGTGTGTTAATATAACGCAAGACCGACTTATTTAACTATTACCCTTCTAAAGACGGTCTTCTCATATGAGGATTTGTGTTAATTTAATGACTGGTGATTGTTTTTCGGGATCTTTTTTTTTATTTTTTATTTTTTTTTTTTCATTTGGGTTTGATTTAAAGTGCAGATAATGTAGATATGGGCTGGTAGCACCACTCGTTGTCAGTTTATAAAAGGCTGTCTGTGGTCCTTATTCTCATTGAAGTCTTACATCTGATCTGAGGTTTTGAGTCTTATCATGGAATCAAAGAAAGAAGAGGCATTTGTAGCGAAACAGCATGCCGAGAAGCGATTTGCTGAGAAGGACTTTTTGGGTGCCAAAAATTTTGCTTTAAAAGCTCAAAATTTGTTTCCTGAATTGGAGGGAATTTCACAGATGGTTGCCACATTTGACATATATGTTGCATCCGAGTGTAAAGTCAATGGAGAGATTGACTTTTACTCGGTTCTCGGGTTGAAACCAACTGCTGACAGGTCAATGATCAAGAAACAGTATAAAAGACTGGCGGTTTTACTACATCCCGATAAGAATAGAACCATAGGAGCTGATGGTGCTTTTAGGCTTGTTTCCGAGGCTTGGACTCATTTGTCAGATAAGGCCAAGAGAGCTTCTTATTACCTGAAAAGGAATGTTCAGCTGTCTTCTGCAGTGGTAGCTGGGGGTTCATATCCCGAGTATTGTGTCAAGTCGTCCTGTGTTCCTCCTACCTTTTGGACTGTCTGCACTTCTTGTCAGGTTCAATATGAGTATCTAAGGAAGTATGTTAACAAGAGACTCTCTTGTAAGAATTGTCGAGGTACATTCATGGCCGTGGAATTGGGTATAGCTCCGATTAATGGTGCGTACCCTGTTTCTCCAACCCAATGGTCGTTTACCCCTGAAAATGGTCATTCTAGTCATGGATTTAGCACGGTAATTGTCTCGGGAAATGGGATTCCGACACATCATTCTGGACATAGTTCCGAGTATGTTTCAAATATGTCATTTCAGTGGAGCACGAGCCCAGGGACTTCAAATGGTACCGTCTATAAGCCCAACGGGTGTCCTAGTAAACCTGGTAGAAAGCCAAAAACAGAAGTCAACCTTAATGGGAATGGATCAGTTGGTCAAGGTCAACCTAACGGCGTGAAGGTTACAAGACCATATAAGAAAAGGAAGGTCGAGCCTGGAGTCGTTAGAGAAGCTGTAATTCCCAATAATAATGGATGTAGTGTGCCCAAGTTCTCCGTTACTAATGAATCATCAGTAAGGCGGCCCCTCCCCCCACTTTTGGATAATAGAGCCTTGCTGATCGAAAAAGCAAGAATAGCAATAAAGAAGAAATTGGAAGAGATCAAGCTGACTAAAGCGGAGATCGCCCAAAGACCTCAATCTGGAGATGCGCGGAAAAAGCCCAATCCCTATTTGGAGCCCAACAAACTTGGGCCTGTCACCCTTACGGTTCCAGACTCTGACTTTCATGATTTCGACAAGGATAGGACAGAGGAGTGTTTCCAGCCAAAGCAGATATGGGCATTGTATGATGAAGAGGATGGCATGCCCCGCCTTTATTGTCTGATCCGACAGATACTTTCGGTAAATCCCTTCAAAATCCACATCAGCTACTTGGGTTCTAAAACTGACACCGAGTTTGGTGTTGTGAATTGGTTAGACTGCGGGTTCACTAAATCATGTGGACACTTCCGCGCTACAAATTCTGACATCGTTGAAGAGGTCAACATGTTCTCTCATCCCTTGACCCAGGAGAAGGCGGGCCGAGGAGGATGTGTCAGAATCTTCCCTAGAAGTGGGGACATATGGGCAGTATACCGAAACTGGTCACCTGATTGGAATAGGTCAACTCCTTATGACGTCAGGCATCAATATGAAATGGTCGAGATCCTCAACGACTACTCTGAAGATTACGGGGTGTCAGTTACCCCACTTGTGAAGGTCGAGGGCTACAAAACAGTGTATACAAGGAAAACCGACAAGGACGCAGTTCGGTGGATCACAAGGAGGGAAATGGTCAGGTTCTCTCACCCAGTCCCATCTTGGTTGCTCAAAGAAGTTAATGGTTTGCCTGAAGGGTGCTGGGACCTTGATCCCGCTGCTACTCCAGACGGTCTACTCGGGACAGTCAACGAGGTGGAGGTTGAAGAGAAAAGTCGCAACTTAAACACACTTAAATAAGAGGCAAGGTTCAAAACCCTTACCTTTACCTGATATCTGAAGTATTTATCAATCAACCATTGAACCCAGAGAGGCGAAAAGCGAAGTTTATGTACTAAATGTATATGAACGGAAAAAAATCGCGATCGACTGTAGATGGATGCTTGTACAAGCATGATGTTGTTGTGATGAGTTGTTGATTAAGAAGGTGTTTAACATACTTATAGAGAAAAGATTATGATAATTAGGGCAGGGAGTTGATCAATAGGAAATGAGTAGAGTAGCAGTAGCTGTCTGCTTAGAAAACCAATCAATCTACAAGATTTGAACTCAGAAGATTTTAAAGGGTTCATTGTTCTTAAGTGGGTGCTATGCTTATGTAGCATTTACTGCATTTTATATTTTTAATCCATTTACCTTTTTCTCACAGTTTTTTTTTTCTTTCTTTTTTCTTTTTTTTTTGGTTTTTTTTTTTTTGGTTTTGTAATTTAGCTGTAAGACTTCATGAAAAATTTCCTCCCTTCTTGTAGCCCTTCTCGCGCCGGTGCTTTATAATTTATAGCGATGATTTAGACTTCCTCTTCGTAGTCTCTTGTTTTCTTTCTGTGAATTTTCGCGGGGTTGTATTCTTTTGTCCTAGTCTCATCGGTACTTTGGCTGTGAGTCATTTCCTTACATTTTCGTTATAAATGGACAAACGTAGGAAATGACTGAGACGGAGGACTTGCTTTTTCATGAATTCGAGATTTCATTTTGGCTACCTATTGTATCTCGATATAACACTTATACCAACACGGAGTAAAACATAATTCAGCCTGAAAGGTTGCATCCGACACCTGTGAATTTATTTTGGTACGACCTTTATAATCGAGCTTGAGTAGAATAATTTTAGAACACGCCAGTCAAGTCCGAGTAACATAATACAGAGCTCACTACACCGTTCTTCGTAGGTGAATTAAATTGTACTCGTATTGAACTTCTTGTGTAAAACAATCGAAGTCTATAATTAAACTTGTAATAGTCGAGTCGAGTAATTGAAGTGATCGATTATAAACAAATTTAATAGCGACATCAAAAAATTCTGTAGACAGCATTCCGGCAGTAAGAAGGCAGCACAGAATCGGAAATAGTAATATGGAGTAGATGTATGATTTCAAGGGAGAGATTCAAAGTGGCAGTTGCCGTAACCTGTAAGGCAAATACAAGAAGGTGTGTCAGTTACAAAGCCTAAATTTGTTGTCACACGATTCCAGCCTAAAGTAGAACTAATACAAAGTGTATATTACACGTTTTTTCCGTTATAACTTAGAGTATAAACCCAACAACCAACCTCATACAAGAGTCATTAAGAAAAAAACCACCTTGATAGAAGGAAGACATATACAAAAGTTGTTATTCGTTTCATTAGTAAGTAGACTATACGGAGTACATCTGATGTATTACAATTGGTTGTGTAATTTTTGAGTTTTATAATAAAAATTTTAAGTCTGTTTTTAAAGATTATGAGCTCTAGTATAAAGTTTTTAAGTTCGTTTACTTAAACATCAAGCTCAAAAAACTATTCCCTCCAATTCATCATTTTCTTCCCTATTTCCTTAAACAGATTATTCAGGTTTTCTTCCCTAATTCCTTTTTGGGTTGATTTGTGTGGACCAAATTCATTAGCATGTGTAGTAGTGTGTTCTGCGTGGTCCAAATTCAAATTCAAATTCAATTTCTTATTTCTTATGCAAAAAAGAAAGGGGAATAAAATGGTGAATAGGAGAGAGTACAATATAACTCAAAACACAAAAACAGTAAATATTGTTGGAGTTGGATTTTGCTCCAACTTAAGTGTGGTAATATTATCTTACATAGTTTAGACCTGTGCAATAAATGCACAATATTTAGAGTTTCTTTTATCTTTAATAAATTGCTTATATAATAGTGATATCTTATTAATTGTCCTCGTCATAGAATTTTGCTTTGAGAAAAGGTTGTAACTGACAATTAATCAAGAATTGAGCAATGTGCTGAAATGTATTATTAAAAAAAAAAAAAATTATACCACAAAGCTAATGATTTAAAATTTGAAATTTTCTTAATATTTTTTGTCACAAAAGTAATAATAGCAATTTATAGTTTTATTTCATACGTAGTATATGGATCAAGTCATTTTCAAGTAATAACATCAATAAAAGGTTTAGCAATTTATAATTTTATTTATATTTTATTTATATTTTAATTAAGATATTATAGTTTAGAGTTTAGTGAAAATAATATAATTTGATAAAAAAGATTAATCTTAATGAAAGATAATAATTTAATGAAAAAAAATATAATTATTAGTTTCCTTATTTAATGAATACACCTAATTGTAGTTATCTTTCTTATTTAATAAGATGCTTTTTAAAAAAAAAAAATTGTTGAGAGATTTAGTAGATTAGGAATACGAATTTTAAATCTATCGGCATAATCTTTCTAATTCACATTTGTTTGCAACCCAAAAAACAAAATGGTCCAGTTAGGGCCTTAGGGGTAACATGTGACACAAGGCCCATCCTTAAGGGAACATGCTTGAATCTTGACCTTTGCCCACTTGATCCATGTGGATGTGATTTTGTAGAAAGCCTTCCAACACCTTTGTCCCATTTTCTTTACTCGAATTCTTATTTGTGATGGACAAAATTTGTTATAAGTTTGTGACGTAAAATAAAGAGGCAAGTGGGAGGGGTAAGTAAAAGAGGGTTGTGAGAGGTCACAAGCAAGACAGACGGTTTTCTTTAATCTTTAATTTTTTGGACCATTTTTTGGAGTTTATGACTAGGAATTGTCTATACTTTTTTTGTTGGTGTTTTGAACATGAATATCGCAATCTCCTTTAAGGTACCCATCTGGCCATTTTAAGTTCTTTTTTTTTTTTACTTGAAAGAGTTAGAGATCGAATTCCGAATAACTTGTTTAAGATATAAGAGTTCTTACCACTCACACCAACCAAATTTGATTAGCATTTGGCTATAGTGATGTTTCATACATTGATGCCTCTCATATAGCATTCGTGATACAGTCAATATCGCTACTAGTCGCACAGCGGTGGAGCTAGGAGGCTAGCAGGAGCCAAGTCCCCCCTATGGACAAGATTTTCGTATTTTTTAGTTAAATTTTTCGAGTGTACCTTATAAAATTACTTATTCGACCCTTAAAATTTTTCATCCCCTAAGTTCAAATCCTGACTCCGCCACTATCGTCACATAATGTTATATTCCTTAATGCACCCCTTAAACTCAAGTTAATTTAAAAAACTTTATCACAGTTAGACAACCAATATTAAAGTTGGCAAAATGAAATAATCTAAAATAAAGGAAAACAGATTAAGATAAGATGCACGTACTCGGATCAAGATCGGTGACAATGGCAGCACCATTGAAGTAACAACTAGCACCTTGATGCTTAAACTTTTGAAAGTAACTATTGAAGGCATAAGAAGCATGGTTTTGAGGCGTGTTAGGAAAATAACAAGGTTGATTCTCTTGTATCATACTACAATCTGCACCACCATCTCCTCCACATGCCCAATTCGTTGCTCCTATCAGTACATCATCTGGTGTCTGCACGTCTACTACGCACCATTGTGGCGGCAATTCTCCATCTCCTATAATTATCCATAAAATGCATCGTGTCAGATGTCAATTAGCTTAGTTGGTAAAGTAATGAAATGTTTCGCTTGTGTATTAAACTACATACATACCTGAAATCAGTGGAACTAGAATGAGGAAGAGCAGAGGAATGAATATTTTCAAGGAAGGAAGAGACATTGTGTAGGCTAAAATAGATGAAGTTTGATAGGATATAGCATGGACACTCTAGTTTAAATAACATGCTATTTTGTGGAGTATACTAGTTTAAACTTGGTAGTTTGGACTGGACACTCTAGTTTCAAATAATGTCAATTATTACGGTTGGTTTTGTTTTAGACGAGCCGTTCTGATATGAAGCAATAAGACGGTATTTTGTAACTATTTTATAACCAAATGTGACCACTATTGAAAAATAAGTTACCATAAATTGCATCATTTGGTTACATTAGACTATAAAATGGTTATGTCTGAAGCTTTAGACGAAAAATGGTCGTTTGAAAAATGAATTCGGGAAATTATAATGTTATGTGGTGATTGTGTGAACATAAATCTGAAAACGTAGAAATAAGAGGTCACCGACATGTAAATGAAGGGAGTCACTTGGATTTGATTCAGTTCCAGCTTGGCCATCATCTCTAAACTTTAGCACACGTTAAGGGCAGGCATAATGCTCATTACTGAATTGCGGACTATTATAGAAACTGATTAGTCAACACTCACACTGTATAATTTGTCTACCTTAAGCTAAGATTATTAATTCGCTAATTAGACTTAGTTCAGTCAAGACTCTATCACATTGACTTTTCACTAGTTTTTATTATCTTTTATTCTTCAACAAATCCCATATACATTGTCCCTCAATTCACCCAAAACTCTACTATTCTATTGAATTTCTTCATTAGAACAATAAAAATGTAATTGTTCTTGTTATTTGAGCATGTGTTTGTTTCTTTAAAAAAAAAATAGATATTCTTTGATTAAATTAAGAATATTTTTAATTCTAGTATCACATAAATTTTTCCGGCGACCAAAATGTTGGAAACAAGTAAAGTCAATTGCACACTAAGATAAACTTTTGGGAATAATTTGCTCATTTAAAAGGTAAAGAACTTTTATATCACGTACATAAACATTTGGGATCAATTTGTCACTTTTCCCTTTGACTCAAGTAAACCTTAGCTTAATCGTACCCTAGTTTATACAAATACAAAAATTAGTTTTATTTATTCACCCTTAAAGATGGAAGTGGGCACGTGGGTCGTTGAGCCGGTACGACCCATGATCCATTTTAGCACGATAGAGGATTGGCACGGCCCAACATGGCACGACACGCCATGAGCCGTGCCTAGGACGAAATTTGAGGAAAAAAAACTTTGCCTAACCCATGGTACAACCCACTTGGACACGACAGGCTCAAAATACGAAGATATAAGGGCTAAAGTATATGATTTGTATGGACATGCCCAAACACGGCACGCTAAGGTTCGTGCCTGGGCCGTTATTTCCAATTCACAGGCCTGGCACGACACGATACGTAGCCCACCTTCTCAATTCTCATCCTTGAGACGTGCCATTTTCTTCTCCTAACACGATAGGCCGACACAAGACACGGCCAACTTCCATCTCCACCATTCCACAATATAGAATGAAGAACATAGATTCATCAGCTAGTCTTGCCATAGACGGATATATCTGTCTATAGCTAAAGACGGGTCAAATAACTTGAAAATGGTGATATTTTTGGCCCCACCACCTCACTTATTGCTTATCCTATAGGAATGTGGTATTGTATTTGACACGTCTTTAGTTATGGACGGATATGTGTCGTCGGTAATAAGATTTTGTGTAGATTCATTTCAGTTTCACCCCCATCATTCCCAATTTGTCAACAATTTACCACTCCATCATCATACATTCATACTCCTCTTCTAAGATCCAAATATCTGAAAAAACTAACTAGATGGAACTCAATTGTTTACCTGCCGATTTACTTTGCGAAATCCTAATAAGAATTCCTGCAAAATCATTACTACAAATCAGATGTGTCTGCAAATATTGGTATTCTCTAATTAACTCTTCTAATTTCATTTCATTACACCTAAATCACACCCATGTTTCTCAAAACCCTAAAATTCTCTTCAGACGAATGCTCATGTTTGAATTCAAAGAAACATACACCTTACACCATGACAATCAACATTTCAATTCAATTGAATCCCTTTATTTCCCTTTCAAAAGTAAAAGTGAATTTTTTGTTATTCTGGGTTGTGTTAATGGTTTAGTTTGTTTATGGGATTATAAATCTGGGATTGTTTTATTATGGAACCCTAGTATTAGAAAATGTTACATTCTTCCCGATTCTTCCGGTTCAAAATATCCCCCGGGTCGTGTTTTCGGGTTCGGGTTTGATGTCTTGACAAATGATTATAAAGTAGTTAGCAAAATTGATGATGATCATAATTATGTGTTCTCACTTAGGGAAAAATGTTGGAGGAAGATTGATTTTGTACCTAATTGGAATACCCGGTCTCGGCCTCGAACTGTAGGAGGAATTATTCATAGGGTTACTGCATTGGATGATCATAGAATGAAGCTTGTATCGTTTGATTTGAGTTCTGAGTCGTGTTCCGAGTTTGCCTGTCCTGATGAGGTTAATAATCTGTTTCCTTATAGTGAAGTAGAATTGTCGATTTTCCGTGACTCGCTTGTGCTGATTCATACTCTAGATTATAGGAAAAGTGACATTTGGAGATTATTAGAGAATGCCGGGATTAAGTCATGGGTCAAGTTGTTTACACTCGACCTTGGTACGACTAGTTTGCGGCAATTTTTAGTTGGTTTTACTAAGAATGGACTTGTGGTGATGATGGGGCGACCTGGTGCCGTGGTAGAGCCAATTGTGGATAATCCTGTAATGGTGAATCTGGAGATATCTCATCGCGAATATCATTGGCACGTAGAATCGTACCAAGAGAGTTTGGTTTTACTTCAAGAGGGTGTTGATATTGCTCTCTCGCCTCAAAATTTTGCTGATGACAAAAAGGGTGGTATAGTAGACGCTCCTCCAGTGACGATTATCATTGATTAGTAAGATTCAACCGAAGTAATTGTTACAAGGGTAATGGAGTTTGCGAAAATGGAAGAAAATGGAATAAGAAAGTAATAGTTTTCCCTCTGTCTCTTTTTGTTTCATCCGATACCACCACTTTCTTCCTCTTTCCCTTTGTTTTGAGCTGCATTACCATGGTAACGATTGCCCTTATCGCAAGCAAGCCATCAGAAAAGCTCGTTGTCAGTACTTTTGTTTATCGGTTAAGTTGTAAGTGGAATATATATGACAATATTGTTTATTTCCTTTTCTAATTTTGCTTATTGTCAAAATTAGACATTGTTATGGAGCTTTGCTATTTGATTGTCATTCATAGCGTGTGGCAGACAATGTTCTTGTGAAGTCGTATTTGTAACGAATTTTTATTAAGGATTGTAGGCAGATGTGGAGATAGCTAGTGACACTGAGCAACTCAGTTGACACATGCATGTTTTAGGAGATAATGTTGAATGTTCCTTGATTGTTTGTTTGATGTTTATGGCAGTTTTAAGCATGACCTGATTGTTTTTGTCTATTGTCTCGTATTTGTGTATTAAAACTTTGGTAAAGCTGTCGGATATTAGCTAGCCTGGCACAATGGCAGCGGGAAAAAATGGTCGCCAGAATAGGGCAACCAGGTGCAATGCAGCCTCCTGCAACTTAAACAACAAAGTCTAACAAACAATAAAGGGAAGGGGTAGACATTGTTGTGGGATTATCGGCGGGAGTAATCATCTGGGATCCCTCTATACAGCGGTCTCTGAATGTGTCACTATCCCCAACCGCTGTCCGAGGCCCAAGTATATTTGCAGTCTTCAGGCCACTCTTCGGCTGTTTCCGCATGCCGCCCATCTGTCATCACTACCTCATGAATGTTGTTCATGACACCATTCCAAGACCAAGTTCACCATCCCTGAAAGCTGTTCATACGCATTGATCTTCATAAGAAACTGTTCAAGTTTCCGTCTTGTTCCGATTCTTAGGATCTAAAATATAGAGAAGTGGACAGCATAATGCTCGAAGTGAAATATTGTCATAGATTAGGGTTCCTGTGTGATCCAAGTATACCTTGTAGATTAAAATTACTGGAGGTGGTAAATTGCGACGATTTAAAAAAAGATGGTAAAGAATTGCCGCAGTCAGGATTTGAACGTGGACCTTTGAACATTTTATAGATTGGCCGGAGTTCTACTGCAGCACTTCTATTTTGTGCTACCACGAAACCAAAGACCAAATAAAAAACAGCCAGCTTAGGCATGTTGCTTTGCTTTATTTGTATACACCATAAGACCATAACGGAGTACTTCAGATGTTCTTATCTAAGACGGTCTTATATAAATATTCAACTCATAATAATTTATAAATAACACACCATCCACCTTTCGGAAAGTTCTAAGCAAACCATGTCATCACTTATTATTTAGAAAAAGAGAAAAAAGATAAAATTAAATAAAATAGGAAACAATAAATGCAATAAAAGCACACTAAGTATTAGATTTTGGGCTTTTTGAGTGTTATTAACTAAACAAAATTTTAATTTCAAAGTCCATACTAGAGTTTTAATCTTTGAAATTTTATTGTCTTACAATAATATAAAAATGATAGATTAAGTAGCTAATAAAATGACATGTGACGCATTACATTTACATGTTAACCTTTTCATATTCTATAGTTATGAAATCAACTCAATAAATTTCACCTATAAAAAAATGAATTAACAAAAAGTCTAGCACAATCCTAACAAGCACAAAATGATATAAATGTATCTTTGCTTTGTAGTGATTTGGAATTAAATGGGCAAGAAGTGAGTAGATAAGTATAAGATGAGAAGTTTATTAAGTAATTGCTTGATTTATTAAACGATGAACAAACGGTACATATATACTAATTACAAGAGAGCAAAACCCTAGACCTAACTTGACGGAGAAGCCTATGCAAGAAAAGGAAACAATATATACAAAAGATATGAACGAGAAATATGGTAACCGAAATATATACACTAAGATACGGAAATATCTTCAATACGCCCCCACAAGATGGACGATCCGGAACTAAGGCCAATCTTGGAGAGTAGAAGCTGATGACGAGGTTTGGCAAAGCCTTGGTGAGAATATCAGCTAGTTGGTCATCACCCGCAATATGCTGAACACGCAAGTGACCAGACTGAACTTGCTCGCGCACAAAGTGGAAATCAAGCGCAACATGCTTCATACGCGAATGGAAGACCGGATTTACAGAGTAATGGGTAGCACCCAGGTTGTCACAATAGATGACGAGTTGTGGCGAAAGTTGAATACCGAGTTCTTGCAGTAAAGATTGTAACCACAACAATTCGGTCGTGGTATCTCCGACAGCACGAAACTCCGCTTCAGTGGAAGAGCGAGCCAAAGCTCGATTTTCTGGAAGTCCACGAGAGTGGATTTCGACCAAGAAATGTAAAGTAACCTGTCGTGGAAGTATAAGAGTCTGTGTCACCACCTCAATCAGCATCACAAAAAGCGTGCAAATAAAGTGGAAAAGTACGAAATAGTTGCAGACCATGGTTTTGAGTGCCACGCAAGTAGCGAAGCACATGTTTGGCGGAAATTTCAATGAATATCGGTCGGGTTTTGCATAAATTGAGCTAATCTATTGACAGGGAACGCGACATCAGGTCGAGTGAAGGACATGTACTGAAGGCTTCCAACAAGGGCACGATAGTCAGTGGGATTTGGCAAAGGAGAGCCGTCGGTGTAATTTAGTGTCGGATAGGTAGCCATATGCGTGGTGGCAGGCTTAGACTCCAACATTTTAAACTTATCAAGGACATCATGAATATATTTAGATTGGGTTAGGATCAAACCATGGGTGTTGGGTGTGATCTTGACACCTAGGAAATAAGAGAGTGAACCTAAGTCTTCGAGGGAGAATTTTCGGACAAAACGAAAATAAATTTGGTGACAATCGATGTGTGAGGACTGTGACGATAATATCGTCGACATAAATTAATGCATAAATTAAATAGTGGTATCGGGTTTGGCATACAAAAACAATGATGAATCAGCAATGGACTGTTTAAAACCATACGAAATTAAGAACGACTTAAGTGTGGTAAACCAGGCCCGAGGAGCTTGTTTTAAGCCATAAATTGGTTTCGACAATTTGCATACAAAGGACGGAAATTGAGGGTCAATAAAACCCGATGGTTAAGATATATAAATATTGTCAGCGAGGGAATATTGTAGAAATGAGTTGTTAACATCTAGTTGACGAAAACTCTAGCCTCGAGTAAGCGCAAGAGAAAGGATCAAACGTACCGTAGTTGGTTTAATAACGGGACTGAATGTTTCCGAGTAGTCAACCCCTGACCGTTGATGAAAACCTTTGGCGACTAATATAATCGAGCTTTGTACTTTTCAATAGAGTTATCAGGTTTGTATTTCACACGATAAACCCACTTGCAGCAGACGACTTTATAACTTGGGTTGGGTGGAACGAGGGTCCGGGTTTGATTCTTAAGAAGAGCACGGTGTTCATCAAGCATAGCATCGCGCCAAAGAGGATTTAAGAGGTCGGGCTTGTTTCGTGGTTGATGGTAGGGCATGTTGGTTGACAATGGCAAGTTTGGCGTACTTGGAGTTGGTTTTAACAATGTTGTTGGTGAGGCGAGTGACAACATGACGAGATAGGGGAGGTGGGGCGGTGGTGGAGGTGGCGAAGGAGAGGAGCTGGCAGTGGAGGGTGTGGGAACATGGGACGTGGTGAAAGAGGGTGGGGTGGCTGAGGAAGAGGCAGAGAAAGGGACGAGACTGTTACGTGGGGGTGTTTGCCTAGGTGGGGGAGATGGGGTGTCAACACTAGTGGTAGGAGGAGGATAAGGGATGAGAGTAGGGCCAGCATAGGTGCACCACGAATTGGAATCAGGAATAAGTGAGGTGGAGGAGGTGGATGTAAGGTCGGGATACGGAAATTGTGTTTCAATGAATTTAACATGGCGAGACACATATGTTCTGTTGGAAACGGGCTCAAGGTTGTAATAAGCACTTTGGGTAGGAGAGTAACCAATAAAGATACACGGTTGAGAGCGAGGTTCAAGCTTGTGCTTGGTATACGGTCGAAGCCAAGGGTAGCATAAGCAACCGAAGCTGCGGAGTTTCATATAGTTGGGAGGCGTGCCAAACAGTTTTAAGTAGGGTGACATGTGATTAAGAGTAGGGGTTGGAAACCGGTTAATGAGGTAGACGACATGTGGCCAAAAGGTTGATGGAAGTTTAGCATGTGTAAGGAGAGTGAGACCGGTTTCGACAATGTGACGGTGACGGCATTCCGCATATCCGTTGTGTTCAGGTGTGTGTGGAGGTGAGGTAAGTTGCCCAATTCCATTGTCAGAGAGCGTGAAATTGAGTTTAATGTACTCACCACCGTTATCGGAAAAGTGTTGTAAAATTGGTCGAATAAAAAAATTTTCTACCAATGCACGAAAACGTTTGAAGACAGTGATTAGTGATTGTGTCGGATTTCCGTTTTAGTGGATAAAGCCAAACATACTTTGTAAAATGATCAACGAATATAACATAATATTTGAAATTATCATGAGAATAAATAGGTGATGTCCATACATCGGAAAATACTAACTGCAATGGTGCTGTAGTAATAAAACTAGGGAGAATTAAAAGGAAGTTTGTGACTTTTGTTAACAATACAAGAGTCACAGTGACTGAAATTATTCGATAAAAATATTGAAAGTATTACGTAAATATTGTAGCAGAGGTGCCGAGGGATGTCCAAGCCGATGATGCCACGCAAGAGAGTCACGAGCAGCTACGGCGTAAACATGTAAATCAGCTGGTGTAAGGTGATATGTTCTTCGGCTATTGTTTCCTCGGAGAAGGGTTTTGGTCGTCTGGAGTTCCTTAATAGGACAAGATGATTGTGATAATTCAACAAAAATAGGATTATCAAGACAAAGTTGAGAAATAGAAATTATGTTTTGAGAAATTTGCGGAACATATAGAACATTATTAAAGATAATTTTTGAAGAATTAACAGTGATAGTGAACGAACCGATATACGAGATAAGAAGGGTGGAGCCGTCACCAATTATGAGTTCGTCTAAACCGTCATATGGTGAATAAAAAGAGAGGTTTTCAAGATCATTGGTTATATGGTGAGTTGCACCACTATCAAGGAGCCAATGGGGGTGAGATGGAGGCTGAGAAACAGTGGCGGTGTGAGCGGCAGGTGGAGCAGCGCGATTGTTGGTGTTCGCAAAAGTGTAGGTGTTATTGTTGCGGAAGGAGGTGTTTGGTGGTGGGAAGACGACAGTAGAGTACAAGTCTCTGAACTTGTAGCATTGAGATATGATATGACCCGTGGTTTGACAGAATTGGCACTTGCCTATGAACGGATTAGGGGAAGGCTTGGATGAGGCGACAGGAGAAGAGGGTGGATGTGGTTGTTTGGAATAGGTGCGGTTGAATGGACAGTAAGACATGGTATAGGCCATGGCAGGGTAAGAAGCAGGGTTGATTGTGTGTTGAAGAGTGAGTTCGAAGTTGATTAACTTCTCATGAAGGGCCTCAAAAGTGATAGGTTCATCGCGAGCACGTATGGCATCGATGATGGGTTTGTAAATTTTGTAGTCGAGACCACAAATAGATTTGTCAACAATGTCTTCAAGATCCATTGGTTTGCCCATTATGGCAAGTTGATCGGTACATGCTTTAATGGCATGCATATAGTCGGTAATTGATTGATTGTTTTTGGATAAAGAGCGAAGACGGTCTTTGATTTGGAGAACATGGCCATGAGATGGGTTGGCATAGGTGGTGGCTAATATGGTCCAGTCTTCATGAGTTTTTTTTAGCTTGAAAGACAAGGGGTGTGATGGTGGGTAGTATAGTACCGAGGAGAGCACCAAAAAGAAGGCGATCTTGGCGCTTTCAAGTCGAGTAAGCAGGGTTGGGGCTAGTTTTCTTGTCGGCAGAGGTTATGGTTTCGGATGGAACAGGGGTTTTCCATTGAGAAACGAACAGAGATCATAGCCGAAAAAGATCGACTCAATCTGGGTTTTCCAAGGAAGGTAGGTTAAGGGTGTGAGTTTCTCCACGATGGAGAGGTTGACAAGGATGAAAGGTGAGTTGGGATCATTGGGGTTGGTGATTGTTTGAGAGGTGTTAGTCATGGTGGCCGAGGTAAGACGTCAGGCGGCTATTTGTGAGAAATCGAGTTAGGATCGATGGAGGTCTTGATACCATATAAGATGAGAAGTTTATTATGTAATTGCTTGATTTATTAAACGATGAACAAACGGTAAATATATTCTAATTACAAGAGAGCAAAACCCTAGACCTAACTTGACTGAGAAGCCTATACAAGAAAAGGAAATGATATATACAAAGGATATGAACGGGCATTTTTTGTGTCAATTTCCCCCTTCTTCTCTATGCATTTTTTCCCGAACCTACACGGTTTTTGACCCTTCTAGCTTGCATTTTGTAACTTTAGTCCCGTACTGGCGTACTATGAGTTTTATGTCTCTCCTTGCAGGTTTTTGCATCGGGAAGAGGACTAAGGGAGCTAGCAAAGGACCTCACAAGGCAAGCATAAGGAAGAAGATTAAAGGAAGGCGTAGAAGGACTCCCAACCGGCTGAGAGTCCCTTTATTCGTACTATGAGAAAGGAAGTGAAAGAGGACTCCCAGCCGGCATGCCGGCGGCCGGTCAATCGGCTGATAGTCCCTCCTTGGGGCCGGTCCAGAGCCGGCAGCCGGTCAGCCGGCTAGACTCACCTGGCAATATTAAATCAAGCAGAATTTACAGGGATTTGACAGCCGGTCCAGGACCGGCGGCCGGTCGACCGTCTCAGACTCCTTCTCCCCGCATTTCTATTTCCTTGTAATTTTTAAACTAAATGTTTGTAAAACTATAAATACCCCTCTCCTAATTCATTTTAGGCACACAACCCTAGATCTGAAATTTTCCTTAATTTATGAAATCTTTCCTTAATCAAAGTACTAATCATTCCTTAATCAATATTAATCTATATATATATATATTTATAAAAGAAGCTTTTTTAGAGCGATTCTAAAGCGTCCACATCAACAAAAATCAATTTAGGAAAATATCATAAATAATAATTTTTGATGTAAAAAATAAAGTGGAAAATCTTTTAATTATTATAATATATATATTTCATAAATTATATTCAAGTGATATTTCCAATTTTTATATAAAAACTTTTCCATTTCATTTGACAAAAAAATATTGTTAAAAAAATTATGAAAATAATATAATTAGATTCGTGATAAAAAAATGCTATCATTAGAGTATAAATTTTAAATTATTTGCACATACTAAAGATAGTGTAACTCTTAGTTCTTAATACATTATATGTCCCACATTGAAAAATAATGTAGGTGTGGAGAATATACATATTACGTATAAATAATAGAATGTCCCACATTGAAAGATTAACAAAGTGGGTTAATCCTATGATTATAAATAAGAGGCGTCCTTGAAACTTAGGTATTAACCCAAATCTTTCGAGTCTCTTAATTATTATAATATATATTTACTATATTATATATCCAAGTCATGTTTATAACTCTTATATAAAAATATTTTACATTTCATTTTATAAAAAACTATCATAAAAAAATTATATAATTAGATTTGGGATTAAAAAATGAAATTATTAGAGTATGAATTTCATATCATTTGCACAAAAAAAAAAGAAAAAAAATATGATTATTAATAGAAAGGATAGGATATCGAACTAGGTGAGAAAAAAAAGACGTGCTTCTTAGTATGTTATATGTCACACATTAAAAAATAATGTAAGTGTGATGAACATACTACGTATAAATAGTAGAATCATCCCACGTCGGAAAATTACCATAAGGTGGGGTCATCCAATTATAAATAATAGAATTATCCCACATCGAAAGATTAACTTAAGGTGTAATGATCCTATGATTATATATATGAGTCATCTTTTAAGTCTCTTAAGTATTATCTTAAAAAGCTCATATATGTTACATTTGTCTTATATGTTACATTTGTTGTGCTCTAAAAGTTAAATTGATACAAGCGACCTTGATTTTCTTGATTCAATTATCTAATTATATTATACTTTAATCTAACAATCAAACACCGATAAGACTAACTAACAAATGTAACAATAAGTATGCATGATCTCCATACTTAATAAGTCTTAAAAGCGATTAATATTGATTAATTTAATTTAATGAGAATGAGAATATAAAAATGAGTTGGGTATGATTTCATTATAATGGGATCAACTCACTGAATATTAGTCAAACAATTAAGCGGACAACAGTCGAAGAAATCCAAGTATAGCAAAGAGCTCAAGGTTCAGCTACCATATTAACTCTAGGAACTGACAACACACTAATAATAAAATGCTACAGAAATATTTTCCTAAAAAATCCATAGACCATAACAGCTTATGTAGTCTTAGTACCAAATTTATTTGTATTTTATTATCCACGATTTTTTATTTAAGACGGAATTATCCGTCTTCAACTTTTTTTTGTTTAAATATGTACTTAAATTAAAAGACTTAGAAAAAGAGTTCATACATCAGTTAAGGGGGAAAATACAAAGAACAAAACGTTATTAAATCGAGTTGGATGTCGAACAAGGTGCGAAAAAGATGATGTAATTCTTAGTATATTATATGTCACACATTGTAAAATAATAAGATGTCGTGAACATACTACGTATAAATAGTAGAATAGTCCCACATCGAAAAATTACCATAAGGTATGGTCATCCTATTATAAATAGTAGAATTGTCCCACATCGAAAGATTAACATAAGGTGTGCTGATCCTATTATTATAAATAGTAGAATTGTCGCACATCAAAAGATTAACATAATGTGGGGTGATCCTATGATTATAAATATGAGTCATTCTTGGAACTTAAATATCAACTCAAAATCTTTTGAGTCTCTTAAATATTGTTTTAGATAGCTCTTATAAGAGTTTGTATTATTACCTCCACAATAGTGAAATTTATTTGTATTATACTTTTGATTTTAGTGGTTTCACAATTATATAATTATATATTGTTATATTATCTCCTTTTTTACTCAAATTTAGTAGTTAGCAATAAGTTATTTATTTTTTAATTTTTAAGCTGATTTTTTAAATAACGAACATACATCAGTAGTATTCTTATTATATAAGAGATTTTAAAAGTAACGTTACATAATATTAATTTTTCAAGTTTTAACATTTTTTTTTCCATCTAGAGAGTCCAACCCTTAAAAACTACTTAATATTTATAAGAAAAAATGTTAATTTTATACGTAGAAAAACTTTGGGCTTTAGATAAGATTAATTTGTTAGCAATAAGATAAAATTACACAAATGTTACCTATATACGGGCGAAAAACTTTAGACTGTAGATAAGATTAGTTTGTTACTATTTGCTCATTATCAATCGAATTGGATGTTGAATGTACGAATATTAACATATAGCATTTTCTCATATTATTAAATATTAAATATAACTACTATTAGATATAATGAGTAGCAATTGTCCGTATTTCGAGATTCAGGTTGGATGTCGAAATAGGTGTGAAAAAGATGACGTATTTTTAGTATGTTATTTGTCACACATTGAAAAATAATTGAGGTGTTGTGAATATACAACATGTAAATAGTAGATTTGTCCCACATTGAAAGATTAGCATGCATAAGGTAGGGTGATCTTTTGATTATAAATAGAAGCCATCCTTGAAACTTGGGAATCAACCCAAAATCTTTTGAGTCACTTAACTATTGTGAAAGATAGCTCTTAAGAGTTTGTATTTTTAAGGGTTAAAATTAAATTTAACAAACTATAATTTTGTTGTCACTAAATTGTATGTTTGCTTATAGTGGCCAAAAACATAGACGGATTTATCTTTTACGTCTTTACGGTGGAATGATAGCAATAAGATGATCATAGGAGTATACATTACATGTGCTTTGTGAAAGAAAGAACATAAAAATTAACTTTATGTATCAGTAATTAGAAAATTAATTATTATTATTATGTAAGACGGTCTTATTAACTGAACAAAAAAATTTGAAATGACTAACTTATAAGAATGACACGCGTAAGGAAATTGTCCGTATTTGAAGGGTAGATATATGGTTCAAACAAAATATATACTCCCTCCGTCCCAGTCAATAATTTACATTTACTTTATTCTCTCTACCAAAATATAGCAAATGTAAACTATTCATTAATTTCACACTTGTCTTTGTATTAATCATAAGAGTTATCAAAGCGCCCCCATTGACTTACACTTATGATGATTAGAACTTAATAAATTTTGCTATAATTCGAGATAACAAAGCTTTAAAGGCTACTTAATGCTTAGAATCAAGTACGTATCAAGAGACCATAAGGGATTAAGATATTTCATTTTTTTAGAATTATGTGACACACGGATTTGAACTTCGAAACACCTAATCGATAATGTTCTATAACTTAGTTTTAAAATAATCAAGGTCATTAACCAGTACGAAGTACGGGCTTTCAAACTAGTTACTTAGTAAAATTAGCTTAGTAGTAGTTATCATCAATTGTTTATATTTGGTTATTGGGTTGTAATTTGGAGATATTGAAGGATCTCTTCATTAATTCAATCAAAGTAACCATCTTTCCTTATTGTTGGTACATTTCTCTTCTTATTTACTTTGTTTAATCAATATATAGTTTACATTTCAAGTTGTCTTTTATCATTGTTGAAATTTATACCATGTCTTCTACTTTGATTACTTGTCTTTCTCCAATTATTTGCATTTATCATTTGAATATGTGTGAGTAGAAATCCTCCTAGGGTTTAGGAGGAGTTTAAATGGGATTAATGGGTATGATTGGATGATTAATATTGGGTTTTTGGTGAGTTGTTTAGCCTTCTTATCCATGCACACAAGGTGTTTGATGAATTGTATGAGTGAGAGCACATGCCTTTCTTCATTATTTGCTTAATTCCCCTATGAATGAAAGTTTATGGAGGGTCTTGTTGTATGTTTAGGAGAAGTATTGATGCTTAATGAAAGTTAGGTGTCATCTTTAGGAAGGTCAAGACATTGATTGTTTTTCCTAGGCTAATGCTTACCATTGACCCATTAAATCACCATGTTTGTCCTAAACCCATTTAGATGAACCCAAAAGCCATAGTCTTTAAATCAATCGTTTACACTTCATCACAATCGATTGTCTTAGTTTATATCTAGTTGTTTAAGTTTGAATCAACTCCCTTCATTTTCCTGAATAAATTAGACTAGTATTAAACTAAGTAGAAACTTCTCCATCCTCGTGGTTCGACCCCGATTTATACTACTAAATTGGGTTACAAATTTTGTTGGTGATAAGAAACGACGACACTACATAACACCATATTTCTTACTCATCAAATGACGTCGTTGTCGGGGATGACGTTAGGTTATATTTAGTTTATTAAGAGTCTTAGTTTTAGTTTTAGCTCAATTGTTTGTTTGCTTGAGTAGTTGTGTGTTCCCGTGTAGAGTGCGTGATTTTTGTCTTTCCCTAGTGTGTAAAAACACTAGGAGACTAACAGTTCACCAAGTTGCATGCCTAGGAGAAATCACCACGCATTGCTTTTCAACCCCGACCCCGAGAGGCTCTTCCGGACCTTAAGAAATAGGACCCTAGCAAGAGTTCGAGATTCTCCTCCAACAACTTTTGACCAAGCAACTTCACACCCATCACACCATTGAAACACCAACCCTTCTCCTACCAACCAACACAATTGAGATCCCTATAGAAAATCCCTTTTCACAACTTTCCACTTCCAAGTCCACCTCAATCATCACCTCCTCAAATACCAAACCCACCACCACCAATGGCGGCTCTACGAGATCACAATCGCCCAAACCACAATGATTCTTGCAATCCAATTAATTTTGGTACCTTGGCTCCCAACAATTTCGAGATGCACCCCGCCCAAGTGGAGTTGATTGAAAAAGACTTGTTTGAGGGACACATTGAAGAATATGCCCATGCTCACCTACGAAAGTTCAAGAGAAAGGTCTATATGATGAAGAAGAACGGAGTATCCGAAAACACTCTAAGGATGATGTTGTTCTCATTCTCTTTGACGGGTAGGGCGGACCGGTGGTTGAATAACCACCCTCCGGATACATTCACAACATGGGACGCTTTAGCCAAGGCGTTCATGGCCAAATACTATCCGTCATCCGAGACCGCCATGCTTCGAAATGAAATCCACACTTTCCAACAAGAAGATGAAGAATCTTTGGGTGGAGCATGAGATAGATATCAAGACCTTATCGCTAGTTGTCATCACCAAAGGATTCCGGAGTGGTATATCACCCAAACCTTCTTCCAAACCTTGTTGTCTAGAACTAAAGAAATGGTGAATGCCTCTGCGGGAGAGAAATTTGACCATTTGGGTGATGAGGAAGGGACGACACTAATTAAGAAGATGGTGGACTCGGACGCCAATTATAAATCAAGGGAAAATATGCTTAGGAAAAATGGCAAATACCCTAACGAGAATTCTTCTAGTTCAAATGGCGAAACAAATGCTAAGCTTGATCTTCTTACCAAAGCAACTTGAGAAATTACAAAGGAACCAAGTTCATCAAGCTACCGCCTCACATGGTCCAACCCATGGAGGAGGTAGACGAACTTTCACCTTGTGAGCTTTGTGGGGGAAATGACCACACTTTTGACATGTCAACAACAAATTACAAATATTGACTACCGCAAGTTTAGTGTAAATATAGAAAAAACATATACTCCCTCCATTCAACGATTATCACTCCATTTCTCCATTATATGTGAGAGGTATTATATAAAAATGGGGTGATAATTGTTGAATGGACCATTTTTCTATTATATGTGAGAGCTATTATATTAAAATGGGGTGATAATTGTTGAATGGAGGGAGTATATATAATGAATTTAATTAAAAGGGTAAATCTATATTTTTTTTTTCACTTTCTACTAATGAGAATCATATCTTTTAACTTTGAATCTATAATGTGAGAATGATTATTGTTTTATCTATTATATACCGGCATAATTTAAATTGTTTTCATTTGATTAATTGTTACAACAGTTAAGAGAAAATAAGAGAATTTTTTTTAATGAAATAACAATAAAAAATAGAAAAATGACAAAGACGGAGGGAGCATAATAATAAAAAAAGAAAAAAAAAAGAAAAAAATAATAACAATAATCGTTGCAAAACACTAACAAACATAGCAATATTCGTGACAAAATAATAATAAACTGTGGCAAAAGTTTAGTAAATTGTAGCCATATACATAAAAATAAATATATTTTGATGATATATTATGACAATATACGTATTGATTAATAATTTTTGTTTTCCAAAGATGTAGGGGATTGTATTTCAACACAAATAAAGACATTTGAAAATTATCGACCGTAGAGACTAAGATTCCTAATCAACTTTATCTAAAATCTTAACCCCAACTTCAAATCATCCTATTCAACAACTTTAAAAGCATTTCGGTAATATAGGCATCGTAGGATCAGAGATGTTTGAGTATACATACAGTGGAGACTATAATAACTTAAATAAACATCGTAACCTCAACTTTAAATAAATTTGTGTCATAAATTGTAATAATGATTTTGAGTGGTCTTTGAGTGTTGTAAATAGAGAGAATAATTGATATACCTTTCAATCTTGAGAAATGGCAATATGGGTAGAGTGGTTGGATAATTCTCCATTCGTTTGACCCATTGTACTATGTCGATCCCATAGAAAATATCTTGGATTTATTTCCCGTGCCAGTGGCTGCACCGCCAAAAAACATAGGGAAAAATGTTTAAATTAAACACGAAATAATTTATACCAAAGTCCGGCTCTAGGATGACAATGTAATTCTTCACAAGCAAACCGTCCTTATTTTACGCTCCAACAACTAGAGTTTTTCTGGATGCTTCTGAATTTTCATATTCAATGCAACCCGATTCTGCTCTTCTCTCAAAGTCCATATACTTCACATTAAAACTCAAACGATAAGGATATAAAGTATTATTAGTAATCTAAAGGGGCCTAAAATATCAATGATTGAAAGACAAACGACAAACACAAGTCGATTGTTCATGAACTTTTCATGATAAAGTTGTTGCGGCAGGACCCACGGCCCGGTCCGGCCTAGAGTAGGCAGCAATGAGCCGTACTGGACCGGCCCGTCGTGTCTTCCTCCAAAATTGGCCCGGCCTAGGCACGGATATTGGGCTCCTCGAGCCGTGCCAGGCCCACTGATCCAAACCTGCGCCGCGGCTCGCTCAAGGCATGGCCATTTTCGTGCTCGGGCCGTGCCTGACCCATGGGCTTTTTGTGCCTTGTCCGTGGGCCGGCCCATGTGATTTAATATTTTTTTATTTTTAGAAAAAATGTTATACAATTGATATATTTTTAATACTTTTTGTTCAATAAATGATGATTAATGGTTTAAATACATTTTTATTAAATATTAATGTACTTTTTGTTTAACAAATGATGATTGATGGTTTAAATATATAGTATATTTTATTAAATATTAGTGTACTTTTTGTTTAATAAATGATGATCAACGGGCTATTCTTCGGGTCGGGCCTGGTGCGTGCCGAGATCCATCGTGCTTGGGCCGTGCCGTGCCTGGCACGAATTTCTGAAGAAAATCGCGTCGGAACCTGTCTCAAGCCCAGTCGTGCCGTGCCCGTATGATAAGTGCATATTTTATATACTTTCATCCCCCATATTAGCTTCATTTTAATAGTTATTTAGCACTTATCATAGTGTCATAAGCTAATATTTATTGTTCTAGTGTATTTGCTTGTCTTAACATGTTTTTGTAGGAATCTAAACATTTAGAGGCTTTTTCCTATCATTCCATACACTAAGTTTATTAAGCTAAACAAGACCAAGTGTTGGACTAAGCATGGAGCATTGGATTGGGTGTTTGCATGAAGATTTGTTGGATTGAAGTGAGAATTGCAAATGTTGCTGATGGGGCATATTCTGCACCCGCTGACCGAGTCAACAAATTGAGCAAGGTCAAAGCTAAAAGACAACAAGTCAAGAGAAAACAGCCTAACCGACGAAGCCTGTCGGCCTGTCACTTGGGTCTCGGCTTGGCAACTAGCCGGCCGAGAGGCATAATCCGTGTACTCACATCCAGTCCCCTCGGCATGGAGTCAACCAGGCTTGCCGGCCTGTCATGGGTCCCTCGGCCAAGGGTAAGACAGTCTTTCCACCTGCTACGCCACTTGGCCACTACGTGACAAAAGGTGAAAGTCTAAAATACTCATCATCTCTCATTGAGAAACTAACTGAAAATCTGGTATAAACTCCCTTATCTCTCTACAATATACTTTGTCAAGTTAACATACAACTTATCTCTCCAAGTTTACTGACTTGAGCGTCGGAGTGAGTACGTTCGGCCCCAAGCCGAGCCCTCAGTTTGTTCATCTTGACAGGAAAGAGTGAAAGGAAGAGACGAGCAACGACATCATTCTACAAGCTTAAGTGGTCACAATCCTGCTCCGGAATCACACCCGGAACAATTGGCACCGTCTGTGGGGATAGATACTAAAAGCTAGTCACCTACATTACAAAAAAAAAAAAAAAAAAACCATTCAGCGAGCTAAGAAGATGTCAAAGCAACAAGAAACTATGAGTGAAGGAATGGCATTCTACCAGGATGACACGTTCCGTAATTCTGAGATCGGGCAGTCCCCCACCGGCCGAGTCACTGACACGGCGTTCGGGATGCCAAAAGAGCCAGAAACACCGCTGCCTACCGACCAAATCACTGTCATGGGACATGTGGTCGATGCGGCCAAATTAAAGCTATTCCTGGACCTGATGGGTAGCACGCCGATTACCCCTGTCACGACGACGGTGACGGCAGCGCATCCACAGGTGACCAGGGCCCATAAAGTGACTCCGAACAACTTGTCCGGAGCGATACAAGGAGCTGGGCATGTTAGAACGCCAGCAGAGCCCGTGGTGCCAGTGGCAGACCTGAGTCCTTCCCCCACTCGCGGAAGGACAGCGTCGCCGCGGCAACAACGAGGCCAACCCCGAAGGAATGAAAGAAGTCCGACTCACCAAAGTCGGACAACAAGCCCTTCCCACCAGAGGTAGAGAAGCCGGACTAAGGTTGCGAGGAGCCGATCGCTGCGTGTCATTCGACACGTGGTCAGACAGCCCCTCAGTGCCTATGTCCTCGAGATCCCTGTGCCGACTAAGCTGAAGCTGCCGCCCTTATCATACAAAGGGGATAGCGACCCGACCGACCATGCCGAGGCTTTCGAGTCGTACATGTCGGTATGGGAGCAGCCTGATGAGGTGTGGTGCCGAGTCTTCCCAACGACCCTGCATGGGATGGCTCAGAGTTGGTACACGGGGCTACCTAATGGCTCGGTATACTGTTATGCCGACCTGAGAGACAATTTCATAGCCCAGTATGCTTGCAACAAGAGAAGGGCCGTGGAAACATCGGATCTCCTAACTATCCGACAGGGGGAGGACGAGTCCCTCCGAAGCTACGTGAAAAGATTCGACGCTAAGGTTCAGCAGATCTGTGAGCTGAATACCGAACTGGCGGCCTTCGCGCTGATGAAAGGCCTCCCGAAAGGCGAGTTCAAAAACGAGCTGATCAAGTGCGAAGATCTCAACTTAGACTCCGCCAGAAAGATGGCCGACCGAGCCGTAAAGGTGGAAGATTATCACAAAACCTGGGTAGGCCACAGTGAAGCTGGACACCCAGAGAGGAAGGGCCGCCGGGACAACATAGATGAAGGTCGCCGTGACGGGAATAGGTCACGGCCTGAGAGATTTAATAGGAAACAGCACTCGGCGGGCGCTGGGGAGTTCGAGACCATACAACCGAGAGCGGTGCACAAGTAGTCTCACCCCCAGCCGCATCTCCAGCCCGAGGTCTTTACCTAAGCAAGAATGATGGACGAAGTGGGCAAGACCCCCAAGGCGAGGGGGACGATGACACAAGCCGATTTTGCGAGTACCACGGCCACACCGGCCATAAAACTGACAACTGTCGACACCTAAGGAACGCCATCGAAGAGCTAATCCGAAAGGGGAGCCTCAGCAAGTATGTAGCTGGAGGCCCAAGAACAAGCGCCGACGGGGCGAATAGAAAATCAGTTTTCCAACGGATGGGAGTAATCCAGGTTGTCATCGGGGGAAACGAGAACGGTGGGTCAGCTAATGGGCACAAACGGCACCTAAATGAGTTATACCAAGCCATCAACTTTGTGCCTAAAACAGCGATCCCCGCTTCCACCATCCCCGATATAACCATTGGAAAGAGGGACTACGAGGGAGTCGTCGCCCCGCACAGTGACCCGCTTGTAGTCCACCTGGATATAGCCAACCACTTGGTCAAAAGGTGCCCGATTGACACGGCGCCTACACGAACATCATGTTCAGGGAGTGCTTTCTTAATCTCGGTCTGAAGATTGGAGACCTGAGCCCCTGCACTAACCCGCTATACAGCTTCTTTGGGGCCGACCTGGTACCCCTGGGGTCAATCAGACTGCCGGTGATGTTCGGTCAAGCAGATGCGGCTAAGAATGTTTTATCTGAGTTTGTGGTTATCGACGGTTCGTCTGCCTACAATGTTCTCATAGGCCGAGTCACTTTGAGCGAGGCCGATGCAGTGATGTCCATCCGGGCCCTGACATTGATGTACGTCTCGGACCGGGGGGAAGCACAAAAGCTCGTCTCAAAGGACGAGAGAGATGAAATAGTCAATATCCAAGTGTCTGCCAGGGGGTGCAACATGCAATCCCTCAAAGTGGCGAAGAAGTCAGAGAAAGGGAAGAGTTCATCCTTGCAGCAGGAGTGCGAACCGATGAATACTAATGTCGGCATGGTTGAAGGAGCCGAGACCGAGGAAGTGGAAATTGACCCAGAGCGCACCGTAACTGTCGGTGTCGACCTGGAGCCAAAATTCAGAGTTGATCTCCTAGACCTGCTGAGGACAAAGATGTCTTCGCATACTCAGCTGCCGAGATGCCAGACGTGAGCCGGAAGGTGATCGTTCACAAGCTGAACGTACTCTCCACCGCTCGGCCGGTCAAGCAGAAGATGAGGAACTCCTCGGCCGAGAAGGATGAGGCCATCAAAGCTGAAGTAGACAAATTACTAGGGCGGGCTTTATCATGCCTTGTACTTACCCTGAGTGGCTAGCAAATGTTGTAATGGTGAGGAAATCGTCAGGGGCGTGGAGGATGTGTGTTGATTTTACCAATCTTAATAAAACGTGCCCTAAAGATTGCTATCCCTTGCTTCGAATAGATAGTTTAATTGACGCCACGGCAAGCTACACTATGCTAAGCCTGCTAGACGCCTTCTCAGGGTATCATCAGGTATTTATGGCCGAGGAAGATATGCCTAAATACGCATTCATCACCATTCACGGCACATTCATGTATAAAATGATGCCGTTCGGTTTGAAGAACGCTGGCGCAACTTACACTAGGTTGATGGACAAAGTGTTCCAAAATAAAAAAGGGCGAAACATCGAGGCTTACGTCGACGATGCTATTGTAAAAAGCAAGTCTGACAGCGAGCACTTAGCTGATTTGAGCGAGACATTTTGTTCACTAAGGAAATATAAGATGAAGCTTAACCCAAAGAAATGTAACTTCGGTATCCGAGCCGGCAAGTTCCTCGGCGTGCTTGTCAGCGCCAGGGGAATTGATGTCAATCCGGAGAAAGTCAAAGCAATACTAGACCTGCCGGAGCCGAGAAATCGAAAAGAGGTTATGATGCTGACCGGAAGGATGGCGGCTCTCGCCCGCTTCATCTCTCGGTCGTCCGACAAGAGCACTCCGTTCTTTAAGGTGCTGAAAGGGAATAAAAACTTTAGCTGGGGGAAGGAACAGAGCACGGCTTTCAGGCAACTAAAAACCCACTGTGACACCCTTAAAAATTAGCGTTACCTAATTACTTAAATGCGTAAATTCTACGGAAAAACTGGTAGGATATGTTTGTAAATGGTTCAACTATCCAAAAACCTGCAATTTCAAAAAAATTTTCTAACTAAACCATTCACAACCAATCCAACTCAAGAAGTCCAACATTCCCAGAAGCGGGTGCCAAAACCCTGCAAAAGCTGATGAACTACTTTGCCATAGCTAAATAGAAAGTAGAATGATACAACCCAAAATAGAAAAGGGAGACATATGTCCCTTCAAATAATATACAAACCAAAGGATAAAAGGGTTACTAATAGAATAGCCAAAACTAGGTCCAAGGTTCCTTGCTCACTAGCTCGTCTGTGACCCCAACAAAGCATCAACGACCTGTCAATCGCATTTTATACAAACACGAAAGCCACAATTCAGTGGGGAGTAACTTCGAGTCCTCCCAGCCACGAATCGTCAAAATTAATGTAACATGTAATGTACCATGTAAACAATTTGATAAACCATTTACTTATCATGTATTCTAGCAATTGACCCCTAAACTGACCAAACTAAACTATCATGTGAATCATATAACAATTAGTAATCCAAACTTTATCAACTGTAACCGGCTTACATCTCACCTATTACAGTTCATAAAATCACCATACAAGAAAGGGCAATATACCAAAGACAGGCATAAGTTCTTAGTACGGTCAATAGTCACTTTGTAACTCGAGTCTATACCACGAGGTAGGGAAGGTAATCGAACCGGTATCTTGGCTCAGCGGTTACTATTAAGAAAACATGGCCAAGAGACAACACAACCCTAGCCTAAAATCTGCGCAGACCTAGACATGCGGATACACACCACCGCACCCAAGACCCACAACGTTTTTTAAAACAAAGTGAAGTGAGTACCCTAAGGACACCACCGAAGGGTTGGCTAGTACTTAAGCTGACCCCATACTATCAAAATAAGTACCTGAGGTCATGCTCCAACTTGGATATAAATCCATTAGTCAGGAACACAAAGGCTATCAAGCAGTGAACATATACTCGTCAGAGACTATAAAGACCTATCTATGATGAAGGCCGAAATACTCACCTAGGACCTAGTCCCAGCTAGTCCCAGCTTGAATACTTTAGCCCACACCACACACGACTCACCACACAAGTCAATTAAGACACCCACTTAACCATAAGAGGGCAAAAAGTCCCACTTACCAACATGAATTCTAACATTCTATCATGTGAAAGGCTATATAATATTGTCTATTCAGCAGATAAACCAACAGTTCCTCAATAAGTATTCAATACTAATTTCCAATCCTAGCAATTATAACAATATTTAAGGCTTTAGGGGAAATTAGGGCCATTACTACAAAATAAGAAGCTATTAAATTCAATAAGCTATACATGTGAACTAAAGCTTGATAAATGGCCTAAAACAAGAAAAAGGCCGATTATCTAAATCATTCAACCGAATTTTTACCCGCAACCCCAACCTGCGACAGTGCAGGTCAAATTGCGGCTGACCAATCACTCAATTAACTGACATCGCATCAGTCAAAGGGACTAAGGCTCAGTTTTCGGCACAATCAACAAAACATTACAATTATCGCTAAAAAAAATTCATTTTGAGCCTATGAATTACAATTTCATTTTGTAAACTATCCTAACATGTGATAACTATTAATATAAGCACAATTTTACCATTAACATATTTTTTTTATTACTAGAATGATTCAACTCAAATTACTACCCATTTGTTACTTATACTAATCCTAACATTAATCAACCTAAAATGATGAACAAAGCTTGGAAAACCGCGAAACAAGCAACGGACCGACCCGGGCCAGCCGTGGGCTAGCCGTGGGCCTGCCACGGGCCTGCCGGCCTGCTGCCCCACCCTTACTCCTCTTATTTTTTTCATTTTTGCTCAGTATAAGACCGTCTGAAAATTAATTAATCGTCCCCAATTCAACTTTGATAATTTAAACTAACAAAAGGCATAATTTAAGCTAACAATTGACATGCATGCAACCATTCTAAACATGTGAAAACTAATTCTCAAACAAAAATTCACCAAACATACAAAAATCAAAAACATGTGACGATCTTTCGTCGAGTAACTCGAAATATGTTACCTTAAGCTAGAAAAAGAGCAATTAGCACCTCAAAACCCAAACCCTAACGACACTAGCCGCTAACCTCTACAATATACGAGTCCCCGAACTCGTCTTCCAATCCTTCACCTAAATAAACAATTAAAACACAATAATAAGCATATAAAACCGAAAATACCGAAAATTGGTCTTAAAACAACTTAATGAAAACTGAAATTAGAACATACTAAGTTGTAGATCTCGTCGAGGGGATTCCGGAAAGGTAAATTATGCGAAAAATCGATAAGAAACGAAGAAATTAGGGCGATTTTAGCTTGATTTTTGTTGAAATGTGTTTGATTTTGGGTTTTTAGAGGATGAACACAAGAAATTTCAGAAAAAGAAAGGAAAGGGGGAGGGGATGCCGCGTGAGGGAGGAAGGAAAGGAGGAAAAAGGAAGTGCGGGATTTTTAGTCGGGATTTTTACGAGTCGGGTTTGACTTGTTTCAATAATAATTAAATCCGTAAGTCAAATGCAAATTCCGTCAAGACCAAAGTCTTTAAACACGAGATTACAATAAAATTGAGTATTCATACGACCCATTTCCAAATTCGTTTACCCAACGTTCAAACGAATTGTCATTTCCCCCCCCCCCCCCCCCGATACGCCCTTATTTCGAAATAAAAGATTTTACACGGTTTAAACTATTTTTAAACATTTCAAAACTATCAAAATAAATACGTTTCTTCAAAATATAATAAAATTATATTTCTTTGAATTATTTTTACTTTAAATACATTATTGTCAAATTTTACTTGATTAATTAATTATTTTCGAAATATATTAACGGTCCGAAATTTACGGGGCGTTACACCCACCTTCTGACATTGTCGACCCTGTCCAGGCCGACGCTGGGAGAGACGCTATATCTATACTTAGCAGTTACCTCGGCCACGGTCGGTCTTGTGTCGTCGAGGAAGAAAATAAGCGGAACACCCATTTACTATATCGGCCATACATCACTGCTGGCCCGCCGAAAGAAATTACCCACTAATCGAAAAGGCAGCCCTCGCCGTCGTTGTTGCCGCAAGGAAGCTAAAACCCTACTTCGACGCACATCCCGTGACGGTCTTAACCGACCAGCCATTGGAGAAAGCATTAGAAAAATTCGAAAAATCCGGCAGACTTATCAAATGGGCAGTGGAGCTCTCCGGCTTTGGCATTCAGTACAAGCCGAGGCCTTCGATAAAGGGGAAAGCGCTTGCAGACTTCCTGGCCTAGTGCACGTACCAAGAAGAATCACATCCCGGCGTGTGGGAAGTGTATACCGACGGGTCCTCCACGGCAAACAGCTCAGGAGCCGGCATCCTTATCATCAGCCCTAACGGAGACGAGTTTGAGTACGCCTTGAAGTTTACCTTCTCGGCCTCAAATAACGAATCCGAATATGAGGTGGTGATAACTGGAGTCGAGTTAGCTAGAGCTGCCGGGACGGAGCATATTGTGTTGAAAACAGACTCGCTCTTAGTGCGTGACTAATCAAATCAGAGGAGAGTATGAGACTCGAGACGATGGGATGGTAAGGTACCTGGAGAGGGTAAAAGCTGACACCTCAAAATTGAAATCTTTCCAAATACAGTGCATCCTCAGGTCTGAGAACAACCGAGCCGACGCTCTCTCAAAACTTGTCATTTCAAGCATAAAAAATGTCAGTCGAACCGTGCTGGTGGATATCAGAAATGCTAAAAGCATCACTGAGACCGTCGGCATGGTGGGCGACATCGAAACCGAGACGACGTGGATGACTTCGATAATGAAATACAAGCTGAAAAAAGTGTTGCCGGAGGACCGCAGTCTGTCTCAGAAGATAAGAAGGATCGCTGCAAGGTACTTAGTGTTCGAAGGAGAATTGTACAGAAGGTCCGTAATAAGACCACTCTTGAAATGTGTCGGCCCGGTAAGACGCGGAGCTTATACTTGACGAGATTCACGAAGGCATCTGCGGACATCACATGGGGGCGAGAACGCTAGCCCACAAAGCTCTCCGAGCCGGCTACTTCTGGCCTACCATGCTGAAAGATTCCAAGGCAAAAACCAAGAAGTGCAAGAATTGTCAGATGCATGCTCCGGTAATATATGCACCTTCTCGAGACCTGCAGCCAGTACTTAGTCCCCTACCATTTGCACAGTGGGGGATGGATTTATTAGGACCATTTCCGACGGCCTCCGGAGGAAAGAAGTACCTGATTGTCGCCGTTGACTACTTCACCAAATGGGTCGAGGCTGTCGTGGTAGCTGCCAAGACCACGGCGGCCGTAAGAAAGGTGATTTGGGAGAACATCATAACTCGTTTTGGGTTACCCCAAGTCATTGTATTTGACCACGGCCGAGAGTTTTGGAGCGACATGGTGATGAATTGGTTGGAAGAGCTCGGTATCAAATTTGCATACTCCTCCGTCTGCCACCCTCAGAGCAACGGGCAAAGCGGAGGCAGCTAATAAAACAATACTGAACGGGTTGAAGAAGAAGGTTGAAGATCTAAAGGGAAGATGGGCTGATGAACTACCCGGCGTCCTGTGGTCACTTCGAACCACGGAGAAAGAAGCAACAGGGTACAGTTCATTCCACCTAGTCTATGGGTCTGAGGCCGTCCTGCCAATTGAAGCAGCGGTGCCGACATTCAGAACGCAAACCTTTAACCCAGCCAAAAATGAAGAAGGCCTGAGAGTCTCCCTAGACCTGGTCGAAGAAAGTCGAGATACGGCACGGCTCAACTTGGCAGTATATCAAAACCGAATGAGAAGAGCATACAACCGTAGGGTCCACAAAAGGGACTTAAGAGTAGGAGATCTAGTCCTGAGAAAGTCGGCCGCAACAAACAAAAGAAACATCCATGGTAAGATGACGGCCAACTGGGAAGGACCCTACAGGGTGGTTGAAGAAATGAGGCCGGGGACATACCGGCTGACAGACATGGAGGGTGTGCCTCTAATGAGCCACTGGAACACAGACAACCTTAGGAAATATTTCATATAGCAGCGGAGGTGTCCGAGACCGTTGTGGGCACCCCAACGCGTGATTATATCTAATGAAGAGTGATCCAAGTTTTCCATCGAAATGCTTGTCCCCTCCGTAGTCGTACCAAAGTAGACGCCACGGCCAAAGCCGGGCAGTCACTACAAATGCAGTTGATACTCGCAAAAGCGACCAACATGCTTAAGAACGTATAAGTACAGTTGAGAAACGCAAATCTGATCGCCTCGGGCAATCCGGAGTGGCAGAGGAAGCGATCAATATGTCTATAGATACGAATGCAGTCGAGCCGTAACCTCGATTGCCTCGGCCAAAGCCGGGAGTGACGGGGAAACGACCGATATGCTAACATGTTTACAACAGCAGTTGGGGAGCGCAAATCTGACCGCCTCGGCCAAAGCCGGGAGTGGAGGAGGAAGCGACCGACATGCCAACATGTTGCTAAGCAAATTGGGAAACGTGAACCTTGCTACCTCGGCCTGTTCAGGTGCAGCAAAGGACACGACCAATATGCTAAAAACGTTTAAGTACAGTTGAGATACGCAATCTAATTGCCTCGGCCAAGCCGAAGGTAAAAACGAAAAAGCGCTCAATATGTTTAAAAACGTAAGAAGACAACTAAATGGAGGATGAGATCAAAGCCTCGGCCAAGCCGAAGGCAGATAAACAAACTTCATTAAAAATGTTTACAAGTGAGACAAAATAAAGTCGACGGCCGTCCCCATAGGGGTAGCCTAAGCTCAACCTACCAAAGTTTAACAAAAAAAAGAGAAGGAACAACAAAAATTACAACATTCAGACTTGAAGCGCCAAAAGGATGGCAGGGAGGAAAGGCTCAAAAGTTGGCCCCGAACAGTGAAGGCCGTCCGAAAGGCCAGGTGAGTCCGGTGACGACCGTCCGTCTCCCTATGCTTGTTCTTTGCTCGCCACCACAGCAGCCAAGCATCACCGTCGGTGGGCGGCCCAGAGGACGACTTGCGGCTTCACGTGCCCCGCCCTCTCGAGACTCCTCTCTAGCCTCCTTCACCTTGGCATCATGGGCCGCCTTGGCCGCGCTTCTGAGCGACCTTCGCCGCCTCGCCTCGGCCGCGGCCTTGGCCTCCTCCGCAGCCGCCTTCTCATCCAGAAGTCTGTCAAAATCTTGCCACGGAAAAGTGCCCTCAAGAAGGATCTCCTTAATCGCATCCCTTGTAGCATCTTCAGCTTGGTCCCGGTACCGGGCACATATTTCAGGGATGATAACGGTTTTCAGCATCTCAATATCCTTCTCCCTCTGAGCAAGGATAGCCTTTGTGCCCTTATGCTCCTTCGCCTCGGCCAAATGCAGGGCCTTCCATCTTTCCCTCTGCTCAACCATGGCCTTGTAACCACCCTCAAGCTTGTTCCTCTCCTCCCGTAGCTTAGCGGCATCAGCCAAACGCGGACTCAACCTTGGCTCTTTCGGCCAGGACCACCTTCTCAGCGTCCTCCTTAAGCTTTCGCTCAGCGAGGAAGTCCTTCATGGTGGCCAGGAAGTCCCACTTCGTCTTCTCGGCCTCCTCCCTAGAAGCGGCAAGCTCAAGCCTAAGACGTTCGAGCGTAGGGGCAGTTTGAGCCACGAGCTTTTCTTGCTCGAGAAGATGAGTGTCGGCAACTTCAGCCCACTTCACCAGCCTTTTTGCCAACCTTATGCCGTCCACCCTGAGCTGAACGAAGGAAACCTTCTCGGACGAGGAGTCGGCGGCGACATTTTTGTACCCATCTGCGCAGGCTGCTTCTCCAATTGCCGTTCGGTGAGAACAACAGCTGGCGACGGCTGATCTATAAAAAACCCAGACAAAGCATCCATGTCAACATTCATCGACATATCAGAAAGCCTGTCATCAGGAATGCATAAGGAACCTGCTAAATCCGAGCCATGGGTTAGATCCGTACCAGTCCTGGCCTTCTTGGATTGAGAGCCGGCTAACCCCACCTCTCTCCCTGCCTCGGTAACAGCAGCAGCAGGCGTTGTTTCTTTCCTCTTACCAGAGGGAGGAAGACCTTCCAGAACGGTGACGTCCTCGTCAACATTGACGACCACCTTATCCTTTTGGACTACGGGGATTGGAGATCGAGTTGGGGTTGACGTCGTAGCCACCGCAGACGTTGTTTTTGGTCTCCGGCGCGGCACGTTACCGTCAATCTCCACTTGAGTCGCCCCCACATCCATTGCCTTCAACGCCTGCTCCATGAGTTCGTGCGGGGCCTGCCTGCGATCACGCGACGCGGCTTTAGGGTGCAATTCAACGACTCTCTTGTCCTGGTCAAGTCCCAACTTGCTTAGGATGGAGACAGAGAGATCCCGGCCAAATCGATCTGCAAGAAACAAAGTCAACAGTTAAGCGAAATAAGTAGACCGAGGCTCAAACATCGAAGCATAAAAGCAATGGAGGGCCTCATACCGACCCCACTCACCCTGGCTGAGGGCCGGTATGAGGCCGACGTGGCAAAGCGGCTCGTCTTGAAGGACGATCTGCCTCGGAGGCATCCATCCCTTCGGCGTGCCATCCTTCTCAGCCTCAAACATGCTCATTGCCCGCACTTCGTCGTCTTTAAGATAAACCTTCTTGGCGTCCATCTTAATCTTATTACGGGAGACATATCTTTCATGCTCCCCCTGACTCTCACACCGCAAATTGACGCGGCCGGAAGGACCAAGGCGGCGGTGGATAGTCCTCCGGAACCTCGACATATACCCACCGCCCTTCCGGTTTTTTGCGGATGTCGGCTGAGACGGTCACATAACCCGGCTCGGTCTGCAAGCTGTACCACCCCATGGCGCCTTGGGTAGACAGCCGAAGATGGTGGAGCCGGCAGAAAAGGTTCACCGTTGGGGCCACCCCCTTAAAGAGACAAAACCATACGATGCCTATAATCGTCCTAATGGCCAACGGGTGCAGTTGTGCCACGACGACATTCATGGCTTTGATTATGGCCGAGACACGTTCATGAAGAGGAAAACGGAGCCCATACTCCAGATGCCTAATATACACGCCTATACAGCCTTCGGGAGGGCAACAGACTGCCTGATCACCCTCAGGGACAATAATTCTATACCCCCTACCGAAGGAGTAATGGTCTTCAAAAAATTCAGGCCCGGAGACACTAGCGAACTTGTTCGTCCAAACACGATCGGGTTTAATCGAGCAGGCTTCGCCGTGCCACAAGTAATGCGGCCTCTCTGAATAAGATTGGGTCTTTTCCTCCTCCTCATCATCAAAATCCTCCAAAAATTTCTCATCAATTTCAGGAGAAGGCGACTTGCGACCCCCGAACCCTACCGGGGTGACAACCAGTGGCTCCTGTTCATCAGGATGCGGCGGTTCGCCCCCCGGGGTTGAGGTACTGGCCGGAGCGTCAACAGCAGACATGGCGGCAAACAAATACTTAACAAATAAAAGTTGGGGAAGAATTTGTTTTTACCTTGAAAGAAAGTGTTACGCCGAGTAACGCTTCGAAAATTAGAGAGAGAAAGAAACTCTTCGAAAACTAGAGAGAGAAAATTTTTCTTGAAAATGAAATTTGTACGACAAAATGAGGGGCACACTGCTCTATTTATAGAGCAAAGCCCATTTAGTGGACCAATCAGAGCAAAGCCTATGAAGCGTCCACCAATCAACACCAGGCCACGTGTCAAGCATGCAGCCACGGAATGTCAATCGACATACAGTGACAAATCTTCTTCGACACGCTCCTTGGTATCTACTTGCTAACGGCCAGCTGATCAACCAAGCTTGGCAGCACCGGCCGGGGGCAATCAAAAGCACACGACACTCCCAACCTTGGTCTCGGCCAGCGCCATTTCCTTTTTCCACATTCGATGTCCATTACACAACAATGTGGCGGGGGGATATGGTACGGCCTGAACAGGACCAAGCCGAGGAAGAAGTTCGACATGCGCAGAATACGCTCAACACGCATCGAAGGTCCATACCACGGCATAGACTACGCTGGGGGCAAATTGATGGGGCATATTCTGACCCGCCGACCGAGTCAACATATTGAGCAAGGTCAAAGCTAAAAGACAACAAGTCAAGAGAAAATGTTCTAACCGACGAAGCTGTCGGCTGTCACTGGGTCTCGGCTTGCAACTAGCCGGCCGAGAGGCATAATCCGTGTACTCACATCCGGTCCCCTCGGCATGGAGTCAACCAGGCTGCCGGCCTGTCATGGGTCCCTCGGCCGAGGGTAAGACGATCTTTCCACTTTCGCTTACGCCACTTGGCCACTACGTGACAAAAGGTGAAAGTCTATAAATACTCATCATCTCTCATTGAGAAACTAACTGAAAATCTGGTATAAACTCCCTTATCTCTCTACAATATACTTTGCCAAGTTAACATACAACTTATCTCTCCAAGTTTACTGACTTGAGCGTCGGAGTGAGTACGTTCGGCCCCAAGCCGAGCCCTCAGTTTGTTCATCTTGACAGGAAAGAGTGAAAGGAAGAGACGAGCAACGACATCATTCTACAAGCTTAAGTGGTCACAATCCTGCTCCGGAATCACACCCGGAACAGTTGCCAACAATCAAAGTCAAGCCCAACTTCAAAGTCCAAGTCAAGGTGGAAAAGATAGGATTCCAAGCTACCTAGGATGCCAGGAATTAAGGTCTTAACCGGGTGATTAATCGCACAATTAATCACCAACATAGGATTCTCCAAGCAATTAAGAGGAGAATTAAGGCAAAGGAGCTGGAAACACACGACCCCGATCGGGGTGGGGTGGCCCCGATCGGGGTTGCATGCCTCTTGGCTTTTACGTTATGCTCTCCTCTCCTATAAATAGGAGAGGTGTTCCAAAGCTTTTGGCATCCAATCTTTACGTCTCATTTTTACTTTACAATAGCCTTAAGCTTTATATTTCTCCCATTAGTCTTCTCATTTTAGTTTACAAGTTGTTAAGCTTTCTTTAGTTTAATTTTTCAACATTTGGTACTCAAGTTATTGTTCAAGCATTTTGTTATTCAAGCATTTGATTATTATACATTTCTCCTTTACAAGTTCTTCCCTATTGAGGTATTCTTATTTCTAGTTTGCAAATTTACATTTCTATCTTAGCTTACACATAGTTTATAATTAAAGTACTTAATTTAGATTACATTAGCATTATTTCTTATACATGTTATATCATCTAGTTCTTATAAATCATTTAATCATGATTATCATTTCTCTTAATATAACTTACAATTTACACTTTAACATGAGTAGCTAAATCTCTTAGTCTAAGGGCTAGGGGAGCCATGCATAAATCAAATATATAACATGATAAGATAGGTTAAAAATAATATTGTCTAAATTGCTTATATCACATGCTTGTGCCATATTGTTTAATCTTTGTTTAAGGCCTTATTCAAATGATTAAGTTTGTTCATTCGTTCTATAAGTCGAGAGGCACGGAATTGAATTAGACTAAGCATGTATAGTAGGACGACCTAGTCATGGACGAGAGTTTCTCTAGGACCCGGTCTATGGTTGACACTAATATCGTAAGGTGGGTGTCTCTAAGCCTAAGCAATTGACAATGTTATTAGTACTGAATTTATCATAATCATATGTTCACTTTTGCATGTGTGACCCGAACCCCTTAGACTCTCTTTTAATTATATAGTTTACATCACAATTTTTAATAATCATCAAACAACCAAATCAAACCAAAAACGAAATCGACCTTGATAAAAATCTACCCATAGCAATTCACAACGTAATTCCCGTTTCCTTGTGGTTCGACCCCTATTACTACATTTACTTGTGTTTAGGGAATTTATCTTTGCATAGGCACGCGACAAGCCTATCACCATACTTCCTCGATTTTCTCACTGGGCTGGGTCGTGCCGTGGGTCGTGCCGCCCACCAGCCCGCGGCCCTTTATGCTAACTATAGGCAGGCCTTACTATTTTTTTTTTATTTTTTTTTGCTGAAATGGCGGGCCGGGCCAAGTTGCATAAAATGACGGATTAAGGCGGGTCGGGCCGGGTCAGCCCGTGCTGTTGACCAACTCTATATACTGCTAGCCTAAGCAATTAGTCTCACTATAGATGGATATATCCGTCTAAAATGAAAGTCGGGTCAAATATGCTTAAAGTGGTGATATTTTTGGGCCCAACCATGCAACTTATTGTTTGTCTTATGTTTTAAGTGGGTGGATATTTGGCCCGTTTATAACTATAGACGGATATCTCCCGTTTATAATGAGAATTTGTGCAGCCGAGAGGTTCTTATCTAAGACGGTCTTATATAAAAATATTCAACTTATAATAACAGGTTCAATTAAAATACTTTATATACGTATAAAAGATGTTTTATTTTGGTAAATTTAATGAATTACGTTGTTTCCTTGCATTTCTCAACGTAGTTACTCTTTCATGTACTTACACACATTACTTAATCATGGCCTTTTCTCATAATATTTCCACACTTTACCTAGACCCTAAGCATCGATAATCCGCTAATTAACATTGAATTTTTGATTATCGGTAGCAAACTTTAATTGTAGAATGTAAATACCTTGTATTGTGGCCTTTTAGGTTTGAAGTGGGCTTTTTTGTTCCTTAGGGTTTGCCTGGAATCTATGGAACAATTCGGGGGTAAATTTTAATTGGGATATATTTTGAGCGAAGTTAATTATTTGGTTAATGAGTTCATTGATGATATGTTTGGCATAAGGGTAATGATTACTTAGTAGATGTTTTAATCCCTTAATCATTACCCGGGGGGAGGGTTGGTAATGTATTAACCTTTTATGAGGGTAATAAATCTAGAAGATGAATAATTACTCTAATGCCAAACATAGAAAATGCATCTTACCTATTACTCTCATATTCATTCCCCCCTTTTACCCTCAATCCAAGGAAGCCCTTAGAGAGGGAAAGAAAAGACCATGAGAGTTTGGAGTTGGTGGAAAAAATGATAAAGGGTAATTACGGAAAACATGTACATAATTAAGTAAATCATGTACATGAAAGAGCAACACCCTTTTTCAATGTGTGTTAGTATTCATTATAACAAGATAATGGATCATCCGGTTATCAAAGTAGAATTACTGAAATAGTAGCGTAAACTCTATTCATATAGGCGTATGCGTTACAATGACAAACTGACAACATGAAGGTTGCATCAAAGCATTTCATCTTCCCTCCACATTTCAAACTTGGATCACAAGTCGGTATTGGTAGCGATGCTTAGTCTCCAATGTGGAATGTTCAAAGATGTATGGATTGTATTTCAAAAAAAAAAAAAGACATTTTAAGATTATAGACCGAAGAGACTAAAAGATTCCTAATCAACTCTATCTAACCTCCTAACCCCAACTCCAAATCATCCTACTCGATAACTATACAAGCACTCCAGTAATATGGCCTAAAGAAGCACTCCAGCTCGGAGGTGTTTGGGTATACATACAGTGAGAACTATAATGACCTAAAGAAGCAAGCTACAGCTGAATAGAGTTGCTCCTCTTCGAAAGGTTTAGACACGTATCCATCCATTCCACTCTTCATGCACTCCTCATTTGTAGCTTGAATGACATCGGCTGTCATAGCCAATATCGGTGTGTGCCAGGGAATCTCCTCATGTCTTTCTGCTGAGACATCATCGATATCAAGTTTCTCATTAAACTCGCTTTCTTTGAGACGAATTTGTCGTGTAGCTTCAAACCTAAAAGGCAGGCAATCAACACTAGGGACATAAGCAACATTGATATTCAATTATGACCCATTAACATACGAGCAAGTCTCATGAGGGACTATGTCTCACGTAAAGATATTGTGAGATGTAACTTACAATTTGCTAACAAGTAACAACCGACAAAAAAAAAGGCTATTCTCGGGTTATCCATAATGAAAAATGAGACGGAAAATGTAAGAGGCAGTGTGTTTGGACCAAATGAAACTAATAATCATCCTACAGAGAAAAAGTTGCGGAGTATTAATTAGCGAAAAGGCATTGATTACCCGTCCATTTCTGGCATTTGAAGATCCATGAAGCAAGCATCGAATCCATGGGGAGGGTTAAGCATCTTTACAGCAGCCTTTCCACTGTCGACACAAGTAACAACGGCTCCATATTTCCTAAGAGCTCCTTCTGCCACTTTACGATTAACAGCGTTATCATCTACTACCAATATTTGTTTCCCATTGAGCAAACTACCAAGACTAGCCGGTTTGGCTTTGTATGATTGTCTTTTCCTCCCATTTGAAAACACTTCATGGAAGCATCCGCTCAAGATGCTCAATCTCAGAGGCTTTGTCAATATATCATCTACCAAATGACAAGATTTGAGCTCGCTCCGTTCACTAGAACTAATTGAAGTAGCTACAAGGAAAAATTTGGGCACTCTATCAGTATAGTTGGTTGGTGCTGCGTCTCTAACAAGGCGACGGAGATCAGCAACAATATCTTTTTCCCAGACCTCCTTTTCGATGAGTACCATGGCTAATGGTGCCGATGGACTGAAGGACAAATATCATACATTAGCAAGGTCCTTAAAACATTTTACAGCTATTAAGGGAAGTTATATGTCTAAAACTAGGAACATCAAGCTGATTTTTTCTTACTGTAGGAAAACATCCACTTTGATGCCCGCGGGTAGAGGTGGCAATCGGGTCAGTCGGGTCGGGTTTGGATCGGGCCACATCGGGTTGGGTCATATTGGGCCATCATGCCCTTTCAAGTCGAGCCGGGTCGGGTTCGGGTCGTTATCGGGTCGGGTCATTTTGGGTCAAATGATGTATCGGGTCGGGTCACTATCGGGTCCGATAACTTAATCACATTACTATAATTTTTTACCGTTAAATTTAGCTTTTAACCTATTATTTGGTTTAATTACTTCATTACAAAGGCAAACATATCAATCTAAACACAAAATCACTTTCATTTTGATCAAAATTAAGCTTAATAATTGTCGGGTTATCAATTTAATCGGGTCAGCATCGGGTCGGGTCAATATCGGGTCGGTCTGGGTCGGGTTCGGGTCGCTGGTAATCGGGTCGTGTCGGGTTACGGGTCGGGTTGGTTTCGGGTCGCAATGTTTTTGGGCCCTGTAGGGTCGGGTTTGGGTCGGGTCAGACTTGCCAGCTCTACCCGCGGGTTTGGGCTAATTGCACTTTGGTTATGTGCTGATGGACTGAAGGACAAATATCATACACAACTGTCACTATGAAAGGTATAAGAAAGAAATTTACCTGAAATTTAACTTGCTAGAAATAAATGAGCATGCAGATGGAAGATTGGAAACTATATCGACAGATATTCCCAATCGCTGAAGATGATACCGTGTAACTAGAGCTCGAATGCTTCTTTTATCGATGATCAGAGCTCTCAACCCCTTCAACTCCATAACAGATGTCTCATATGTGCGGCATTTTGGGTCCAGAGATCTTGATTCTCCTTTCATAAGAAGAGCAGTGAAGGAAAAGGTACTGCCAACACCACGTTCGCTAACAAATCCGATTTCTCCTCCCATAAGGTCAACTAAACATTTGCTTATACTCAACCCTATTCCAGTACCTCCATAATGCCGTGAAGTGGAACTGTCGGCCTGCATAAATGGTGTGAAAATACGGCTTTGTGCGTCTTGAGGAATTCCCTCCCCTGTGTCCTCCACTGTCACCAACAGTTTTATCATTCCAGTCGTCTCAGTAGGATTAGCGGAACACAAGTGTCTGAAACTAGACCAACTTTTCCATCTGTCAACAACGGCAAAACCACTCAACGTGTTTCTTTCTAATCCAGCATTTGATTCAGTCGAGCTTTGTTGTAGCAATTCATCCAAAATATCAGGATTGGCCTTCACTTCATTTGCCAAATGCACAGACACAAAAATATGCCCCTCATCATTTGTAAACTGTAGGTAGAAGATAAGCTCGTCCATTAGACGCTTGTTAACATAAATTTGAACAAAAGACTCAATGACTCTCAGAAAAGAACACAAGCAAAAAACCAACCTTCAGTGAATTCCCAACCAGATTGGTAATTATCTGACGAAACCGCCCAGGATCTCCAACAACAATTTCAGGTACTTCTTCAGATACATATACAGCCAACTGCAATACATAAAGTATGCAATCGATGTTAGGCATCTATTTGACTTACTGTTCATGAAGAAATGATTTTCCTGTCATATAGCTACTTAAACTTACTTCTATTTGTTTTTCACGAGATTTCAAAGAGAATAGTGAGACAATGTTGTCAAGAATAGCCCGTAAATCAAAAGGCACAGCTTCAAGTTCCAGCCTGCCTGATTCTATCTTTGCTTGATCAAGGACCTCATTGATAATAGAGATGAGGTCCTTCCCACTGGCATGAGCTGTCTGTGCATAATCAAGCTGATCATCGTCCAGATTGGTATCCATCAGCATTTGTAACATTCCTGCAGCACAAGTCGGATTCTAAATTCGGATTCTAATTTGGGAAGGGCCATTCTGGTCGGATTAGTTTTACCACGGCTGCACACACATTAGTAAAAATAATAAAGTAAAGGTCCTTACCTAATACGCCGTTCATTGGAGTTCTAATTTCATGGGAGACTGTGGCAAGAAACTGTACAAATACAAAAGCAGAAGATATAATGACATGTATGGAGGTTGCAAAAGGACAAGGGTCAGCTATAATAAGGGTAAATCAATGTAAATGCTAGAATTGAGAAAATCACCTGAGATTTGGCAACATCTGCGGCTTCTGCTCGAGCTTTAAGTACTTTCATCTTATGCCAGTCTTCCACCACTCTAATAATCCGATTAATTGCTGAAAGCAAAATGTAATATACAAGCATTGTGATTGTCACGACTATACCGCTTGCCGTGATAGCCATCCAAGGATAAGAAGGTTGGTGCTTGAACCTGCAACATAAATCGACCCTGCTAAGGACAACACTCTAACTTTATGACCTTTGCTAGTCAGAAGTATTCAACACGAGTGTGTGCCGAAGGGTTGGACTTAGCTGGTCTATGAAAAACTCCCATTTTTGGTTTAAAATGAATCCTAACCATTAATAGAAAATGGAGGAGGAGAAAATAAAGAAGATTTTTGCCTGTATTGAACTATCTAAAGGTATGAAAGTAAAATTACCTGCAATGCATCTCATGCTTTCGGAATGGATCACCAAAGTCGAGACCACAGACATGCAGAAGGCCTGTATCTACTACATCAGTCCCATACATATTAATTGGAGCTGACGCATTTGTTGTATCATAGACATTAACAACAACAGTTTCTTTGCTGGCAAGTTGTTGAAGAATCTTCTCCACTAGGGATCGAAGGTCGTAAGATGCACCAAGATACCTAGAAAAATAGAATATCCTATAAGCTTCAATTAAGTTCGGTGTAGAGTAGTGCACAAAGTCCATAAAAATAACTACTAGTATAGAATTACCCAACAGTGGCCGCTATTCGTTGCTCTGGAGTGGCCTCTGGTGGAAGTCCAATGTCATAGATAGCAAATGTAAGCACCACACCCAGGTGATTTGACTTAAGCAGCTTAAATGGAGAAGTCAAGACTCCCTTTCCTGTCGCCCTGGCTCTTAAAATGTTGTCCCGATCATCCTGCAATATTAAAGCAGGCCATAATATTTATGATCTTTATGACTAAAAGGAATTATAAAGCTAAATAAAAAACTCAAATACCTTTCCAGACATCATGTCTATGGAAACAATGTGAGCTACAGTCCTCTGACAGAATATAACAGGCGCATATTCATCTCGTCTAGGTGCAGGGTCCATCTTTGTTGGATCAAAATCTTGCACAAGAGTCTGATCCCCATGTTCCATATTTTTTATAGTCCATCCTTGTTGCTTCTCAAATTGCTCCCTCTCATAATGAGTAACTTTTAATGCATACGCGACTCCACTAGTGAGTGGCCTCTCAAAAGCAGTTCTCTCTGTATAATCTCCAAATGTTCTCTGGAAAAATGGAAGATAAAAAAAAGGTTAATTGATAAACAATACCAATATAATGACCATTTTTCATAATCGGTACCAACATAATCAATATTTAATAATCAATATCAATATATTAACTTTTTTCTACGATAGGTACCAAGTCGCCTGAAAATCTCATCTTAACCTACTCTAAAAAGTCCAAAAAACATCATTCAAGTACAAATCTCCACTCACCCACTTCCAAACTCCCTCTCTTAGATGAAAGCACAAAGTAGGAAAAAAATTAGAGTAAAAAGGCGATTTGGTACCTATCCTAGAAAAAAGTTAATATTTTGGTACTGACGTATTAATTATTGGTTATGTTGGTATTCATTATGAAAAAGAGGATTAAAGTTGGTAGTGTTTATCAATTTACCCAAAAAAAAAAAATATTGGCTATAGACAATTGCAAATGCATTTCATTACAATTTGGAAAAATGGAAGATAAAAAACATATTGGCTATAGATTACCTGGTCCATAACAGAGGGATGTTTTCCATGGTGAAATGTAGAGACGAGAATGGCCAGAGCATGAACATGATTCAAGCTCACATTGAACTGATCTTGTAGCATTCTGGCTCGCTCTTCACACATGTTGGACAGTGTTTCCTTTTCTTTAAAAATAGTATCTTGATAAACTTTATTGAACAGCCATGCCGCGAAGATCATCAAAGCTACAAAAAAAGAGTTTAATACCTTCTTCTGCCATTTTGTAGTACTTTTAGCAGGAGTTTGAGTAGGCAATGGAAGCTTGTGCTGCATCAGGTGCTGCAGTGACTCCGGTAACTCATGCTTATTCCATAACCTAAGTTGGACGCTAGTGACACACGAACAAATGATTATCAACCCCAAAATCACCCACCAGCAATTCGTCAATAACGAAAAACACCTAGACTTGCAGGCCTCTTGTGCATCATCACTATGTATCCTTGACCATACCAAATTCCCCTGCGCACAAGACACAACAAAAGATTATACACTGCCATATCTATTAGCAAAATGGCATGTTCGCCTTATCATCTGAAAACAAGAATTTTGAGTAAGTCTTTGTATCTACCAAATGTCGTAGATTAACTAATCAATCAAATGGTGTTAGTCCAGTGGTAGCCAGGTTAAACCTTGAAGCTTGCAGAAATGCAGGGGGCGATGATCACTTGGCCACTACAGCCCCCGAAGGGGGTGGCTTACATGGTCCATGTGGTGGTGCGGGAATGCATGGGCCCGGGGGATTCAACCCCCTCGTCATCGAAAAAAAAAAAACAAATTATTGTATAAGAAACAGGCTAAACAGCATCTAGTTTCATTTAATTCATAACACTCACATGTTAGACAGTCACACGACATTCACATATACTCCCTCCGTCCTATTCATTTGCTTACCTTTGACTAATATAAAACGTAAATAAATGACTGAAATCGAAAGAGTATCAAACATAAGTCAGAAATTCAAAAGGGATAGCCACAATTTATCAAAACTTCCAACATAAAAAGTATTAAACAAATTAAAATTACCTGGTCAGACAAAGCATGAAACTGGCTATTCTGGCTGCAATTAAATTGACTTAAAAGCACAGACTTGTGCTCCACACCAGAAACTCCATACAAAAACCAACTTATTCCAACAAAAACACCCACAAAACCCATCAGAAAAACACTGCCTTTCCATCTCAATTCACCCGGAAACCCATGCTTCTGTTGTTTGCTTTTTCTGAGCTTGAAATTAGCAGGAATTCTGCCATTACAGGAATTCTGACAGTGGTTGCAATTCAAAGACATTTTCACCAACACCATTCAAAATAAGATAACTACAACAACATTACCCCTAATGCCTCAATGGTTCCCGCAAATTGCCGGGTAAGAATCCAAATTAAGATACTTCAACAAAAAAAAAATCCCAACAATTTTTTTTCCTAAATTTAAAGAAAAACTAAACAAAAACCAAAGATTATATGAGCAGAAAGAGCTGAAAATGGTGAGACTGTGAGAGCCCTATACAATATTAGTGGTCTACTCATAAGACAATATGTCAAACACACAGTTGCCTATCATGCAACTCTCTGATGAACCCATCAATGTGACCTTGAGAGGGTAAATAAACAATGAAAGCAATTGGTTGGTTACTCTTTCAAAGGTACTGTACACTGTACATTCCAGTCTTCACTCCTTTTTTTCCTAACCTCTGACAATATTAATGCAAATCAAATCTTTCTCACTTTGTCTTATTTAATTTCAGAGTCGTCTTAATTTAGAACGGTCTTAACTCAAATATGTACAAAATTAAGACACTCATTGTTTTTTTGCTTATTTTATTTTTGTTTGTTTGATGGGCAGAATTTGTTGGAGCAGTTTTGGAGCACACAATCATTCATTCCAACAACTCTTGCCGAAGACGGGTCAGAGCAAGTGACGGGTAATGTCACTCACAAAACGAATAGGGGGGACAAGGTGGAGGCACCCCATGTGCTTCCCTCTCTCTTCTATTTGGGTCATCTGTGAAAGGAAATGGTATCCGTCACTTGAAAGTGACGGATACGTGTCGTCTTCAATGAGATTTTGTGCATTCAAAATGGGAAAAAGGCAGCCTCCACATACAAGAATCAACAAAATTCCCACTTAATTCAACAGTAAAAAGATTTTATCTTTCTTTTTGGTTAATGAATTTGATTTGATGATAGAGATTTTGTGATATTCTTGTAAGAAAATCTACGACTCTTTCCCATGGAATATCTTCTTTGGAACAGTTGTAAAGAAATCTTGAGCATCAATAGTGATTATAAAAAAAGTGTTGACTGGCTCCCTCAAAAAAAAAAAAGTGTTGACTGGCACTTCTACTTAGGTTTTTTAGGTAAATAATCACTCGAACAGAATAATTGAAGGTATAATTTAACTTAATTAGGAGATAGTAACACTACACAAATGCAAACATTGCTAAAATGACTCAACTTTTAACTTATTTGACTCGTTCTTTAATTACGAGTTTATCGCATCCGGCATAATTTACTGAGACAAGCCAGACAATTTCAAGAGACACTATCAAACAATTAGAAATCTCGGGAAAATCTTAAATGGGGCCAGATACCACAACTCTGTATGGTGATAGGCAGTGGAACACAAAAATGAGGAGAATCGGGAAGCTCAGGTTTTGAGATTATTTGCAAAGATGTGAGTGGGAAGCTCACATCATTGGCTAACGAAATGCTCACCATTCTTGTTAATTGTATCAAAAATAATTCAAATTTGGTACCCACACTAATTTAGCTTTTGACGGATACCGTTTCCTCTCACAAAATGTCCATTGAGAGGTAAGTAAGAAGCACATGGGGTACCCCACCTTGTCCCCTCTCCCTTTTTGTAAGAGGTCACAAGCTTATGTGTCATACGTATTAACTTTAATCAACTTCCTCCTGATTTTGGTATTATGTGCTAAAAACTAATACATAAGCCACCCATGTCGGATTTATATTGAGCAATTTGGCTCCTTGTATAATTGAAATCCGAGAGAATCAGATTTGCTCGTTCTATGTTTCATAATGTAATCCAGTCGTTTCTGGGCAATAACTAAAGTTATGAATAGAAAGCGGTTATAGTGAAGAACCTCTTGAAACAGTCTCGTTCCTAGCTTTCCAAAGGCTTTGAATTTACGCGAAAGCCAAAAAGTATCAAGCAACAGTTGATCATTCGCGGTTTGTGCACCATTCGTTCTATCATAAGCAACTGAAGAGCAAACCTGCTAAAAGATGTTAGGCAACCTCTCACATTTCATATTACGGAAAAGTTTTACTCAAGCAGAGTCTATCCTTATTAAATGGTGAAAGCGAGAACATAAAAATAACAGAACTACAACACCCAAAAAGCTTTTAGCAATAGCCCGACTGATTGTGCATTATGCTCTGTTCATCTAGTTTCAGGTTTTCACCTATTAAATAAGCATAATTGACGAGAGAGGTAAGGAGTGAATATAACTAATCATCATTTCTGACTCTCGGCCCCAGCAGGCTCAACAATCTCGGCTTCCACTGTCTCCAGAATTTGTGGCTGGTGAACTGTTTGATCTGCCCACTTGTTAGCTAGAGCAGCACCCATCATCTCATATATCTTTCCACCTAGTTGTGCCGGGTTTTCAGGCTGCAGATGTAAAACGCAGCTCAGACAACATAAACAACAGCAAAACCCCTATAACAACCACATTTCAACCTAAAGACAGTGAACACATTTAATTTGGTAGTGAATTTGTGCCAAGAGCCTATGTTAACAAGACACGGGTACAAGTGTCTGATATATCGAACTCAAGATGACTCTTGAGATACAGCCACATGGGGACTCCCCCTAAAAATACGGATACGTCTTCAAAACAAGAAAATAAAAAACTATAAATATTCAAGAAATTTTAATATGAAACAGAGAGATGATGCAATACATCCCTAAGAGGCATTTTCTTTACTTTCGTCAAACCAACCCTTTTGTCACCGCTAGGGGAAGTGTCGCAGTTTTAAGTGTGTTAAGAATGGATGAGTCAATACAGCATCAACTCAAAAGAAAAAATTGCTATTGGGCAGAAAATGTTCACTACGGGTTCAGACCTTGAAGAAGAAAATATTATTTGTCTCCATGGAAATTAACAGTGTGTAGAACACTACAATCGTATGCTACACGTAATTAATTGACTTGAAAAGGAAATTTGGTCAATATATTAGAGCCCAAGGAAACACAATACTTGGTATCTAGGGGAGTGATTTAATTTTGAGTCAGCTACCATTAGTCTATACTCTATAGCTATAAAACAAGCTTGTAATAATCAAATGCCCAAAAGAGACTACTTACAGTAAAACCGCTGGATACTAATGCTGCATCATATAACAGATCAACAGCTCTAAGAGCCTCTTCATCTTCTGAGCCACACTTGGACGCAGCCTAAATAATCAACAAAAACAACCGTCACTTTGTTGGAGATACTGAACACCAACGAAAAAAGGGAACAATAGGTAAAAGACATTACACACAGGCACACAGCCCTAGTAGATACTGCTGTCAATTAGACTAGTTCCACTGAAGGTTAATCCCCCATAAGACCTCACTGGACTTTTTTAAAAAAAAATTGAAAGGCTTGCTAAACCCATTGAGCTTCTTTTTACTTTGAAGTAACAATCAATCAATGCAATTCGAAGTGCAATTTCCAAAATGGTACTCCCTCTATTTTTTTATATATGACTTTCTCACATTTCGAGACACTCCTTTCTCTCTTCAATATCTCTTAAAATATAAGACTAAATATTATGATATGTATACTCATATAAAAGAGTTTTTCGTAAGGAATTTAATGGTACCATTTTTTATATTTTTTGAACAAATATATTTTTGTAAATATTAAAGTCAAAGGCTTACCTCGTAAATGTAAAACGTCATATATAAAAAAATGGAGGGAGTATCTCTTTATTGATAACAAAGGGGTGAGCAAAGTACGTCCCTGAAACCCCCTCCCTCCTGTCATCGACAGTAACTCTTTAGGAATCGAGGAGTTCTTGCTTAAATTTCTACAGAATGCAAAATATCGAAACTCACAAACCAAAATCTTGTGCACAAGCACCCGTCACTCAAAAACCTTCAAAGAGTGTGGAGTCTACAAGTCTTAGCACAAGTTATATTAATACTAAATAGCACCTAGTTTTTTGTGAATTATCAGGTTGTAACGTGATTATATACCTGAAGACTTCTAATAATAGGGTGCTCAGGATTTATCTCAAACACCCTCCTATTTTTCATGAATTCCAAAGCCGATAAATCACCAGCGTGCTGCGCCTTCATCAGCCTACAATTGCAAAACAAGATATGTATTAAGTTATTTTAAAAGAGGTTGTATGGCCCCCCGTACGATCTGCAAAGCTAAGGCCAAAGCCAAAGTGCCAAACCAAGTAAATTCAGTATATTAAACTAAAAGGATTCTCTACCTCTCCATATTCGCTGACCATCCGAATTTTCCTGACACAAGAACACATGGTGAAGAGCTCAACCGATTTGATATCTGGACGCTTGCAACTTTGTCGCCTAGCCGCTTTTTCATCCAGTCACAGGTGGTTTTAAATTCTTCCTTGATCTCATTTCCTTTTGCCTCATTTTCAATTCCTGCAACAAGTCAGAGGATGAGAAAACTTCCAGAAAGGCAACAAGGACAAACAAAGTTACTCGGTCTTGGACTATTGTATGAAAAACCTTGTATGTTTGGCTATATATTTGTCTGTCAAATCTTGGTACGAAAGGAAAAATGAGGATACGAGTAACATAAGGGATAAAGAACCCACCTAGATCAAGATCTTCTTTGCTAATGTCAACAAAGTTCTTCTCCTTGTAAGATTTCAGATTCTGGACAGCAACCTCATCAATGGGATCAACTAAAAAGAGGACCTACACAACAAAAACAAAATGTCATGAGATATGTAACCTCCCTTTGAGGTCCTACCTTTTCTAATACTGAAGGGCAACAGTAGGATTAAATAAAAGCAGAGGGAATCAAACCAAACAGAAATGAGAAAGAGTCATACTTCAAGATCCTTCTCCAAAAGCTTTTCCAGGAATGGTGTATTCTTTGCGCTTGACACACTATCAGCAGCAATGTAATAGATATCTTTCTGGTCAGCCTTCATATTTTCTACATACTCATCTAAGCTTATCATTTCATTCTCACTTTGAGATGAAAAAAATCTCAAGAGAGGTGCTAGATGCTTATGGTTTTGAGGATCCTCAATGCAGCCTAACTTTAGGTGTTTACCAAAGTTCTCCCAGAAAGCCTCATAGTCCTACAGCCCAGAACATAAGTAAATCCATTAGTGAAAAAAGAATCAGAAGCAACGCACTAACCAGTAGTGGACTAAAAATGAACAGCTTTGGCAAAATGCCGAACACGTCCATGCCCCAATATGCACTATGTACTTATGTAGCACTACCGCCACACCATTTCAGAAAAGTCAGAAATTTCAGTATTATTAAGGTAATATTTACTTACATCTCTGTTGTCACTCATAGATATGCCAAGGATCATGTCAAAGGCCTTCTTGACCAATCTTTTCCTCATAACTCTTACCTGTAACCAATAAAAGAGATGATGAGGAAAGTGAAATCTGAACATATAAGATAATAAAAGAGCTTAGCAAACTGACTTACAATTCTACTTTCTTGAAGGATCTCTCGTGAAACATTCAGCGGAAGATCATTGGAATCCACAACACCCTTAACAAAGCTCAAATACCGAGGAAACTAGAATGATACCAAGATAAGAAAAATATGATCAATAACTCACAAGGGCCAAGGCAAATAAATAAATTAGGTATCTAAGTACAATTCTTACCAATTCCCCATCGAAGTCATCCGAAATGAAAACACGCTTGACGTATAGTCTTATATTCTTGGTCTTAAAGTTCATCAAGTCACCTTTACCTTGAGGCGCCGCAGGCGGGACATACAAGATAGACCTAAACTCGACTTCACCCTGTCATACAAATATTAGAGCATCCTAAGTACTGCAGAGATTAAAACAGGATCGCATAATGAACACGATATATACAAGAAACTAGAGCAACAACGAAAACATAGTTTGGGCATCCATATCTTGACAAAAGTAATCGTGAAGATAACCGTTCTCACCTCAGTAGTGAAATGTGATGAAGCTAGAGGGTTTAGATATTCATTGAAGGCCTTCCTGTAAAACTCGTTATATTCTTCGGTGGTAACTTCTTTAGGATTCCGAAGCTGCATATAATAGAATTAAAATTGGATTTTCCAACGTAAATGAACAACATAGACCACCATTTCAAACAAAACAGGTTCTCACCCATATTGGCTGAGTTTCATTTGTCTGTTCCCATTCCCAATACTTCTCAATCACCTTCTTGGTCTTCTTTTTCTGTGTTAGTAAAATAGAAAAAACAATTTGAAAACGATTTCAAAAAAGCTCATCCAAACATATTAGAATACACAATTAATATTTCACATAGTACCTCTGTTTGTTCTCCAGCATCATCCTTTGCTTCAGCTGGGTCTTCATCAACTTCAACCTGGAACACAATACGCATAATTTGTTTTCATAGACTACAAAGAGAAAGCATCTAACAATGACAATGACAAACCCCAATTTTCAATTGACAATTGATGTGTATAAGCTGAGTACCTCCTTGGTATGGCCCTTCTCCTGCCAAGTGTATATAGGAAATGATACAAATTGTGAATAGTTCTTCACAAGCTTTTCAACCTTCTCTGGATGTGCAAAACCTTTATCATCACGCTGAAATTGACAAAAAGAACATAGATGTTAGTGACATTGACAACATATTCAAGATAGTGTAGAGAAGTAGGAGAAAACAATTCTATGATACCACAACCAACCTTGAGATACAAAGTAATTTTAGTCCCTCTAGGCAAAAGTTTTTCTGGGTCTGTCTCTTCTCTTATTGTATATGTACTGGAATTAGCTTCACCTTCCCAGACAAGCTGTTTATCAGATCTAGGACTCTTCGTTGCAACAGCCACCTTCAAACATGAATTAATAGTCAAATGAAAAGTACAATCAAAGGTATAACGATGTTAAGTTTTACAAAAAGTATTTAACCAAATATACTTGTGTGTGAGTACCTTGTCAGAAACTAGAAATGCCGAGTAGAAACCAACACCAAATTGACCAATCAGATTGCTTTCGCCCCCGCTTTCTTTGCTATCCTGGAAAATCAAGACTTATGTTATATATAAACTAACAAATTACACAAAGTCAAAGTGAACTGCAAAAACACAAAACAAATCAAACCTTCAATGCCTTAAGAAACTTAGCAGTCCCACTCTGTGCAATAGTTCCAAGACAATCTACAAGTTCTTGACGAGTCATGCCAATACCAGAATCACTGCATAAAAAGCAGATATAATCTCTCTTGCCAAAAAAAAAAAAAAGTATAAAAAGTGGTCTATTAGTCAATATAAAGAATCTTTAGAAGTCACATACGTGATTGTTATGGTGCCATTATCTTTGTCTGTCTGGATCCGAATATCGAGATCAACTGAATCTTTTAACAGCTCCGGTTGTGTTACACTAAGAAACCGCAACTTATCAAGAGCATCACTTGCATTGCTGGAGCACAAATAAAAAAAATGATTGCCATCAGATAAAGGTATCGAACAGTAGGTAATTACTGCAAAATTAGTGGATGTCATTAGCCGTTATCAACTTGCTGCACCTAAAACAAATTGATCAAACTCTCGCCAATCCTCTGAAGTTGCAACGGGGCTCATACAGAAAAACAAAAAACTGAAATAGTGCTTGGTTTAGTATTATACAACTGGTATTGTTGTTCAGATAAGGAAATAAAATTACTACTGACAACCAGTCTGAAATCCAACAGAACAAAAGTAAATCTAAATATGAGAAGAAACTAATTGAATAAAACATCGCCATGATGTCGACTAGTTTAAGGTCTATTAGGGGACCAATAGTTCATTTCAAATTTAGAAGAAGACAAAAATCTACATGCCAGATGATCCAGTTTTGAATTTAGATTGGGGCAGGTACAAGGCACACCCAAAGAACTTCAGAATGCTGGAATCAAACACCTATTTTGTAGGTGTGGTAAAATAATAATCTGATGAATGCATACAATCATTTTCTGTTTTCGGGCAAGCCTCTATGCTTAGTCTGCCTGATACTTTGCCGTTACAGAATACGATTTCCGTGAATGCTCTCATCATGGCAAAAAAAATTAAATAAAAAAGGGTTATTTTGAAACTTTTGTAAGTATAGAACTCTCACACTGCCTTCCTAATTCCCTCCCTCAACCTCTTTTCTCTCCTCTACTTCAATATCAGCAGTTCAGCACCCAACATCGAACATGACAAAAATATTTTTTTCAACTTGCACATGAAATTATGTAAAACTTATGAAGAACGGAGTCCAGAATTGGATTTGTTTTTCTCCTACGCAGTACACAACATTAGAATCTGGATACTACTACCCCGAACTAAAGTGGATATCAGGTGTAATCTCGTAAAAGATATATTCAATCGAACCAAGTACACAAACACTACATTGATGATGTTTTCATCACAATTATTAATAAAATCTACAACACATCAAATATTCAATACTAAGCAAGACAGAACTCATTACAGCATTCAGTGTGTGAAGAAAATCAAACAAATAAACTGAGAACACAAATAAGATAACATGAAGAGACGCGGCAGAATTCAAAAAGAAAATCAATCATTGAAGTTTTTGCAAAACATAGGAGGCGCCTTTCATCAAATAAATCACATAACTATTGCTTAATAAATATCTAATCCCTGACACAGCATATGCAAAAGAGAAATTAAAAAATGAGAACTTATCGCTTAATAAATATCTAATCCCTGCCACAGCATATGCAAAAGAGAAATTAAAAAATGAGAATGTCATCCTAATGATATGCGAACTTAACAAAGAAACACACCTGATAAGTTCCCTAAGGAACACCTCTTTGTTGCTGTAGAGGCTATTGACAATAAGGTCCATGAGTCGGCTAACCTATAAAACAACACAAAAACGATAGATAAGCACGACAAGTAATCACACTATACCACTACACAACTAATGTAAATCCAATTATTCAAAAGCCAAGACAAACCTCTGCTTGGTACTCGTATTTCTCAGCTGGTGCACCAGATTCAGATGAATCAGACGCTGCTGCCGTAGATTCATATCTACGGGCCACAGAGAAGCCATTCTTCAAGCTGAAATGTGCATCAGGTTTCCCAGGTTTGCAGATACTACAGTTCCCACAGTTGCACTTGTGTGATATTACTGAAGAGTACCATCTAGAACCTGGTTTGACTTCAGCAGCCTGTCGTAATGAAAATAACACAGTTAAGACACCATCAAGTCGCATCGACAATAAACAAGAGCTAGTTTATGTGACCCTTGTAAACTCGAACCACATTTCGTAATGACATAATGATATTCACATATTAAACAACGCCAACAATCTCAAAACCAACAGTTGTCCAATTTATAGTAATAAGACCGCCCAAACAAGAATTTATCGGCATTTATGGTGCAGAATAGTTCTCAATTTAATTGGCGACAAAAAGTTCAAAGACAACTTTTGCGTAAACCGCAAATTTTCCCTTGTGACGGTCACAATTTGCAACGGGCAAATGTGACCACTTTTTGATTAAATGTAACCAATCAAGTACTGTTCATAAAATGTTACCTATAAAAAATGGTCACATTTTCTCATAAAATGGTCACATTTGGCCCGTCGCAAATGTGAAAAGTGTTTGTGACGGAATAGTACCGTCACAAGGGAGAATTTGCGTAAACATAGAAACTCTTGATATCTCTACCTAGTTCTGAAATTGTTCCGAAATATGTCTTACTCGATGGCCTTCTATGACGGGTTTGGGCATCGATGTGCTGGAGTGACGGGTACACGGAGAAGGCCATCGAGTAAGACCCACTTTTTGCGTAAACATAGAAACTCTTGATATCTCTACCTAGTTCTGAAATTGTTCCGAAATATAACAAAGACGAAATACTATTATATGCCCAGTCAAATTTTAATTAAAGAATTTAATTCCGTGTCAATCACATGTTTACTTTCAAAGGTAAACAAACGATTGAGACAACGAAAATGCTAGATTTCAATGATAACAAACGAATGAAATTCTCTATTCAATACGGCATTCGGAGTATTCAGATCATTTCAAAAAACAAACGCAAATCCAAAAGAAAATACTGATGAGCAAATAAATAGGGCTTTTCACACAAATTCATAAACCCTAGAAAAAAAAATTAAACTCTAGATGAACAACAATACCAAAAAAAACACAAACTATGCAACAAAATTTTGTTTAAGCAAGAGAGGGAAAGTAAGAGAAATTACGGAAGAGTTGGCGGCACCGGCAACGGCGAGGGCGTTGCGGTGGTGGGAACCGCCACGGTAGCGGAGAATTGAAGAGAGAGAGGAACGGGAAACCCTGTGCATTGTTGAATTAGGTGAGAAAGTTTTGAGATGGTAATTGATTTGATTGAATTTGGAGGAGTTAAGACTTAAGAGGAAGGGGAAAATGAGGGTTTTAGTAGGGTTTTTTAGGTGAAGAGAGAATTGGTGTTTGTTTCTCTAATTTATGGGATCCGGAAGTTTCTGGAAACAAACTCTATCCTTTTATTCTCTTTTCTTTAACGCAAGTTTTTTGGGTCCGGCTTAAAGCATCGCAAACGGATTAAGTGACTTCGGCCCTATTTTTTTAGCCTTTATTTCAGTTCTCATGAGTTCGATACAAGTTAGTTTAGATTTATCACAAATTTTCATTTACGACGGCATTGCGACGGATCGAATACATACCAAATCAGAAGGAAATGGGGCAGATTATTGTGCAACTTGGCTTAGTTAGAAAAAGGGAGTAGTGAGCTAGTGTTTTACAATTGTACTATTGAACAATATTTAATTCAACTAATTTTCTAGCACTTGTAAGTCACCTCCTATCTACCATCATACATTTTCACACACCATTTCATCTTTATTCAAAAAAAAAAACTCTCCATAGTCATCTTCATCCAAAAAAAAAAACTACATTAAAACTCTAACAAAAAACCATAAACATGTCATCTAAGTAAGCTCTGAGAAAGCGAGCGAAATTAATATAAACATTGGCATGTTCATCTTCATCCAACAAACTAAAAAAACAAACTATTTTCAAAACCTATCAAAAAAACCATAAATATATCATCTTTATAAAAGAAGGAAGCAAGATCAAAGAAAGAGGAGAGATTAAGATAAGCATTGGGTTGAAATGTTTACATTTAATAATATGTATGTTGAAATTTGAAGGTAAACATTGAGTTTGCTTTATATTTTTTATTTATACTACTAATATTATTATTGAGATTCATATATAAAAATATTGTTTTCATTTCATCAAATTTGATTTTTTATTTATTTTGTAATTTTTTTTGGTTAAATTAATGTTGAATGCATTTTGTTTTCGTATATATTAGATTAATTAATTTAGTTGATGGTGATGATGTATGTGGAAAACAATATTTTGTATCCATTTTGTTAAAATATTTCCTTATTAAATGATAAAACCGATAACAAAATCATGACAACATATATGATAAAATCATTACAAATTATTCACAACAACACCGCTAATATATGAGTGCAATATAATAACTTATTTATGCAATATGTTACCATTTGTAATTATTATGAACATTAATATGATATTTACGATTAGTCTATTTCATGGTAATGTGGTTACATTTCTTGCTAATATGTAGACTTTTATTGTCTGTCAAGTTACACTCTATGATAATATTTTTAAATCTTAAAGTTCATATGGTAACAATGTCTTATATTGTTACCATATTTACCCAGGCAGGACACTCACAGATGAAGAATGGTTGGAGAATAGTTTCATGCTAGTAGAGACATTCTAGTAATTGTATCATTTTAGGAGATACGTATTTGTACTATGTATGAAATGTAGTCATATATCCCATGAATGTTTATAGTTTTCTTTATTTTAACAACCTGTTAACTTGCACAAGTAGTAACTATTTGGAGTCCCTCTTGATGTTCAAAGCAAAGAAAAAGGAACTTTTATTTGACATGTATAAGAAACGCTCATAGACAATTCTTAACTTTTTGCTACACCAATATCATTGAGTAAAATCAGTAATAATAATGTTCATATCTCTTATCAATATGTTACCATCTTTTGAATTGGAAACATATTGGACAATCTTGTAAACATATTGCAAAACACAGTACACTACCATTTGCAACCTATTTCTAAGTCGATTGGTGAAAATGGTTACGTGAGCTTTGCAATATCAAAAAGCCATTTTAAAATGGTTACATCCTTATAACTTAAGTAGCTACATAATATATCAAATGGTTACATTTAGCATGGGCCAAAGCTACTTGGGTAGAGACCGTTGAATTTTTTTAAAAATGGTTACAACTTTTCAAAAACATGGTAACATATTGGGTGTCTATATAAGTGATTGACCTACACAATATCAAATGGTAAAATAGTCCCTTACAATAATGGCAACATATCTACGTGATAAAGGTAATATATTCGTTGTTACCCTTCTAACCCAATTTGGTACCATTTTTAAAGGATGGTGATTAGTTTATTATATATGTTAACATAATATGCATCTTAATATTGAATTACTTCTGTTATATAATATTTCAAAGAAATCTGGTTACTATCAACCACCATTTTAACTAGAAAAAAGTTACATAAACACTTAACCCAGTGACATTTTAAAGATATACATTGTCATAGTCACCAAACATCCATATCTTAGTATTATTAACTAGATTTTATCACAAAATCACCATCCACAACAAGCCATTGTTATCTTCCTAAAATGTCACAACACCATATATAACAAATGGAAACTACACTGTTCAATACAAATCATTACAACTCCATTTCCCTGTCCACACTTCTTAAGCGCTTATTGACTTTCACCATTTCCCTTTGCGGCAAGGACCATTGCAAATCTTTTTCACCGCATCCTGAGTGTAACGTTTGGTGAATTTGCTTTGTAAAGCCGCTGCCTCATCTTCAACGCCCACCGACTACAAACATACACCCAGAATCAATATGTTAAAATATTTGCTTAAGATGTAACCATTACAGAATAATATGTCACCACTTTAGTTACATATTTTACATAATAACATATTGGATAATATGTGAATATGTAGACACTTCAAATTAATATGACACCACTTATGTTTAATATCTTACTTTACCATTACCCTTTAATCCAGTAGTTTGTGTAAATTGTAACAAACACTTCATTTTTAGTAACATCTTATATGACACAAAAACTTGATTATTCTTGTCATTAGGTTCATAATTTAACTCAAGATGTAAAATGGTAACAAAGAACAAAAGTTTAGGAACATAATAAAATGTCCTCATTGTAATTAATATGTAACCATTAACATATATTTTCATGACCCTATTTAGTGATTTGGCATTCCTAAAAAAAAATGTTTACAAACAGCTTTAAAATGGTGACAAACAAAATTTCAACTTAATTTATGGTCTATCACCACTTAAATAAACTAAATAACTAAATCATGTTTGTAAAAAAAAGGTCATATAAAATTGATATTTGGTTACATTTTATACTACTACTCAATTTCAATAAACTCATCAACATCTCGACACTTTAATTAAATGTGTTACCATACTCAATAATATGGTATTTGATAATGACCGACTAAATTAAATTATATGCATGTGGTAAACATTTGTTAAAAAAAAAAGTACACCTTAGTAAACCTAATAAAATGTACACACTGTACTTGAATATGTAACCAGTTTTGGTTCATAAACATGACACAACTAAAATGGTCATATTTCAGAATTCCAACCGTTTTCTTCCGCTGTACAACCCCTTACATGCAATTCTTGAACACTATGGGAAACACGTAAACCACAAGTAATATAGCAAAAACAAAGATCATCAAGCTAACAATTAAACAACAAAAACCTCCACCTTCTAAATCCTCATCAACGGAACCGTAAAAATAAATCTAATACATTCATACTAAAATAATACATAATTAAAATCCTATAACCACCCTAAAACAATTATAATAAATAGAAACCAAAAATTTAAAATACCTTTGTTGGATTCAACACTTGCATGTGCCGTTCTTGCATTCTTTTTAGGTAATGTCGTCTTTCCTATTTGTTTTTCTTACCATGTTTATAATTACATTGATTATGTTCTGAGTTTTTGTTAATTTGTAAGGAAGAAGATGAAGATCGTAGCGGACGGAAATAGTATAGTAGATGAAGATCATAGCAAATTGAAAAAGTAGAAGGAAGATTTTTAGGTTTTATAGAGAGAGAAATGAATATGGAAAAAAGTGTGTTTGAAAATTAAATTGAAAATGAGATGTGAAGTTGAGAAGATGCAATGTTACTGTATTGGGAAGATAATGTTTTAAATTTTTTATTTGAAATGTCAATTCCAAGTCAGTGCCTTATATTACCTATAAAAGCCTACACACACAATTGCATGTGACTCGTTTTCATACCATTTTTACACAATGTGGTATTATCCGACCGTCCGCAAACTGCAGATCCGTCAAGTGGTAATTGTAGATTTATATAGTTCAATTTAGTTCAGTCCACCTCCATTAAATTCAGTTTGGTTCAATTCATTCATTCAGTTTAATTCAGATCCAATAAATTTTATTTCAATTTTACAATAATAATAATAATAATCCCTAATAATAATTAATAATAATAATAATTGATTGAAAAAACACGCCCCTTACCCACGCCCTTCTCGAGCCGCAAAACCTCAGACAACTCCGACGAGTCAGCCACACTCGAACTCTAGTGTCACACTGTCACGTCCACCCATGACCACTCCGGCATACACCACTGATCTTGTCGTCAAAAATTCTACCCAATCACCAAATTTCTGAAATCAGTAACCTTATTCTTCTATCTCATTCATATTCCCTCTTTGTTCACTATGATATCAATTTTATCATTTTATTTGATTGTCATCTGATTAGTTGTACTTAATCCAAATTTATTTTTGTGGGCGACAGTGGAAGAACTTATGCTCTCGTCATTAAACTTGTATTAGTTTGTTTGTTGTGGAAGAGTTTACCCTTGTCATTAAATTTTTGTTTTTTTTTTTTCTAGATATTGTCATTAAACTTTTCTTAGTTGCTCCAGCACAACAATCTCAGTGACTAACTTTCACACCAATTAATAGTAGCAATGAGAATAAATTTTGTAAATTATATTTTGAACAGTAAATTACTTGATTAAATAACGTAGTAGAATCATAGTTGAAATCGTTGGAGCAATTTGATAAACTTTCAGGGGGGAAATGAAAGAGAAATAAAATTTTAGCAAGAGTTAAAAGGGTATAAGATAAAGATTTAATGATAAAATGTATGTAATAAAAGTAAAGTTCGCATATGAAAAAACAATTCCGTAATAATTATTATTATTTTCAGTTTTTATAAGTTGATTCATTTCATTTCGATTAAGATCCCTTAAGTTCGATTCGTCCATTAAGGCCCTGTTCTTTTCCGCTTTTTAGAGTGAATCGAACGAGTTGAATCGAATGGAGCTGAACTGAACTAAATAGAGCTGAGCTGAATCGAAATGGTGAATCGAATGAAGTGAGCCGAATCGAATCGAATCGAATGGAGGCCCGGTGATAGAGCTCAACTGGACTAAGCAGATTAGAGCTGAATTGAACAGGCTCCTTGAGGCTCGGGGGGCTCGAGTGGGGCTTTCTATGCTGCTTGTTGATTTCCAGAATGCGTTCAACCTTGTTGACCGTTCGACCATGCTTCAGGAGGTCCGCCGTCGTTGCCCGGCTCTCTCCCGTTGGGTCACTGGGTGGAGTTTTGTTATTCCAGCCCGGCCCGTATTTTTTATGGGGAGCACTGCTTGTGGTCTTGTCAGGGTGTTCAGCAGGGTGATCCGTTAGGGCCTTTGCTTTTCGCGTTGGTTTTGCATCCCTTGGTTTGCAAGATCCGGGACACTTTTGACCTCACTTTACAGGCATGGTACTTAGATGATGGCACCATCGTGGGTGATACTTTGGAGGTGGGGAAGGTTTTGGACTTGATTAGGTTGGATGGCCCTCGTTTTGGATTGCATCTTAATGTCTCCAAGACGGAGGTCTTTTGGCTTTGTTGAGGATCCACGGGTCGCTTCCCAGGGGTTTTCCCCACTTCTATTTCTCGACCATTGCGTGGTGTTACGATTTTGGGAGGACACACAAGATTGTCCTGGTTTTAGCGGTGAGATTGTGGCGACGAGAGTAACTAAGACCATTGAGCTAATGGACTTGGTTGCGAGGATTGAGGACCCTCAATGTGAGTTGCTTCTTCTTGACTTGTCTTGGTATCTCTAAGCTCTACTTCTCCCTTCGTACTTGCTCCCCTCTTTGTTTTTGGGTCTGTCCATCTTCCTTTTGATGCCGCTCTTCGTTCTAGCTTGGAACGTATTGTCACCGCGTCGGGGCCGGGTTTTGGGGATTGGCGGTGGCGCCTTGCTACATTCCCTTTTCATCTTGGTGGTCTTGGTGTCTATGCGGCGGGAGATGTTTTATTTTATGCTTTTATTGCGTCCGCTTGCGATCTTGGTTTGCGAGCTAAGCTCCTCGGCCCTTCGGTATTGTAGTCTGCTGGCCCCGCTTTTGATCTTTGCCGCAGTGTTTCTGCGACTACGAGTTACGTATATTAGGTCACCCTAGTGAAATTGCTTTGCCCAAACTTATGAAGAAATTGGCGGACATTTATTTCACGACGGTTCTTTCTTTGCCTTAGAGTCTGTTTTCTCTTTGACACCACGCCACTTGCTTTATAGCGATCTCGTGGGTTCTCACTCCTCCGATTGGTTACGTGCGGTTCCTATATCAGGGTCAGGAGACTATGAACGGAGGACTTACCGTAGTGTGTTGGGGTATCGTCTGGGTGTTCCGTTATTCGCGGTATCTAGGCCATTTCTGCTTGCTCTCGGGTTTTTCTTTGAGGATGTTTTTTTTGGGACCACGCTGTTTCTTGTCGGTGCGTGGGCGTTAAACATCGGCATAACCTTGTCCGGGACACTCTTTTCGACATCCGCTATAGATCCAGTATTACTGCGGGGAAGGAGGTTGATATCGGTTTGGTTGATGGGCATGGTGGCTCTCTTCGTCCTGCGGATTTATTGCTTTATTCTTGGGACGGGGCGTGATGTGTGCGTCGACCGGCGGGTTCTTCACCTTTGACTCGATGGGTTGATGATTTTGTGCGGGCCGGGTTGTCGCTGTCTTTGCTCGGCGAAAGTGTGCTAAGTATGGGGATTTGTGCGCGTAGCGGTTATGGTTTCCTACCTTTCTCTTTCTCTTCCCTTGGGAGAGCTGGGTTCGAGATCTTTGTTGTCTTGCTCAGCGGATCCGAAATTCTCGGTATCTCAGGATGCGGGGGCTCGGGTAGCCGCTTACATTTTTACTAGGCTTAGCTTTCTTTATTGCTAAGTGTGGGAGCCCAGTTGTCTCGGCTCCCCACCAATTTCATGTAAACTTTTACGTTTATTTTAATGAAAGCTGCGCGCATCATAATAATAATAATAAAAAAATAATAATAATAATAATAATAATAATAATTATTATTATTATTATTATTATTATTATTATTATTATTATTATTATTATTATTATTATTATTATTATTATTATTATTATTATTATTATTATTATTATTATTATTATTATTATTATTATTATTATTATTATTATTATTATTATTATTATTATTATTATTATTATTATTATTATTATTATTATTATTATTATTATTATTATTATTATTATTATTATTATTATTATTATTATTATTATTATTATTATTATTATTATTAGAAGAAGAAGAAGAAGAAGAAGAAGAAGAAGAAGAAGAAGACGAACATTAATAATAATATTATTAATACTAGTAATATATGAATTTGAGTGATTAACTAGGTAGCCACCATGAACCACGGTTCGCTATCAATCTAATTAGGTGAAATAATGAAGCACAATTTTTCTAGATTCATGTTCAAAGTCTAGCCGTTTATCCTCCTAATTTGACAGATTATGTAGCCACCACGAAGCAACAATAATCCTAATTTAATTAATTATATAAATAAAAATCGACAGACCCTAATTTCATCTTTAACAAACAAATAAATTTTGGTTGATTAATTAAAACTCAACAAATAATACTAATAATTTATAACAAGTAAATTAATTTATTATTTGAAAAATTATAATCCGTCTTGATAGTTTTAAGTCATTTGAGCAATTAAATTAAGTTTTAGGGAAAAATATTGATTTAAAAGTTCACTTGGTTTAGTTTTAGGTGAAAAGGGTACAAAATAGAACGTTATGAAAAAGTGTATGTGAAAGAGTAAAGTTCGTATATGAAAAAATAATTAGGTATTAATAATAGTAATATTAAAATTAACAATGTTATTAATAATATTATTCTTAATTAATATTCATATTAATAATAGTAATAGTATTAATTATATTAATATGAATATTATTGATTTTAATAACCATAATATTCATAATAATAACAATAATGAGGATGATTAATTAGTAATAAATTAATAATAATAATAATAATTGTTCCGGGTGTAATTCCAGAGCAGTTATTTGTTACCACCCGTGCTTGTAGAATGACGTCTTTGGTTGGCTTCTCCTTTCGGTCTCCTGAAACAGTGAACAAATTGAGGGCTCGGCTTTGGACCGAGCGAACTCACTCCGACGCTCAAGTCAGTAACTTAGAGAGGTAAGTTGTTGTTACTTGGCGAAGTTTATATTGTAGAGAGAGAAGGAAGACATTACCAGATGAATAGTGATTCTTAGGTTAAATTCTGGATCCTCTACTCAATGAGAGTAGAGGAGTATTTATAGACTTTCACCTTTTGTCACGTAGTGGCCAAGTGGCCAAGTGGCTAGCAGGTGGAAAGACTGAGCTACCCTCGGCCGAGGGACCTATGGCAGGCCGGCGGACCCTGTTGACTCGCCGCCGAGGGGTCTTGGATATGAGTTCGCGGATATGTGCCCCGGCTGGCTAGTTGCCCCAGCCGAGGCACAAGAGACAGGCTGTCGAAGTCGTTGACTTGCTGTGGATATCTTTGACCTCGCTCAATATGTTGACTTGGTCAGCGGGTGCAGAATATGCCCCATCAATTTGCCCCCAGCGTAGTCTATGCCGTGGTATGGGCTCCGATGTATGTTGAGTGTATATTCTGCGTGACAAAATTTTTCTGCCCGACTTCTTCTACCTCGGCGTGGCTGCGCTTAGGCCGTACCATATCCCCCTCCACATGGATGTGTAATGGACATCGAGATGTGGAAAAGAAAGTGGTCTTTGGCCGAGGCCGAGGTTGTGAGCGCCGTGTGCTTTGATTGCCCCCGGCCGGTGCGGACAAGCTTGGTTGATCATGTGGCCGCGGAGAACGGATGCTTAGGAATTTGTTGAGGAAGATGAATAGACAGAGAGATTTGAAGGCGTGTTGAAGACGCTTGGTTCTTGTTGCATTGATTGATGTTCAATCATTGCAACGATTGACATTCCGTGGCTGCATGTCGACACGTGTCTGTCCGTGATTGGTGACGTTTCATGGGTCATGCCCTGATTGGTCCTTCTTCATGGGCTTTCCCCATAAATAGGGCGATTAGTCCCCAAATTGGCCACTAATTTCATTTTCTCTAAAATTTTCTTCTTTCTAGCCCTTTTTGTGAAACTTTTCTCTAGCTTTCGGGTTGTTACTCCGCGCGTAGCACTTTTCTTCGAGGTAAACAAACCAATTTTCCAACTTTTTAACTTTTTAAGCTTTGTTGTAAACATGTCTTACTCGCGATGCTGGTCCTAGTAACCGTGCGCGCGGGGTTCCCGTCGCGTCTTGATGAAGAGGAGGCATCGGCCGCCGTCCCGCTAAGGTCCGGGGGTCCTAGGTCTCCTTCTCCCGAAGTTGACCCGAAAGTTTTGGAGGATTGGGAGGATGACGCTTGGCCGATGAGGACTTTGATGATGTCGGCGAGGATGTTGGAAGGACTCGTCCTAATGAGGGGAGGCGCTCATCATGGATCATGGCGGCGCTTTGTAGGGTCGGCCCCGGCGACCGTGTCCGGACCCATAAGTTTGCCGATTGTTCGGCGAGACATTTTTCGAGGGCCATTTCTACTTTGGCGGGGGTACAAAATTGTTATCCCCGAGGAGGGCCAGGCCATCTCATTGCCCTCCACCGGGTTGCACCAGCGTATACATCCGGCACTTGGAGTACGGGCTCCGGTTTCCGCTGAATGATTACGTCATGGCCATCATTAGAGCCATGAACGTCGCCGTGGCCAACCGCACCCGTTGGCTATTAGGACCATAGTCGGCTTTGTCTCGCTCTGTCTCTTCAGGGGAGGTCCCAACGGTTAATTTATTCCGTCGGCTTCACCACCTTGGCCGTCGTTCCGGTCGTGTCGGATGGTACAGCGTGCAAGTGGAGCGGGTTATATCTCCGTTGACAAGCTTTCCTCCTGCAAGGATGGAAAGATCGGTGGGTGTACGTTGAGTGCTTGGGATGACTATCCGCCCGCCCTCCTTCCAAAGCACCAAGTTAATTTGCGGTGCGAGGCGAGGCGGAGCATGACGGATGGGTCACCGGAAAAAGCTTAAGATGGGCCTTGAAGGTCCCTCTTAATGAGGATGAGAAAGTCAGCGATGAGGCTCTTTGAGACGGACAAGAGTGGGGGTGTCGAAAACAGATGGATTCCCCCGACGCGAGATCATTCTTCGAGATGAGCCGCTTTCTGCCATGTCGGCCTCATCCCGGCCCTAGCGCGGGGTGAGTGGGGTCGATGTGAGGCCCATCTTTGCTCTCTACGTTTACGTTTCTTGAATTTTGACTTATTTCTACTTAACTCTTGCTTTGTTTCCTCTGCAGACCACTTTGGACCGCACTTGTCTGAGGATATCCTTCGGAGAATGGGGCTGCACAAGGATAAGACCGTTGCTGATTTGCACCCTAAGGCTCGCTCGTGATCGCGGGGCGTCGCCGAATGATCTCATGGATCGCCGGAAAGGCCCGAACGTGGAGGCGGCCCGGGCGAAGGTTGCTAGTAACATGCGCGTCGAACGCGGAAAACAAAGTCTTCGGCGGCGACGGCGTCGGCGTCGATTCCACCTCCCATCCCTTGATTCGAAGGAGACGGTGGTGATCGTTGACATTACCAATGGGAGGATTCCGATGCGGAAGGATCTCCCCTTGTCAAAGTAAAAGGAAAGGGCCTACCCTGCAATGCTTCATTTGCTCTCGCCGCAATCGCTAACTGCCGCGAGGAAATGCGCCCTCCGAGCAAGAAAGCCAAGCATGGTACGGATCTATCCTGTGCTCGAGACTTAGCCGGTAAATTAGGCGTTCCACGATGACGAGCTCTACGGTATGTCCATGTATGTTGACACGGATGCTTTAATTGAATTTTTGTAGATCAACCATTGCCGTCTACCGGTCACACTATTGAACGGCGTGCCGAGGGGAAAGCTGCGCAAGCAAGTGGTCAAGATGCCACCGTTGTCACCTCCTTCCCGAAGCCTACTCCCCTCCAGATTAAGTCGGAGGGTGTAATACTCCGTATTTATGAGTTTTTGGGTACTCTATCGAGTAGGCCTTACTCTGTCGAGTAAGGGTAAGTTGCGAAATAAAATAGTTTCTGACCTGTTGGGTACTCGATCGAGTAGCTGGGGCACTCGATCGAGTAAGGGGGGTACTCGATCGAGTACCTTGGGTACTCGATCGAGTACCTTGGGTACTCGATCGAGTAGCGGTTTCTGAGGGAGTTTTCTCGGGTTTTGTTAATTATGCGATTAAGGTATTTAAGCTTCGTCGTCATTATTCTAAATCACTTTTACAAAACCTAAATTCCTGTTTAAGAGAGAAAGCAAACAAGTTCATCTTCTTAATCGCATTCTTAGCAATTCCCGGAGTTCAGACGGTCAGTTCTTGTCGTTGTTATACCGTTGAGTTCCTTGCGTCGAAGGTAAGATCTACGTACCCTTTTTAGTGTCTTTCCTTTGTTTTGGTTAAACCTAATTTAGAGATTTGGGGTTTTATGTGTAGTATGTGATTTGGTAGCCCTTATGTGTTGTATGATAGGAGGAGGGTTCTTAGAAGAGGCTTTTGACTCGGCGGTAGAGACCGTCGATTGTGTGCATATCGGTAGGATTTCTACTCGCATTAGTCCCATAATGGGATATTGGTTGATGTGTTGTATTTGGTTGTTTGATATAATAATTGTCTTGTGTTTGTGGTTGTGATTCTTGTTGATGGTTCGCGAGGCGTGGCCTCGGGCCGAGTGGGGTCACTTGCGGGAGTGACTTCACGCCTAGTTTCGCCCTTCGTGGAACCCGCCACGGAAGGGGATGTGCACATTAATGGACGGGGTTATCGCTCACTATGTGGAGCGGGGATTTGGTGGGTGCGGCTGCGGTCCCCCATTGGCGGGGCTGGTCCGGTGGACGATCGGTGATTGAGATGATTGGAATTGGTTGGTTGTGTGTGTGTGACATTAAGGCGTATCTGTTTATCTTATTGTTGATATATGTATTGAATTGTGTGATTAGTCTTGACCCGTTTAAATGTTTTAAAAATCGTGGTGATCCATTCGGGGTGGTGAGCGATTATTGAGCGGTGTGATATGACGCGTATGGGATAGGCCGGATGAGTCATCACGTGGCGGTTAGAAGTCTTCATTTGTGTCGACGATGTCTAGTAGCTTTGATAGTTTTAGCTGTAGACCGTCTGAGAACCTTGTAATTTCTTTTATTAGTTTTGGTTTTGAACATGTAATCACTTAAACTATAATTACTTTAAAAGTACGTTTCTTTATTGTTTTATGATATTCATTGCCTCGGGCAACCGAGATGGTAGTACCCTTATACCTGAGCGGTCCTGGTAAGGCACTTGGAGTATGGGGTGTTACAAATGGTATCAGAGCGACGATTTTGGAACCTGTAACAAATGAACATAATGAACATAGGGAGTCTAATAAAATGAACCTGGTGTATGTGTAATGGGAGCCCCGGCTGATGCTAGGTTTTGGGTGAGTAGGCGCCCTCACTTCAAAATCTTGGCCCCATGATACTTAAGCCAGTCACATGGTATGGGAACGTGGAGTCCGTGTGTATATGTGCGACGTGTATGTTAATTGTGCTGTATATGGTTTGTTGAAAGCATGTTGCATGATAGTTGGTTTATATGTTGGTTGGAATCGTTGGAAAAGTATATGAGAATGATGAATGATATGGTAGAAAAAGAAAGTAGTTCGTATATGATGATGTGTGATGAATAATGATGTTGCAGGATGAATGATTTATAATGAGGCAATCCTAATAACATGTGGTTAGGGGGTGTGATAAGATTTGTTTTAGTAGTTTTGTTTGCGTAAAGCTATATATTAAGTTCGTATAATTGTCTACTATCGTATCATATGCGCTTGTTAGATGAAGTATGTGATTGAACTAGATGAATTGATTGGAAAAGATGAAGTGGCAATTTCGTAAGGATATGAATTTCTTGATTATGGAAGTGTTTATGTGATGAAGTGGATTTGTAATGTTGTTGTATTAGCAACATGGAAATAGGATTTGTAGTGTATGGGTGTGGTTTGTGTTATGAAAAGTTATGAAAATTTAAAACATGCGGGTAATACATGATTGAAAGTTGAATGTTATATGAGCATGATAGATGGTAATGTTTGGCTTTTGGTAAGTAGTAACATGAAGAATAGAGGTTCAATGATATGTGTTTTATATAACGAATTGGATGAAAAGCATGACGGTTGTTTATAACGTGGCACTTGATAACACGAAGTAGATTATTTTGTTAATTGTATGAGGAGTCGCGCAGATTTGAATGCGTAGTTGTAATCATAATGTTGAAATAATAATGAATGCATAGTACGTATAACATTCGGGTAGTATTCACAAGTCTGCATGACGCGATCGAGTGGGTTTGATTCGATCGAGTGGGTATTTGTCGTTATTTTAACCAGAATCGTGTTTTTGGGCACTCGATCGAGTACCTCGGGCACTCGATCGAGTATGGGGTCACTCGATCGAGTAGCCGGGCTACTCGGTCGAGTAAGTCGAGATCGAAGGTCTGTTTGGGTTAAGAGTCGGGGCACTCGATCGAGCATGTTGGGCACTCGATCGAGTAGCCTCAACTCGATCGAGTAGGTTACGGTACTCGATCGAGTGGGTCTGTGCGGTCATATCGTGTTTGGGTCATATGTTTATCTTTTGACATTCGTTGCATATTATGTTTAATTCAAAGGTGTTGTATTACTTCTTTATGCATTGTTTTACGTATGTGTTGGTCCTGAAGCGTAAGTTACCCAATCTTATGATGTAAAGAGTGGCACTATGATGAGTATGAGTTCGGTGGGGAGGACATGAGTTATATGTGATTATGATAGATGGTGGAAAAAAGAAAAGGAAGATTGGTATAGTTTATTGAGGCATGGCGCACGTTTTGCGAGACGGGATGAGTGATATGATTGTGTGTTGAGTAATGTAAAAATAAGTGAATATAGGCAAGGGATGATGTGAGTATAATGAACGTGAGAATGAAAAGATTGAAAGTAAGAATGTGGATAGTGGCAGCTTGAGATGTGTAAAGAGTTATGGAGGGAAATGGTTAGGAGTCGTGTGGGTTATGGATTTATGTAGTGAAAGTTCGTTTAAAGGGGTTGAGAAGAGTAATATATAGTGAACTTTGTGGAGACATATCGCGAGGTGTATTTGTAGACAGTGAGTGAGTTTGGGAGGTTTGGTTTATTAAAAGATGAAACTACTGTGTGATTTCCTTGGGTAATTAACGGTATTAAATGAATTCTGATTTCTAGAGATGTAAAAAGGGAGATGCAATTGTTTGAACATTAAACGTTGGTTCTATGGATAGATTAGTGGCAAGTATGAGTGATAGCATAATAAGAGAAGATCCATGGTAAGAAAGAGTGAGATGATGTCGGTAGAAAATAATGGAATTGAGTTTTGGAGCAACGAAGGGGTAACCAGATTTCTAAAGAGTTAGCTAGAAGGAATAAGGAGTTGAACTATTAATTGGTATTATTGAGTGTAAAGAGAAAAGAAGGATAAAAGTAAGCTGAGGAAAATGTTCACCGGAGCTATGTGATATAAAGATAAGGAATCATCGAAATGTGTGATGGTATCACGAGGATGTTAGCTAAAGGTTATATAGGAGTTTCAGGGCAACATGATTGGTAATGAGTTTCGAGGAATTAAGGGAGTAAGAAGTTGGTGGAGTATTGGCACGATACGAGATATTTGGTGGAGAGTTGGATGACAATACAAATAAGATAACATTGGGAATAATGTTGAGGTAATTTTGTGGATGGGTTTAATGTTCGTTATTTGCAATGTTAACCAAAAATTGGAGAAAAACCATGTTATTTTGATATGAGTGTAAGAGATTTGATATACGAGCAGCGGTGGCATTGTGGTGTTATCACTAGTGGTTAAGAGTGATGGTATATTAGAAAGGTAGCAATTCTAAAGAGGTTGATTTGGTAGGGACCTGATTGTTGTGTATGATTGTGAGAGGGTATAAGATGTGGTTAGATGAGGCGGACGCTATTAGTTGAATAGTGAAGGTATGGTTATATTTGGCAGGAAGTGATGGTTGTGCGAATGGGGGAATATGTTATGAGGGGCATATGAGTTAAACTTGGGCGGCAGGTAACCTTTTTCGAGTGGTAACTTACGTGGTCAGGATTGACTAGTTGGTTGTGATTACGGGTCTATGATATGTGTAAATGTTTGTGTGAGGTTCTGACCTCACAAGAAGTGGTATGGTGTGATAATTATAAAGTTGTTTTATGAATGTTCTGTAATATATATGTTGGACACGGTAATTTAATTGAATGATATCCAAAAAGGTAATAACTTGATTGATTTGACATGGCTAGTTATAATTTTATGTGTATCGATAACACATGTGTATTCCGGGAAATGGTAGAGATGATGTTCATGAGATGTTTATCTGTTTATCCATATAATATGTTGCGTGGTGATTTAATAAGGTGGATTTGAGTAAGTTTTTCTTGTCTGAGAAGTTATACTGAGTCAGTATTTATGGGAATTGTATGCAGTTGTGATGTCTATCGGTGTGGTTGTGGTGCCTCGGGTGGTGATCCGGACACAGTACATAGTGCTGTGATGCGGATATTTTCGCACTACGGTATGGCTGTTGGTGGTGGTGTTGTGATGCCGTCACCGGTTATGGTGGAGTAGGCGGGATGATTATGATTCGAGTTTCGAAAGTACATACCAGTTATACATAGATTGTTGTTTTGTTTGATGTTGCTCTCTGCGAGTTTCAGTTTGTGCTGATAGACAGTTGTCTTGTTTATTCATGTTTTCTTTACCAGGTTAAGTTGGGAATGAGGTAGAGTATGATATGAAATAGAGTTGTATATGTTTCGTTGTTGTCATGGGATAGTGATAATCTGTTGATGGGACACGGTTGTGAGAGGTTGTTACGGTAATTTTGATCTTGTTTTCAGATGAGACATCGGTAGACATGGTAATGGAAAATGATTAAATGGAACATGTGTTGTAATGATCTGAAAGCGGCAGGTAGTTCATAATCTTTTGTTGAGACAGTGAGTGTAGGGTGTTGGGGAAATTAGTGTCATGTTAAGTTGTGTATGAATTTTGCGGTAATGAAAGAAAGAACTTGAGGATCTAGTGTGCGTGTACGTAACGAGTGCGGATCGTGAGTTATGCTTCTGGGAGATAAGTGCCTTACATAGAGAGGTATGTTGTTTGGCAGTAATAATGAAGAGTGGGTATGGTGATTTGCTACGAGTTTATGGTATAGGTTAGGTGCTATGCCGAATGAGTTGAGGAATGGGAAATGTTTATGTATGGGAGCCTTGGATATAAGAATGGTGAGTGTTTGGTTTATAGACGGTTATCTTTGACATGTGGTGGTACAGAGGGTAATGAGATATAGATATGGTTTGGTATTAGTGAGTTACGAGGACGTAACATTTGTCTTAAGAGGAGTAGGATGCGATAAAACAGATTTTGATGGTTGTACATATGGTAATATATTCGGAAGTTGAGTCTTGATGTAGAATAAAAGATCGATTCGTGTTGTGGGTGATTTTATTAAAGGTCATGACCGTGCTTGTAGTAGCGTGATGTTTAGGAGTGTGAGAATATTTCGCTAGTGTTGACAATTGGATGATGAGGTTACGAGTGTGAGTAAACTTCGAGGACGAAGTTCCTTTTAAGGGTGGTAGAATGTAACATTCCGTTTGATGTCTATGAGTGTCTTGGTATTGGATTTGATAGCTGATGATATTATGGAGCTAGCAGCATTAGAGGATGGTAGTTGGTTATGTATGGAGTTGGTATCATGAGAGACATATATGTGGTAGATACGGTATAGTGAGTCATGTTGTGGAAGTAAACATAGTTGGTGGAGTGGGTGTTAAGAGTTCATGTTCTATGTTCGGTCGAGTTCTTGAGTCCTTAGCTAAGTTGTTGTGTCTTGGTCGAGTCAGTATGGTTGTTTTTATGTATGGGTTGAACTTTGGGGACGAAGTTCTTTTTAAGGAGGGAAGACTGTAATACTCCGTATTTATGAGTTTTTGGGTACTCTATCGAGTAGGCCTGACTCTGTCGAGTAAGGGTAAGTTGCGAAATAAAATAGTTTCTGACCTGTTGGGTACTCGATCGAGTAGCTGGGGCACTCGATCGAGTAAGGAGGTACTCGATCGAGTACCTTGGGTACTCGATCGAGTAGCCGGTTTTACGGGGAGTTTTCTCGGGTTTTGTTAATTATGCGATTAAGGTATTTAAGCTTCGTCGTCATTATTCTAAATCACTTTTACAAAACCTAAATTCCTGTTTAAGAGAGAAAGCAAACAAGTTCATCTTCTTAATCGCATTCTTAGCAATTCCCGGAGTTCAGACGGTCAGTTCTTGTCGTTGTTTATACCGTTGAGTTCCTTGCGTCGAGGGTAAGATCTACGTACCCTTTTTAGTGTCTTTCCTTTGTTTTGGTTAAACCCTAATTTAGAGATTTGGGGGTTTTATGTGTAGTATGTGATTTGGTAGCCCTTATGTGTTGTATGATAGGAGGAGGGTTCTTAGAAGAGGCTTTTTGACTCAGCAGTAGAGACCGTCTGATTGTGTGCATATCAGGTAGGATTTCCTACTCAGTATTAGTCCCATAATGGGATATTGGTTGATGTGTTGTATTTGGTTGTTTGATATAATAATTGTATTGTGTTTGTGGTTGTGATTCTTGTTGATGGTTCGCGGCGTGGCCTCGGCCGAGTGGGGTCACTTGGGGGTGACTTCACGCCCTAGTTTCGCCCTTCGTGGAACCCGCCACGGAAGGGGATGTGCACATTAATGGACGGGGTTATCGCTCACTATGTGGAGCGGGGATTTGGTGGGTACGGTGCGGTCCCCCATTTGGCGGGCTGGTCCAAAGTGGACGATCGGTGATTGAGATGATTGGAATTGGTTGGTTGTGTGTGTGTGACAGTTAAGTCATCTGTTTATCTTATTGTTGATATATGTATTGAATTGTGTGATTAATCGACCCGTTTAAATGTTTTAAAAACTGTGGTGATCCATTCGGGGTGGTGAGCGATTATTGAGCGGTGTGTGATATGACGCGTATGGGATAGGCCGGATGAGTCATCACGTGGCGCTTAGAAGTCTTCACGTGTCAGACGATGTCTAGTAGCTTTGATAGTTTTAGCTGTAGACCGTCTGAGAACCTTGTAATTTCTTTTATTAGTTTTGGTTTTGAACATGTAATCACTTAAACTATAATTACTTTAAAAGTACGTTTCTTTATTGTTTTATGATATTCATTGCCTCGGGCAACCGAGATGGTAGTACCCTTATACCTGAGTGGTCCTGATAAGGCACTTGGAGTATGGGGGTGTTACAGAGGGCCTAAGTTTGATCAGGTTACTGGGGAAGTGGGCTGATACGGCCGGTGCTCTTATTATGGAGCAAGAGAAGACCATGGCTGAAGCTGCCCCACAGCTCGAGCGGCTGAGGCTTGAACTCGACGTGGCCAACAAGGAGGCTAAGAGGGCCAAGGCTGAGGCCGAGGAGGCAGTCCGTGCCGAGAGAAAACTTAGGGAGGACGCTGAAAAGGAGGTCCTTGCTGAGAGAGTCAAGACCGAGGCTGCGGCGGCTGAAATTGCTAAGCTGCTGGAGGGGCGTGACCTCGTTCAGAAGCACGCCGACCTTTACTGTACGCAGAGGGACGAATTTAGGGGCTTGTTTCAGGCCCAGGGGAAGGTGGTCCGGAACAGAGATGCTATCATCGCCCAAAGGGAGGAGGACATTGAGACGCTCCAAACCGTTCTCCTCCCTAACATGTGCGCCCAATACCGGGACCTGGCCGAAGAAGCTGCCAGGGAAGTGATTGGGGAGCTCTTCCCTCTTGATGGTTCCTTTCCGTGGGACAAATTTGACGAGCTGTTTGAGGACAAGCCCGAAGCTAAAGAGAAAGCCGCGGAGGAGAAAGCCAAGGAGGAGGTAAGGGTGAAGAAGGAGGAGGAGGTGGCCGCGGAGAAGGCAGCTCTTGCTGAGAAGACTAGGGCGGCCAAGGAGGAAGCCGAGAGGGCAAGGGCAAATTTGAGGTCGCCGAGGCCGAGGGCCGCCAAGAAAGCTGAGGCTGAGGCTGCTGAGAAAGCTGAGACTTCCAAGACAGTTTCTGGGTTGCCCCTTAAGGACGATGCTGCTAACGCTGCTGATGGCAAGCAGCAACAGGCATAAGGAGACGGGCGGTCGTCACCAGGCTCACCCGGCGTCTCGGATAACTTCAGCTGTTCGGGGGCCAATTATTAAGCCTTTCCTCCCTGCCATCTTTTGGCGCTTAAATGATATGTCTGTAACCTTTTGCTTTTCTTTTCCTTGTATTTTGTACAACTTTGGTAGGTTGTGTCTTGGCTTATCCTTATGGGGACGGCCGTCGTCTGTATTTTCCTCACTTGTAACCTGTTATCATTTTTAATAAGAGTTTGCTTATTTTGCCTCTGGCTTGGCCGACGTCTTTTCTTGTCTTCGTCTGAGTTGTCTCCTTACGTTATTAATTGAGCGCCTCTTTTGTTTCCGCCTCGGCCTGGCCAAGGCAGTTTAGGGTGCGTATCTCAACTGTGTTTAACGTTTCTAAGGCGTGTTGATCGCTTTCGCGAGTATCAATTGCGCTGGTAGTGACTAGTGACGCTTTGCTTCCTTATAGTGATCGCCGTGGCGTCTACCTCTTGGAGTGACTAGCTGCGGCGTCTACCTCTTGGGGTGGACCGCCGTAGCGTCTACTTCTTGGGGTGACTGCCGTGGCGCCTATTTCTTGATGGTGACTGTCGTGGCGTCTACCTCTTGGAGTGACTGCTGCGGCGTCTACCTCTTGGGGTGACTGCCGTAGCGTCTACTTCTTGGGGTGACTGCCGTGTGTGGACAGCGGGCCGCCCACGGGGGCGCTTGGTGAGGAGCGAAGACAAGCGTTTGCATTTTGTATGGAGTCGCCACCAATTTTTATGGGAAATTGGAACCGTTCGAATACCTCGTGTCATGTCAAGACACAAAGTAAAGACATGAACACTAAGCAATCGTTACCCTTAGCATTCTATGTCTAGAATGACTCTCGTGGATGCCAATGAACACGGGTGCTCACGGAGATCTGGAGTAAGGGGTGAGGGTACGTATTAGGAAGCTCTTTTGATCGAACACCTAATCCCGCCCGCCTCGATAGCGGCCTCTACTAATGATTAGGGAAGTTATTCGTACTCGATATATCGTCGGTTATATGCATGCAATGCAACATCCAAGTTTTAATCCTAGCATGTGAGAATTTAACTAAGTCGGTTAACACGTAATTAGCATACAATTGGGTCGAAGTAGGATTTAATATTGATTTACATGTGAAAACATACAAATGATAAAAAATACAATAATAATAAATTACAATAATTGAAATTACATTAATTACAATGGAACAGGCGATTTATGTCGAAAATACCGCTAAAACGGATGATTTGATAAAAAAGAATAAAAGAATAAAACAAAGAAATACGAACAAGTCAGAAGGTGATAATACGATTATTAGTTGATTAACACGTAGCTAATTAAACTAGGTCAAAGCGGAAAAAGGAGTTCGAGGGACGAATTCACCAGAACAGCGCGGCATGATGCTAGCCCTTTGGAAGAGGCGGCGATTCTTTGCGTCTGTTCCCAAGGGTGAGTTCTCGTTTGTGAAGCGGAACGCAAATCGTTAATGTTAATTGATAAATTAATGGATTGATTACGATTTTAGACTCGGATGAAAGTTATTAGCAGATTATTTAGCATATGAATTAGGTCATAAAACAGTAAAACATGGATGAGACGGAAACAAGACAGATTAATTATGTGAAGGGTCGATGTTAATGAATGATTAATTAGACTAACTGAACAAATTAAACTAAACATGATGAACGACGACGAATTAATGAACAAACAGGTGAAAATATATCAACAATGAATCCCAGAAACTCAACATGAACGAATTGAATCTCTAAAACCCGAATTGAATATTAATGACGAAAACCCGCAAATATTGATTATTAGGGATTTGAGTCGGATTTATGACGATTTAAACATGTTAATGATGATGGTTAATATACATATGAATTATCAAACTATCATGTGAACGAATTAACAGACGAACAAAACAAAAGAAATAAATTTGAGACGAATTACGAGAGGACGGAGGAAGAAGAAAAGAAGCGAGGAATCTGCGGCCTCATGAAGAGGCGCAGCAGGTGCTGCGCTCCTTCGAAGAGGCGCAGCGGTTGCTGCGTCTTTTCTCGACGTCTGTCTACTGGAAATCCGCAAAAAAAGGTTTTAAAGACGGTTTTAGAAATCGGTTTTAATGGGGTACTTTCGACATAAACCTTACAATTGTTATGCAATAATAAAATACAATAAATAAAAGAGAGATTAATACACCCTCAGACTTACATGTTGACGGAACGAGGAGAACTAAGAAGATCGATTAGTGAATGCTCGACGCGAATGCAAGGAAAGAGTGCCCTCGTAAGAGGAAAACGATTGAAACAGATTAATTAATTAGATTGATTGAGTGTAGTGGTCAAATTGGTCGGTCATGCAACGGAGAGGCTGGTACCCGGAAAGATCCGAGCTTACGTGGTCGGAAGTCCAAGAACGTAGGCGCCAATTAGTAAGAACGAAGTCTAGAATGCAAAGGGAGAAGAGAAGGGCGGACACTCGCGTGAGAAATATGAGGAACGAAGGCTCCTATTTATACTAATCACACGACGGAATTATGGTAAGAGTTGGATACGGAAGGAAAGATCCGGAAACAACCGACTTAGGTTAAAACACGGAAACTTGGACAAAAAGAAAGCCCTGGGAAAAGGCGCAGCAGAGCTGCGCCCCTTGGAAGAGGCGCAGACACCGCCGCGTCTTTCCCGGTAGGTTCCTCTGCGCGTAGAAAACGCGTTTGACAGCCTGTCGTATTTTAGGCATAACTTTCTCTACAAGACTCGGATTAAGGTGATTTCGGTGGCGTTGGAAAGCTAAGAAAGAGATCTAGAACTTTATGTGAAATAGGCCCGACCCAAAAAAGTCGTTATCACCTCGAAAAGCGGGCCTAAAGCTCGGGTTGTCAATTTAACTAAATGAAATGCACATTTTGTAATGTAAACTTTAAGTTTAGCCCAATGAAGTGACATGAGACTCAAAATGAGATATAATCATGACATTTTATGACATCCTAACCTTAGGTAGACAAGCACATTGCTTTGACTCGGGATTTTGACGGTTTTAAGAAATGAAGACGGTTTTTTGACTCGGACTCCAAATGTACTCTAATTACTGTCAAAACGACCGTAATGACACCTATATGATGACCATGAGGTAGACATTAATATTTGAGCAATCACTTGACGATAAACTTACGAACTGTCACAAATCGTTCCGCGAATCAAACATGCGGCCCAATCATCACCGGGTGGTTTGCGAGGGGTGCAGAAACGAGGTATCTACAGAGCCCCCACTTTGACTGAGGCTTGGACAAGGCGAAAGTCAAAGTATAGCCATCAGGTCAATCGAAGATTACAACCTGACGACTATGGCGACGCGAGGCGGTTCAAGGAGTCTGAACCAAGGACCTGTCGTCGGGAACATTTTAGAGTCTGTCGACTATCGGGGAGGGTCGTTTAAAGTCCATTAGACTACGTAAGGAAGCTCGCCAGCCATAAGAAGAGACCATACCTGAGACTTCTTTCTCGAGATGCTTCCGGAGTTGCGTAGGAGCTAAGGGTAAGCGTAGGAGCTAAGGGTAAGACCTAAAGGATATATAAGGATTGTGCTAGGGTATGGGGCCCTAAAGGAAAGCATCGACGGGAAGGAGGCCAAATATAAGTTCAACTTAAGGGGTAACCAAGGTTTAGGTGTAGGAACTCTAAGGAAAAGTGATCCTAAAGGAAAAGGTGATCCTAAAGGAAAAGGTGATCCTAAAGGAATATGATCCTAAGGGATATGATGTGATCCTAAAGGAATATGATCCTAAGGGTAGAAGTGTATGAACTCTAGGGAGTTTGGGAACTTAAAAGAAGCTAGGTGTGCGAACCTGGGTGTACGAACCTAAAAAGACATGCTGGTATGGGAACTTAAAGGCTTGTGAACCTAAAAGGAATGGGGATCCTAGGGTTAAGTTTAGGAACTTACTGGGTTACTAATTGTTGTTTTAAACGGGTGTGTTTAAGCTTTCTGAGGCATGGGAACTCCAAAAGGATTTATGGGTTTATGAACCTAAGGACGTTGGGTATGGGAGCTTAAAGGTTTACGAACCTAAAGGAGGCCATTTTGGGATCTAAGAATCTAGGGGTAAGAATCCTAACTTTGGGTTTACGAACCTAAGGAAGGAGGCTCTGGTTTTGGGAACTTCCGGAGAACGACACCTTTGTCGAACTCTATGAGGAAACAATAATATCGAGGGTAGCAGGACGTCGGTAGAAACTGCTGGGGAATCTGCTTGCGTCGGTCTCAAGCGAACTCTGGCAAAAACTTGAGGTTGAATCTGCTTGCGTCGATCTCAAGCGAACTCTTGTTGGGGAATATATTGACGATTAGGAACATCTTGATCGCCATGGAAGAAATCTTGAGTGAGCAATCTTTGCAAAATATTGCTACTGGGACAAATATTTTGACGACTAGGAACATCTTGATCGTCATGGAAGAAATCTTGAGTGAGCAATCTTGCGCAAAATACTCTGCTACTGGGAGAATGAAGACTTGGGTGAAGCCCCTAGTCGGAGAGCGAGCACTCGCTTCGATACTTACCGCATGGATATTAGCCACACAAGAATGCAATCTAATATGCAAATAGAACATAAACACATATGCACGTAAGCAATTATCACATGGACCTCGAATGAGGAAACACATAGGTTTTGCAAAAGTCGTTTCTTTATATAAGTTGTTTAAAACTTGTTCGTTCAAAGAAATTTGTCGTTTGTAATGCGTTATGCATATTCAATGGGCTTTAGACACGTGACTAACGCGACGTAGACCTTATATGGACGCGACGCAAAATGTAGACTTAGCCTGGACTGACGCGACACCAACTTAGATTTGACGTGACACACGGATGACTCTGACAGACTTTGCTTAAGCATGAGCAACTCCTAGCCAAATATGGGTGATAACGCGTATCAGTTCCAAAGGTAGAAGAATTGCAAGAATGATGAAGGCATATAAAGGCAAGGCATGAGCCATGGATCATCTGTCTACTAGGACATCTTTTGACACCGTTTGCTGTAAAAGAGACCCCTCTTGAGGCACGATGACTTGGAGAATTGATCTAAGATCTTTGTCATTGTCCGGACCGAGTACTAGCTAGACTTAGAGGAATAAAGGAAGGGTGGCATCTTGGAAGAGAAGCCCCCAGGATGAGAAGATGACTCTGGACTTTGGTAAAAAAGAGGCTGGGCGACAATAAGGAGCCCCCAGTATAGAGGTGTTGGTTGTGGAAGGGATGTTAATTGAGGTTGAAAGGTTGAAAATTGTGATGGTTGAGATGGTTGTGTCCTTGAGGACTGCCTATGTATTCACGTGAAGTGAAATCAAACCAGATCGTAGTTCTGAGGTTTGGTTAATTTTGTTTGGGTGTTGTGGTTGTATCCTTCTTGTGTAAGAAAGGACTGCCTACGTATCCACCTGAAAAGGTGAAATCAAACCAGATCGTAGTTCAAGTGTGTGCCTAAGCTATGTTGTTAGGGCCTTAAAGTGCAGGGGTCACAAGGGTAATATTCCTTTGGTGACTCGAAGAACTGATTTGAGATAACTCCCTCTGATCATAGACCAAAGAGGTATAACTAGGTTTGTAAAAATTTTCCTTGTCATGTGAGCGCACTTAGTGGACCCTAAGGATGAATATGGGTACGTCCCGTTCTGGTAGCAAAGTATTTGAAGACTCCGTGTTTGGGTCAAGGTGAAACTGGATTGGATATTTGGAATGTGGAGCTCGGTAATAAGAGGCTTTTATGAACAAATCTCTGGAGCTTGATTTTGTGGTGTTAAGGCTTGATGGGGTTATGGCTTGTAATGTGGCTTAGAAATGGGGTCTCTTGGCTTGATGTAGCCTGAGCACATAAAGGTAGGTTGAAATGACGTGGGATCAAATTTCCATGTCTTGGCCCTAAAGGATGGGTATACTTGACGAGCTTGAGAAGATTCTCAAAATTCCCTAACTATCTCCCCATAACGGTCTCGAGAAGGACTTAGGGTGTGTGATGTGTGAAAGGCTAAGTGGGGTGCTAGCTGACCATATAGACTTCAGCAGTATTCCGTATTTGATTTCAGACTTGATCTTGATTCAGACTCAGATTCTTGGTCTAGAGTATATCTAGGATTTCTGCTCAGATTCTTGATTCGGTTTCGAGGATAACTTTAACTTTCGATATTGACTTGTTTGACTGAGCCTTCTTCTTTTGACTCTTTTGTCTTGGATTACGGGCATAACTGCGGCCTTGGATATTGATCTTGGGTTCTCTTGATTGAGCCTTTGTCTTTGATCACGGCTCGTATCGTCTTGGATTTGCTTGTTACCATGGATTTGGGTCACACTAGCACCTTTGGGTGTGAAATGGGTTGGTCTTTAGTAACACGGGTTGTTTATTGTGGGGAATGGGCTTGCCTTCCGTCATGGATTGTCAACAAGGGAGACGGTCCGGATTCGTCCTAGAATCTCTTGAGATAGGCTCGTCCTAAACTAGGGTTATATTGTGGTTTCTATTGCCAGACATGGAATAGGTAAGAAAAGAACACGGAGTTTCAGGTCCTCTACAACTTTGAACGGAACATATAAGTGCACTCACATTGACTGTCATGTGTTGTTGTTCTTTTTAAAATGTCTCAAATCAATTCTTGTTGTCACAGGAAAGGGTAAAGGAAGAGACAGGATAGAATATGTGGATTGAAAAGTGTGCTTTTATTGAAATGGGTAATGAATATTTAACATAGACTCGAGAAGACACGTGACTCATGGGACAACCCCCAGATTGTCACTAGAAACGGAAATGGACATAAAGAAAGTTACTAGAACAAATATGAGATAGAAAGCCTAAAACTCGGACTCGGACTCGGACTTTGACTCGATCCTAGAACTAGACTCGTAATCATCGGCCCACGCTTGAACATTTTCTCTTCCAGCGACGGGCTTCGACATCTGACTTTGAGCATTCACCCATTTGAGCACCCCATCCTCATTATTGGGAACACTAGAAGGATAATAGTCAAGAAGAGTTTCTTGATAATTGGTATATCCATGAGGATTGTCCAAGCTACCTTGTGGGTTAAAGGTTGAGAGGGACAACCTCCCGCTTTCGATCATATCCTGAATGACATGTTTTAATTTGTAACATTTCTCTGTATCATGCCCTTTGCCTCTATGGTATTCACAGTATGAGTTCTCGTCCCAGAATTTGGACTTCTTCTCTGGGTCAGGTGTAGGTCCTATAGGCTTTAACATCCGTTGTTCCATGAGTCTCTGAAAGGCGTCGGCGTATCTAATACCAATGTTGGTAAATTTCCTAGGAGGTGTGCCCTTATTTTCGGAAGCCTTTGTAAATGACCTTGGAGGGTTGTTAGGAATAGATCGTTCACTAGTTACTTTCTCCTTAAGACTGTCAAATTGAGGGTTTGTCTGGACACTTTTCATCTTGAAAGGTTGGGCATCAAGCTTCTTACCCATTTCAGCAAACTGGTTCTCCATGTTGGAAAGCCGAGAGTTTAGAGTATCAATGGCTCCTTCTATTTTGGAAAATTTATTGTTGAAGGCAATGGAAAGCATGAGCATTCCATTTTGGATATCGTCGTCTTCGAGGACATTGATTTCTTTGTCATCATGATGATTGAGGAGATGAGAACAATCTAGAGATGATTCTTCGTCATGTTTAATGATATTAGATCCAAGAGGGTCGATTTTCTTAGATTGCGCGACAGAAGGTGGCTTAGGAAGCTTGCCTTCTTCGATCATATCTTGGATGGTGTGTTTCAAGAGAAAACACTCTTCAATATCATGGCCTCTGCCTTGGTGATATAAGCAGTATTTGTTGCCCTTCCAGAGGTTCACCTGTTTCTCTAATGGTGGATCCGGAGTCGGCCCTATTGGATATAGCTTGCCTTGGGCAGAAAGTCTCTTCAAAGCATCGGCATAAGACATGCCTAAATCGGTAAGCACCCTTTGATGCCTCCCAGGTTTTCTTTCAGCTATTTTTGGCTTTCTAAGACGATGGTTATTGCAAGAGGTAAGCTTTGGACCACCTAGACTAGAGGTTTCTCTAGGTGGCATGTTCTTTTCCACCATTCTATTTTCAAGGGTGAGGACGCGAATGCTCAAATTTTCCACTGTAGCTTGAACTCGTAGGACCATGGCATAAACGTCTTGGAGAGACACGGTGATTGTGGCTTGATCTGCTTCGTGACCTTGCTGATTGACAGAACTTGCTGGATTCCTACTCGACAGAAATGACGCGCATTATACTCGGTTTGACATGGGATCACGCATACTAAGGCAACAAACAAAGGAAGGGATAAGATGACACATCTAGACTTGACTTGTGAACTCGTGAAACGTCGTGAGCGACTTCTCGTGTTTGAATTCACAGTGCTTGACTATAATTTTAGACTCGAGTGTTAACTTTGACGGAGTTACCCTCATATGATTGACGGGATTTACGACACGTGTTGATTCTGGACTCGAGGTTTGCTTATAGGTGTTAAGAAGACTGTTGTAATTTAGACTCAAATATGAGGCCCATTGAGACTCGTGTGTTGAGCCTCGGAACGTGTGACTCGAGTGTTTAGATCCTAACTGAATTGGGGTAGGGGGTCCAAAATGACGGCGTGATGCCTTAGGACTTGACTCGGATTTGAAAAGACCCAAAGTGTAAAGGAAGACGAGTTTATGACTTGACATAGTTCCGACTAGGACATAGTTGGTTTGGATTTTGACTCTAACTTCGCCCAATTGAATTTACATATTTACATTTACATGGTTTGAAAATATTATGGTAAAAATTTTTCTTTTTTTTTTTGGACTTTTTTCTTTTTTTCGGACTCTTTTTTTTTTCTTTTGGACTTTTTGTTTTTCGTTTTTTTTTTCGTTGGATTCTTTTTTTTTTTTTTTTTACGGATTTTGAAATGGGTTTGAGGCCCGAAGTTTGTCTCGACAAACGGACAGAGTTTTGACTCATTTTGCGTTATTTTGAAAATGTTTACATTTTGAAAAGGATTTTATTTTACAAAATTTTGTCATGGCTTTGTTTAGAAAATGGTGATTACATAAGGTACAAACATTTATACAAGCATTATAACGGGATGCTGAGTGCATTTAAAAGGGTTTTGGTTTAAAGGGTGGGTTGCCATACCGAACCATCAAACCCGAAGTCTGTGGAGAGGCTCGTGCCAAACAAGAGTAAGGCCGATTCCTAGTCCATTTCCTCAAGTAGTGAAGGCCCTTGATACAAACAAGAGTAAGCATCATGGTATGGATGACGTCAATCGCTATCCATCTTTAGGCCCAAATAAGAATTAGGACCGTTTAGACGGGACGATTGGTCGAATGGGTTGGGTTGGGCCTAGGAAGGCCGATTTAAACGGTCTAGGAAGACCGAGTTATGAAAACCGACAATTGTCTTGTACAAACTTATTCCCTAACCTTGTTCAAGTTTCACCCTTAGCTACACGTAAGTGTATTATCCCCAGTGAGTCGCCAAATCGTGGACAGACGGGCCGCCCACGGGGCGCTTGGTGAGGAGCGAAGACAAGCGTTTGCATTTTGTATGGAGTCGCCACCAATTTTTATGGGAAATTGGAACCGTTCGAATACCTCGTGTCATGTCAAGACACAAAGTAAAGACATGAACACTAAGCAATCGTTACCCTTAGCATTCTATGTCTAGAATGACTCTCGTGGATGCCAATGAACACGGGTGCTCACGGAGATCTGGAGTAAGGGGTGAGGGTACGTATTAGGAAGCTCTTTTGATCGAACACCTAATCCCGCCCGCCTCGATAGCGGCCTCTACTAATGATTAGGGAAGTTATTCGTACTCGATATATCGTCGGTTATATGCATGCAATGCAACATCCAAGTTTTAATCCTAGCATGTGAGAATTTAACTAAGTCGGTTAACACGTAATTAGCATACAATTGGGTCGAAGTAGGATTTAATATTGATTTACATGTGAAAACATACAAATGATAAAAAATACAATAATAATAAATTACAATAATTGAAATTACATTAATTACAATGGAACAGGCGATTTATGTCGAAAATACCGCTAAAACGGATGATTTGATAAAAAAGAATAAAAGAATAAAACAAAGAAATACGAACAAGTCAGAAGGTGATAATACGATTATTAGTTGATTAACACGTAGCTAATTAAACTAGGTCAAGGCAGAAAAGGAGTTCAGGGACAGAATTCACCACTGAACAGCGCAGATGACCGCGCCCTTTGGAAGAGGCGCGGCGATTCTTTGCGTCATTCTCAAGGGTGAGTTCTCAGGCGTGGCCGAACGCAAATCGTTAATGTTAATTGATAAATTAATGGATTGATTACGATTTTAGACTCGGATGAAAGTTATTAGCAGATTATTTAGCATATGAATTAGGTCATAAAACAGTAAAACATGGATGAGACGGAAACAAGACAGATTAATTATGTGAAGGGTCGATGTTAATGAATGATTAATTAGACTAACTGAACAAATTAAACTAAACATGATGAACGACGACGAATTAATGAACAAACAGGTGAAAATATATCAACAATGAATCCCAGAAACTCAACATGAACGAATTGAATCTCTAAAACCCGAATTGAATATTAATGACGAAAACCCGCAAATATTGATTATTAGGGATTTGAGTCGGATTTATGACGATTTAAACATGTTAATGATGATGGTTAATATACATATGAATTATCAAACTATCATGTGAACGAATTAACAGACGAACAAAACAAAAGAAATAAATTTGAGACGAATTACAGAGGACGGAGGAAGAAGAAAAGAAGCAGAATCTGCTGGCAAACACGAAGAGGCGCAGCAGTGCCGCGCTCCTTCAAGAGGCGCAGCGGTTGCTGCGTCTTTCTCGACGTCTCCGCTCTCTGGAAATCCGCAAAAAAAGGTTTTAAAGACGGTTTTAGAAATCGGTTTTAATGGGGTACTTTCGACATAAACCTTACAATTGTTATGCAATAATAAAATACAATAAATAAAAGAGAGATTAATACACCCTCAGACTTACATGTTGACGGAACGAGGAGAACTAAGAAGATCGATTAGTGAATGCTCGACGCGAATGCAAGGAAAGAGTGCCCTCGTAAGAGGAAAACGATTGAAACAGATTAATTAATTAGATTGATTGAGTGTAGTGGTCAAATTGGTCGGTCATGCAACGGAGAGGTCGGTACCGGAAGATCCGAGCTTACGTGGTCGGAAGTCCAAGCACGTAGGCGCCAATTAGTAAGAACGAAGTCTAGAATGCAAAGGGAGAAGAGAAGGGCGGACACTCGCGTGAGAAATATGAGGAACGAAGGCTCCTATTTATACTAATCACACGACGGAATTATGGTAAGAGTTGGATATGGAAGGAAAGATCCGGAAACAACCGACTTAGGTTAAAACACGGAAACTTGGACAAAAAGAAAGCCCAGGAAAAGGCGCAGCAGAGCTGCGCCCGCGAAAGAGGCGCACCTGCTGCGCGTCCTTTCCGGTAGGTTCCTCTCAACGTAGAAAACGCGTTTGACAGTCTGTCGTATTTTAGGCATAACTTTCTCTACAAGACTCGGATTAAGGTGATTTCGGTGGCGTTGGAAAGCTAAGAAAGAGATCTAGAACTTTATGTGAAATAGGCCCGAACCAAAAAAGTCGTTATCACCTCGAAAAGCGGGCCTAAAGCTCGGGTTGTCAATTTAACTAAATGAAATGCACATTTTGTAATGTAAACTTTAAGTTTAGCCCAATGAAGTGACATGAGACTCAAAATGAGATATAATCATGACATTTTATGACATCCTAACCTTAGGTAGACAAGCACATTGCTTTGACTCGGGATTTTGACGGTTTTAAGAAATGAAGACGGTTTTTTGACTCGGACTCCAAATGTACTCTAATTATCACAAAACGACCGTAATGACACCTATATGATGACCATGAGGTAGACATTAATATTTGAGCAATCACTTGACGATAAACTTACGAACTGTCACAAATCGTTCCGCGAATCAAACATGCGGCCCAATCATCACCGGGTGGTTTGCGAGGGGTGCAGAAACGAGGTATCTACACCGTGGCGCCTATTTCTTGATGGTGACTGCCGTGGCGTCTACCTCTTGGAGTGACTGCTGCGGCGTCTACCTCTTGGGGTGACTGCCGTAGCGTCTACTTCTTGGGGTGACTGCCGTGGCGCCTATTTTTTCTTGATGGTGATCGCTGTGGCGTCTACCTCTTGAGTGATCGCTGCGCGTCTACCTCTTGGGGTGATCGCCGTAGCGTCTACTTCTTGGGGTGATCGCTGTGCGTCGCTTCTTGATAGTGACTATGGGGGGAAATGAACACTTTGATGGAAAACTTGGACGATTCTTCATTAGATATAAACATGCGTCGGGGTGCCCACATTTGTATCGGGCACCTCCGCCGCTATACAAAATTTTTCCCGATTGTCCGTCCCAATGGCTTATCAAAGGCGCACCCTCCATGTCTGTCAGCCGGTGTGTCTTGAGAGAGCGTCGGACCCGGGAATGTACTGTATCTGGAAGGACTTCAATTTGGCGGTGTCGGCTTTTATCCTTTCCAGGTATCTTACCATCCCGTCGTCTCGAGCCTCATACTCTCCCCTGATCCGGTTGGCCACCAATAGTGAGCATGTTTTTACCACGACGTGCTCCGCCCCGGCAGCCCTAGCTAACTCGACTCCCTTTATCACCGCCTCGTATTCGGATTCGTTGTTTGAGGTCGAGAAGGTAAATTTCAAGGCGTGCTCAAACACGTCCCCGTTTGGGGTGGTGATAAGGATGCCAGCTCCTGAGCTGTTCGCCGTAGGGGACCCGTCAGTAGTTATCTCCCATATGCCGGGATGCGGTTCTTCTTGGTCGGTCGGGGTTCCTCCAACCATGCCGACGTTGGTATTCATTGGATCACCCTCCTGATGCAAGGATGGGCTCTTCCCCTTCTCTGACTTCTTTGCCACTTTGAGGGATTGCATGTTGCACCCTCTGGCGGATATCTGGGTGTTGACTACCTCGTCCTTCTCGTCCTTGGAGACGAGCTTATGCGCTTCCCCGGTCCGAGACATACATCGGTGTCAGGGCCCGGATGGACATTACTGCGTCGGCCTCGCTCAGAGTGACTCGGCCTATGAGAACGTTGTAGGCGGACGAGCCGTCGATGACCACGAACTCAGCTAGGATATTCTTAGCCGCGTCTCCCTCGCCGAACATCACTAGCAATCTGATCAACCCCAGGGGTACCAGGCCGGCCCCGGAAAAACTGTACAACGGATTGGTGCAGGGGCTCAAGTCTTCAACCTTCAGACCGAGGTTGAGAAAGCACTCCTGAACATGATGTTCGTGTAGGCGCCCGTGTCAATCAGGCACCTCTTGACCAGGTGGTTGGATATGTCCAAGTGGACTACAAGTGGGTCGCTGTGAGGGGCGATGACTCCCTCGTAGTCCTTCTTCCCAATAGTCATGTCGGGGATGTTGGAAGCGGTGACTGCTGTTTTGGGCACAAAGTTGATGGCCTGATACAGCTCGTTCAGGTGCCGTTTGTGCCCATGAGCGGACCCACCGTTCTCGTTGCCCCCGATGACAACATGGATCACTCTTATCCGTTCGAAGACGGATTTCTTATTTGAGCCGCCGCATCGCCTCTTTTGGCCTTTGGCAACATACTTGCCGAGGCTCCCCTTCCGGATCGCTCTTCAATGGCATTCTTCGATGCCTAGCTTGTCGATGAGGTGACCAGGTGTGGCCGTGGTACTCACGATCGGCTCGTGTCACTGTCTCCCTTCGGCTTGGGGGGCCTTTCCCACTTCTGGCTCTCGCCCTTGCTCAGGGCGAAGACCTCGGCGGCAGATACAACCAGGGGGGTGTGATCATTGTACCGCCTTTGGTGGTACGTTCCCGAACTCCCCCCGGCGCCCGCCGAGCTCTGCTTTCTGGCAGATCTGTCCGACCGTGACCTATTATTGTCACGGCGTCTTTCGTCCGGGTTGTCCTCCCGGCGGCTCTTTCTCTCTGAGTGCCTGGCCTCGCTGGGGCCTACCCAGGTTTTGTGGTAGTTTTCCACCTTTATGGCCTGATCGGCCATCTTCCTGGCGGAGTCTAGGTTCAGGCCGCCGCACTTGATGAGCTCGTTTTTTAGGTCTCCTCTCGGGAGGCCTTTCATCAGCGCGAAGGCTACCAGTTCGCTGTTCAGCTCACGAATCTGCTGAACCTTGGCGTCGAACCTCTTCACATAACTTAGGAGAGACTCGCCTCCCTCCTGTCTGATAGTCAGGAGGTCCGAGGTCTCCACGGCCCTCCTCTTATTGCAAGAATACTGGGCTAGGAATGTGTCCTTTAGGTCGGCGTAATAGTATACCGACCCGTCGGGTAGCCCCTTGTACCAACTTTGTGCCATCCCATGCAGTGTCGTTGGGAAGACTCGGCACCAAACCTCATCGGGTTGCTCCCATACCGATATGTGAGACTCGTAAGCCTCGACGTGGTCGGTTGGGTCGCCTTCTCCTTTATATGCTATGGGTGGCAACTTCAGCTTAGTCGGCACCGGGGTATCTAGGACGTAGGCGCCGAGGGGCTGTCGACCACGTGCCGAACGACACGCGGCGATCGGCTCCTCACATCCCTAGTCCGCTCCTCTCCCCGTGGCGGGAAGGGCTTCTTCTCCGACTCGGTGAGTCGGGCTTCTTCTCCGACTCGGTGAGTCGGACTTCTTCACTCCTCCGGGGGTGCCTCGTCGGCGGCTGCGGCGCGCCTCCTCCGCGAGTGCGGGAAGGATTAAGGTCTACCACTAGCGCTCTGGGCTCCCCCCGTCTTGACAGGCCGCTTCCTCCGGTGCTCGTTCAAGTCTCTTGGAGTCACATTAAGGGCCTGGTCTCCTGGACGGTTCCGCCGCTCTTGTCGGTGTGATAGTGTGAGCCGGCGTACTACCAATTATATCCAGGAGTAGCTTCGGTTTATTTGCATCAACCACATGTCCCATGATGGTGACCTGGTTGTGACGTGCGGCGGCGTATCTGTATTATTGGCATCCCGTACTCGGCCGAGTTACCGGCCGGTAGAGGGTCACGCAACCCTGAATTGTGGACGGTATCATCTTGGCAGAATTCGGTTTCGTCAGTTACGAATACCTCTTGTTGTTTCGACATCTTCTTAGCTTTTTGGGTGGGTTTTTGTTTTTTGTTTGGGAATGAATGTGACTAACTTCTAGTATCCTCCCCACAGACGGCGCCAATTGTTCCGGGTGTAATTCCAGAGCAGTTATTTGTTACCACCCGTGCTTGTAGAATGACGTCTTTGGTTGGCTTCTCCTTTCGGTCTCCTGAAACAGTGAACAAACTGAGGGCTCGGCTTTGGACCGAGCGAACTCACTCCGACGCTCAAGTCAGTAACTTAGAGAGGTAAGTTGTTGTTACTTGGCGAAGTTTATATTGTAGAGAGAGAAGGAAGACATTACCAGATGAATAGTGATTCTTAGGTTAAATTCTGGATCCTCTACTCAATGAGAGTAGAGGAGTATTTATAGATTTTCACCTTTTGTCACGTAGTGGCCAAGTGGTCAAGTGGCTAGCAGGTGGAAAGACTGAGCTACCCTCGGCCGAGGGACCTATGGCAGGCCGGCGGACCCTGTTGACTCGCCGCCGAGGGGTCTTGGATATGAGTTCGCGGATATGTGCCCCGGCTGGCTAGTTGCCCCAGCCGAGGCACAAGAGACAGGCTGTCGAAGTCGTTGACTTGCTGTGGATATCTTTGACCTCGCTCAATATGTTGACTTGGTCAGCGGGTGCAGAATATGCCCCATCAATAATAATAATAATAATAATGAGTGTCAGACTGCTATTCGGCGTCAGCATCAGGAGGAGAGTATTGTCAGTAGGGGTGAGCAAAACCGGGTACCCGATACGGTTTTCAAAACTGTATCGGGTATACGGTTTTTTGAACGCCATTTTTTGCTTCTGGATACGCTACGGTTTTTTCGGGTATACGGTTTTCGGGTACCCTATTAAACCGTGATACGAAATCCGGGTACCCGAATACGGTTTTCTGAATTTTCATTAAACGCCAAAAAAAAAAGGAACACAAACTGAGACACTTAGTACACTACTGCTATTCTGCTTCAAGGCCAAATAAAGACCTACCAAAGTGCACAATGAGAAATTAAACAACATATAAGATAAGACGATTTTATATACGAATTTCTGACAGCAAAAAAAATGAAGTACAATGAGAGAAAGAAAGAAAGAAAGACATATCTGATTATATGCATATAATGTGGTTTTAATCGTCCGTAACATGTCCTCGATAAGAATTTATCAATGTAACAACTAACAAGTATCAACTTATTATTAATCTACTATAAGACACAAAATCAAACAACTACAATAAAATTAAGCAATAAAATTAAGCAATAAAAGACAACAAATCTTGATAAAGTGACGATTTGAGAGGCAGATCTGAATTTGGGGAAATAATATGATTTAATTGGGGATCTGGGTTTTAAATTAGGGTTTTAAATTGGGGGAAAATGGTTAAATGGGATGTTTGATCTTCTGATTTGGGGTTTTGATTCTTTTGAATGAATGAAGGAAGGAGTGAAGGAGGGCGGAGGCGATATAAACCTTGTTGTGTTGTACTGTTGAATGTTGATTGTTGTACTTGACTGTTGAATGAATGAAGGAGTGAAGGAGTGAGGCTGAGGGAGGCGATATGAATTAGGTAGGGTTACTTAGTTTAGTTACGCGTTGTTTTTTTTTAAATAAAACTTAAAACCGGGTCAAACCGGGTATACGCTTTTCGAATTTTGCTGACCCGGATACGAAACGGTTTCTAAAAAACCGTATCGGGTATCCGAAAAAAATAACCGTATATACGAAAAACCGTATAATGAGAACCGTATACTGTATCGTATCCGTATTAAAAATCCGTTTCGGAAATTTTTGCTCAGCCCTAATTGTCAGGGCTATCCATGCTTGGGGGGCACCTGGGGGGGGGGGGGGGGAGGGTTTGCAGTTGTTGCAGGAGTGTTTTGATGAGGGTCCTTCTTCGTTTACTGTGGATGAGGATCTGGATTTGAGTGAGCTTAACCTCCGTCAATGTCGGCGAAAGATTTCTGATGGCCATTATACTGCTGTTGTTCGGGTGCTTTCTTCCTCTAAGGTCGCCCCCTACTCCGATGCCACTCTTGTGGCCCTGCGTGAGAAGCATCCTATCGTCCCGCCTCCTTCATTGCCTCCTCTGTATGGGGATCATCATCCTCTAGTCGCTTCTTCGGCTGTGGTCTTGGATATGATTCGGAGCTTCCCACGTGGTACTTCATGTGGGAGGGATGGTTTTCGGGCCCAGCACCTTATGGATTGTTTGAGTGGCGCTGCTGTGGCTATCTCCGATGATTTGATCACTTTTATTACTAGGGTGGTTAATCTTTTTCTTGAAGGCCGGTGTCCTCTTCCTCTGGGTGAGTACATTGCCAGCGCCCCTCTCACGCCACTCGTTAAACCGGGTGGTGGGGTTCGTCCTATTGCAGTTGGTACGGTCTGGAGACGGCTTGTCTCTAAGGTTGGTGCTTCTATGGTTGGTCCGTTTTTATCTTCTTATTTTGATGGGCTTCAGTTCGGGGTGGGTGTGTCCGGTGGAGGAGAGGCTATCTTGCATTCCTTGAACCGACTCATTGAGGCTCGGGGGGCTCAGGTCGGGCTTTCTATGTTGCTGGTTGATTTCCAGAATGCGTTCAACCTTGTTGATCGTTCGACCATGCTTCAGGAGGTCCGCCGTCTCAAATGGAGTTTTGAGATTCAGACTTGTGTGAGGTCCCCGATTTATCAGATAGCATGTTGTACTAATCGCCGCCTGAATCTTCTTGTTAGTCCAGCATTAGAGAGCATGCACATTGCCCTCTCCAGAAGTGTCTGGTTCATTCGCTCTGCTACACCATTTTGCTGAGGTGTATCTCGGACGACGACTAACAAAATAAAGGCACAAACCCAACATAAATACATCATGAAGCGGGCTCGGCCCATACACAAGATCGACAGTCCGACACACATAATAGTCCATAATACATTAATGAGGTGTTTGGTTGAAACTTTTGGAACGAATTGGAATGGACTCAATCCATTCTAGAGTTTGGTCGAAGGGTTTTGAAATGGACTTAGATCCCAATGGACTCCAACACCATTACAACCCCTTGGAATTTCATACCCGTGTATACACCCAAGTTTCCAAATCTATTCCACCATATTACTATACTCGATCCATCCCAAGATCGAATCATAGGGTTCTAACTCCATACCTCTATGGTATCACAATCCATTTCGATACTTTGAACCAAACGACCCCTAATAGACTTCAACGAAAGAAATAGTAATAATTACACTGTATACGATTATCTAGTTCTGTAAAGCCTCACTTGGGAGCAATTTTGGTTCGCATAAAGGTATCGGTATAGAATCAGGAATCATATCAGGGTGGTATGAGTTTGGAACTCGATTTCTCATTCCTTGTGTTTGGTTCAAGTCTGGAATGAGGAATCAAATCTTGTTATCTATTTGTTTTATTGATAAAATTTTGTACTATTTACTTATGTATTAATTTTCTACTTTAAATCTTCATGTATTAATTAGTTAAAGTTTTTATATAATTTTCTACATATGTTAATTTTTTTAAATATCATAATATTTTTGTTCTTAAATATACTAAACATGTCAGGAAAAAATCATTGTTTGTATTTTTCCCAAAAAAAGCCTTAGAAACAATATAATTTTTTGGATGTTTTAAAAATATAGATCTTTGCATAGTGTTTTTCTTTTTTAATTATCTTCTTTTATTTGATACCCAAAGGTATCATTCTCATACCTTATATCCTACACTCATATGTAGGAATGTAGGATACTCTATACTCCCTCCCACTCCACCACCACTCCCCACTATCTTCAACTTCCTCTTTATTTTTTTTTGTTTTAAAACAAAAAATTAAGAGTGAATTGATAAATAGTACCAATATAAATACCCTTTTTTTCTAGACAGTACAAACGTAATCAGTACCAAAATATTAACTTTTATCTACTAATAGTACCAAGTCGCCTTCTTACTCTAGTTTTTTTCATACTTTACATGTGTTTCATGTGTTTTCATCTAAGGGAGGGAGTTTGAAAATGGGTGAGTTGAGATTTGTACTTGAATGATGGTTTATTGGACTTTATCTAGTAGGTCAAGATGATATTTTCATGCGACTTGGTACTATTCGTAGATAAAACTTAATATTTTGGTACTTATTACGAATTATTGATTATGTTGGTAGTGTTTATAAAAATGGTTTCTTATATTGGTACTGTTTATCAATTTACCCTTTTAACTTCCATTTTTAAGAATCAGTTACCACTATCATATTCAGTTTAAGTGTTTTGTAATGTTGCATTCACGATATAACACTATCATATTGACTTTAATTTTAGTAAATATGACAAAGTTGTATAATGAATTTGTGCTTTATAATGCGATATTGACAATATTACACTATTATATTCACTTTTAGTTTAGTGAATATAACAGTGTAGTTTGATAAATATGTATTATGTAGTGTCATACTCATCCCATGCCTCTATTATATTCACTATCAATTTAGTGAATATGACTATATTTGTTCAAATATATTGAACAATGACGATCTTGAACGTTTTATTCGATATCAAAACCGCATAATACAAAATAATTTACAGGAATAAAAATAATTATGTGATATGATATGATTATGTCAATTACGTGATGTGAATATATGGAGAAGACTAAAACAAATAACAAAATATATCAAATATAATCTCTATTTGTAGAGAAATAAAAATTATAAATAATAATATATTTTTTATAATTTTATTTTATAATTTATTAAATTTAATATTTATTTATTATAAGAAAAATATATGAGGAGATAGTATCATGCACTAATGGCACTATAGTCGTGAGTGTATGGTATAACAATTAGTCTTGCTGAAAACGGGTCGGAGCAAGTGACGGGTAATGTCACTCACAAAATGGATAAGGGGGACAAGGTGGGGGCACCCCCATGTGCTTCCCTCTCTTCTCTATTTGGGTCATTTGTGAGAGGAAATGATATCCGTCACTCCAAAGTGACGGATATGTACCGTCTTCAATGAGATTTTGCGATGGTATAATTTACCCTTAAAGTTTGTCTCCCTAAGACCATCCCCAAGCAAAAGATCGACTTAATCGGGTCAATCAGAATTTTACTCTTAATCACCCCTTATTAACTTGACTCATTTTTACCCTTCCAAGCAAAAGGTCACGACCTAGGTCCATTAATCCAATCATTTTCCACTTTTCAACATTTCTAATCATTTTCAATCATTTCCCACATTTTCTACCCCACTAAAACCCCTCTCTTACTTTTTCAATTGATATTTACTAACTAATTATATACAAGTTTTTATTATAATTTAAAAAAAATAAAAGTACTCCAATATATTAAACATTAATTTAATGACATACACTTCTGAAAAAAATTACTCCCTCCTATTTCCTTATATCTTCCTCTTTCTTTTGGGCACAAAAATTAAGAAAGGGGAAGAAAGAAGGAATAAAGTAGAATAAAGTATTGTAAGTTGTGAAATTTACAGGTGAGAGAAAATAATAAAGAATGAATGATGAATAAAGTATAGATAAAGTAATGAGAGTTGTTGATTTTTTAGGAGAGAGAAGTTAATAAAAAAATGAATGAAACTTACCAAAAAGGGAAAGAGAGAAGATAATCAAACTTGTGTGAAAAATGAAAGAGGGAAGATAATAGAAAACTGGAGGGAGTATTAAATAACAAAGTTAAAATTTAATAATCGAAAAGACGATTTCATTGACAATAAAAAAACCCGCATACATAATTAAAAAAACTGCATACATAGTTTTTTTTTTTTTAAAAAAAAAGCAAACATGATACACTAAAACTTGGGAGAGACGGTCTCTCACTAAGTTATTGAGAGACCAAACTTTCGTACCCTTTTATTTGTATTTCGTACCATTTTTATTGTTGATTGTGACATAGTAATTTTGTACCTATATACATAATAAATGTACCCATTTTATCATTAATCATGATTTGTACCTATTTTATTATCTTTAATACCACTTTTTCTCAAAATTGTACAATGATCTCTCAATAAAACTTATTAAGAAACCGTCTCTCAGACGACCTACTATGATACTACGAAATAATATAAAGCATCCGAAATTAATTTTAGTTACGAAAGTTTTGCCAAATATGCTCAATGAGATCATTTTTCAGAGCGATATGAGTGGCATAATCACGAATTTCACAATGAATTTCTACGAATCGTTCTTGACGCTTTTGGCACTTGGGCCTTTGTACTCTTTGTACTTTTAATGTTAATATATTAGTTTTTTTTTTTTATTGGATTTTAAATATTGTAACCAATTACAATTTGACACATGTAAGGTCAATCCTTGGGTCAATTTGAGCAAGTGAAGGTCATCAATTGACCTCTTCTCACCTTTTCAACCCTTGGATCACCCTAATCTTTTGCTTAAATGTGGATTAAGGTGACCTTTCACAAATTGACCCCCCAATTGACCTTGCTTGGGGGTGGTCTAATAAGGCAGGTTGGTATAAAAGTTAGCAAGTTGCGACACAAATACAGAAGTTTCCCCCCACTAATCATATATTATATTAAAGCAATAACCGCAAGCCCCGTTGATCACCACGTGTCACAACTCCTTCAAATGCCACGTGTCAGTTTCTATTTAAAAAAATAATATAAAGATTTGCAATCACGTTGGGAGATGTTTGAACAGTTTAGGAGATAATTTTACTGTATTATTTTTCTCATGTTTTAGGAGTCATTTTCGGCAGAATATTTCAACAAGTCAACTTAAAAATATTTAGGAGATATTTTCAGTATCATTTTTCTAACATATTTTCGGTATAATTTTTTTTAGGAGATATTTGCGCAATTTTTAAGGAGATATTTTCCGCAAAATATTTGACAATAAAAATGTGCAAAAAGTCTAACAGATATCTAAATGAATGATTCAGTGTTTTTTGTTACATGAATCAACGTCCCTACTTAGAGGATCTTTTAGGAAATATTTAATTATGGATTGTAACCCTAATTAGTTAGAAAGTATAAAACTAATTGAATGATAATATATGATTCCGTATAATCACAAAAAAATGCCGAATTTAACTCCAAAAATATCGCCCTACTCTGATACACCGGAAATCACTTTGATTGAAAGATTATAGGAAAAAGATTTTAATTGTTACCGAATTTTTAATTATGGATTGTAACCTTAATTAGTTAGAAAAATTATAGGAAAAATATCACAAATTTTGCCAATTTCAGCTCGCCAAAAATCTCACCCAAATCAAATCTATTATACGAAATATTATTGAAATATTCCTTCAATCAATTTTATACTTTCTTACTATAACACTTGAACTGATTGTACAAAAATATTCTAAAGCAAAAATATAATACAAAATAATGTTCATAATGTTCATAACGTATATATACCGAAAAATACTGTCCAAAATATCATACGAATAAAATTGTTACAAAATAATGCAAAAATATTTTACAGAATTTCGCTCATATCATTCTACGGAATTTCGCTCAAAATAAAGCAAAAATATTCTACAAACGTGATTTCAATCTAATCACAAATCTCGCTCATATCATTTAAGAAAAACACAATATTGTTACAGAATTTTAATAAACCTAAAATTGTATATAACTTATATAAATATGCCAATATTCATTCCATTTTTCCACCATTCATTTATCCTTTTCCAAACTAGAACTAAACGTTACAACAATTCATTTCTCAACCATACCATGGCACAAAGCATGCTGATCACCAGGTTCAACGAAATCAAGGTCGAGGACAAGTACATCAATGTTCGGGCTAAGGTGATCCACAAATGGGAACGACCAGATTTATAAAGCAAGAAATTCGCATTATTTGCAATAGACATAATTCTACTGGATAAATACGGGGTAATGTGATCTTGGCGACACACAGTATACATTGTACATTTACTTCTCAAGATTTTTTTTTTCTAATAAGGTAAAAAAATTAGATTGATCGTAAATTAACTTAAATCATCCTTTCAGATGATGAGATTTGAAATAAGCTTAACAAAACTGAAATAGAAAATTATTATTTTATTTCTTTTGAAATAAGATTATTATTATTATTATTATTATTTTGCAAGGTCTTGATAATTATTATTTTATTTTTTTACAAGATTTGAAATAAGTTTAACAAAACTGAAATAGAAAAAGTATTTTAATACCTAATTTTAGCGTCTTATTTATTCAATGAACAAATGGAGGTATTTTTAATACTGTTGTAATGGGTTATGACATACATAGGGTAATATGAATGTTAAATATTGCATGACACGACCTAACTGTAGATTGAAAATTACGTATCCCAACCAAACCTAAAACGTACGACCTCAAATTAACCCATTTTCACGAGTAACCTTCTCGAAGATTTTTAACCATAAATTAACCCATTTTCACCATTGATGTCAACTTCCCGATTATTGTTTTTATAACAAAAGAGACGTTGAGTGTAACATATATGGTAGTCTAACAATTCAGTTGGCCTAGCATAAACAATACTATTAATACAAGTGTCCAATTCATTCAACTATTTAAGAAATCCTCTTTTTGAGTTGTCTAACTCTTCACATTTTATAAAATTTGTTATTATTATTTTAACACACTATAAAAAATATTGGGAATACAACTAACGCGATAACATGAAATTGGTCGATGAATAAAATTAAAAAACTACTCCCTCCCATTCATAATAAACCTCCCCATTTCCTTTTTCGGTTATTCACAATAACCTCCTTATTTCCTTTTTTGGTAAGTGTTTGTGTGGTCCAAATTTAATTGTATGGTGGGGTAGTGTATTTGTGTGGTTCAAATTTAATTATATGGTGGGGTAGTGTGTTTCCTTAATTTTTGTGCCAAAATGAAATGGGAGGTTTATTATGAATGGGAGGGAGTATATTGTTAATAAAAAAAATATCAAATCTGTAACATGGGTTTGACATGCCGAGATAAAGACGGGTCTTTATGATTTGAGACAAATAAAAGCTAATTAGTCGAGCAGTCAGATGAATTTTGATGTATTGGAAAACAATATATAGGTTGTTAAATACAGTTAAGAAAGATTTTTCGAGATTAGTGGGAGAAGGGTTTTAAACTTTTAAACATTGTACCTCCGTAATGAATGGTAGCTCAAGAATGGGTATTACATCGTATCCGTATAATATTGAACTCAAGCATTAAACTTCAATAATTTCATTAACGTTGATAAGTGGAGGGAGGGGCGAGAGGGAGCGGAACACCAAATCGATCCAAATAACAAAACCAATATATAAAACACAACTCCTTGAATAAGATGTAATATGCCCATCCTAAGGACCTGATAGGTGGAGAAAGGGAAACACCATATCGGGTCAAAGAACAACACTACATAAACCACCAAGGCTCGAAAAAGATGGGTTATGCGCATTCCAAGGGACCGTCGAAAACATAACATATAGGGTCGGGGCAACGGCCGGGTATTAATAAATGCGTGATTTTTATATAATGTGATTGTCTTACAACATGAGATCGTCTAAAACATTAATTACAATTGGTTCATATAGGTGTGAAGCAATCAGTGTAACATTTAGCCAAACTCATTTATAAAATAAGATATTCATCTGAGAAGACAAATATAATAACACTAAGTCTTATCTCCCTTAGAAGAGTAAACTCCTTAAAACTCGCATAATTGAACAAAATGAAAAAAAAAAAATCACAAACTACGATAATAAAATTAGAAGATATAAAAGATACTCTCTCCGTCACAATCATTTGTTTACCTTTGACTTAAATATTTATATTCTTAATATAAAAGGTAAACAAATAATCGAAACGGAAAGAGTAAATATTTAAAGTATACCTTGATTAACACTCTATATTGCCACCCGTGCAATGCACGGGTTCAAAAACTAGTAATAGACAATAGCTATGAAATCTCACTGTTCCAAAAATAGAAGTTCGACATAAGCATGAACCGAGTATATAAGTCTAACATATAAGCTCAATAATTTGTTTATGGAAAAATAATTTCGAAAAATTGAGGGTAGTTTGTAGTTAGGGTTTCTCAGTCAGAAAATTGGAGTTTTCCCGAATTCCTCGCACACAATTGGCTACCGCCTACCATTTCTCTTTCTATGTAACTTTGCTTAACTTTTTCCCTTTCAGATTCTGTTTTAATTTGCATGTATCTTATTTCCGTTTTAAATTCGATTTCGGCTCTGTATTTTGAATTTATGTTTTGTTTATACTCAGCTGTTAAAATTTGCCGAATTGTAGCTTTAATCTGTGTTTTGTTGTTTCGCTGTTATAATTTGACGAGCAGTTATAGCAATTCAATTTGTTTAAACTATAAGGTTACTTTTGAAGTTTATTCGATCACAAAGTGATTTCTTATCTCACAAGCTAGTGAGAGGATGCAAGCAAAACGAGTTGAATCAATTAAACTAGCATTTGGTTTTGGTTTATTTATTTATTTATTTATTTGTTTCTTAGTAAGTTTTTATACGATCCGACGGTCTTATTGTAAAATTTGCCTATTATTTTCTAACCTTGTATGTATTGAATTAGATTTAAGGCTCGGGATTCCACCAACTGAGGTTCAATGGATTCAATTCCAAAAAAGGAGCACGAGGACGAGGAGGAGCTAGAAGTTGCTGCAGTTAATATCAAGCAAGGCGACCATGTTGATGTTAAAGCCTTACTGTCCTCCAAAGCTCGAGATTTCCTGGTTACGAGTAAAGGTGGTAAAATAGTTCCTATCTCTGGGCTTGACGGGAAGTTTGTCATTGTCTGTTGCTTCCTCCTTCCTATTGATATGGACACCATCGAAATCAGTATTTGCCACGCCATTGAAGCGTTATACTCTGAACTATCTCTCAATGGAATTGCAGATAATGTTAAATTGGTCATTGTTGCTAAGATTGCTCCTGGTTTTAGCAATGCTGACTTTGACAGCTTTTTTTCTCGGTTATCAGTTAATTGCCTTGCCATCCCTTTTTCCGACTCCAAGTCTCGTGACAAGATTTGCAAGTCTTTTGGATTGCGTACAGCCGAGAGTAGTTCAGGGGTGGTGCCATGTCTTGTTGTTCATCCCAATGGAAAGGCATTGCAGTATGACCCTTTTTTCCTTTACGATTATGGAGCTAAATCTTTTCCGTTTACTAAGGAGCACGTTGATAATATAAGAAGACAAGACGATATTATCAAAAAAAGGCTGCGTTCCACCGACTCTCCTATATTCCTCGAGGAACTTCTTCAATGTGGTTCTCTCTCACGAATAGCCAGTGAGTACGATTATATACCTACATCAGACCTCAAAGATACAGTTGTTGCATTATACCTATGCTATGATGAGAGCTTCATGGGTAAGCTTCAAGATATCCATCAAAAATGTTTCGATGAAGGGTTTAAGTTTGAGATCGTCCTTGTCCCTTTACCCTTTTATCGTCATTATGAAACCCCATCGTTTCATGACCGTATGAAACAATTAGCCATGAAACATACCAGAAGTTCAACATGGTGGACATTTCCCTTTGACGACAAGATATATCGTACCCTCTGGCGCCTCTTTTCGTGTGAGATGGAAGATCAATTAATCGTTTTGCCACATGGTCAATGTCTTGGGGACCTTTGGGGAAAAGATATTGCAACTTTTTACGGAATGAATGCGTATCCCTTCACAAGGGATGTTATCATCAGTCAGAATGTCAATGAGCTTAGATCATTCACCCTCCAACAATTGCTCGGAAATACTCTCATGTCCGATCTTCAAAACAAGAATGTTATGAATGTTCTCCTTTACCTTGACTATCCCACATTTGATCATAAAGGTGGATACCTCTACAATACTCTGAAGCAGGAATACCAAGGAATTAAGGACAAATATGAAGGCAGTGAAGTGATTTTTGTTTCTTTGGAACCCGAATCTGAAAATAGCCGAATGTCCGAGATGAAGTGGCCCATTTTACCTCCAGAGATGTTTGAATCTGTCATCAAACATATATTTCCTGATTATTTCGTTCATCCGACGCTAGTTGCATTTGGGAGAGACGGAAAAATTCTCTCTCGATCTGCTCAATATCGTCTACCCGTGTCAACTTCCTCTGCTTCCCTGTTTGATGACACGTTGGCATCCGAGATTGAAACTGAAATAAAGTGGAAAATCAAATAGGTGAAGGTTGGTTTTTTCGGTTTTACTCATGCGCTTGTCTTCCTTGTCGTCATTTCATTCTTTATTGTGTGTAAATAACTATGAAATGTTTAATTATTGATCCTGGTTTGTGCCGTAATCTCGTGCAGGAAGAGTGGATCAACCATTTTGCGAGAACTGGGCAGGCTGCAAAGTTATTGTTATTTTGAAGTGGTTGCTTCGGAAAACAAATGTTGGTTAGGATTTCTGCAGGTTTTAGTATTTGTGGTAATTTAAAGACTTACGTTATCATCACATGCATGCGCCCCGCGCCCTTGTTATCTAAAGTCGTTACCTTAGGTGTGCGTACTGGATAATCCCTCGGCATACGTGAATGCTTCAACAACGCAAGCAGTCACCCGTTTGCCAGGGATGCAAGTTCCAGGTCAGGAAATGTAGCATGTTATTTAACTAAAGTTATCAATGCAATATGTTTATGTTTATGTTTATGTTTATGTGGCATCAAATTTTTTGACTGAATGTTTCTCCAGCTACTTAAGGCTTATGTGTGAACATGATGCATAAGTTCCAGGAATTCTGCAAAAAAGATTCAGCCAAGTTTCACGCAGCATACGATCTGTGTTGTTTGCCTATGATAATGATATGAAATATCACAAAATCTCACCTTAGAACGGACATTATCCGTCTAAAGTTGGAGACGGGTCAAATATGTCACCCATTTCATAATAAGACAAACAACAAGTGGATGCTGGGAGTTGTCTTATTAGGTAACTTGTTTGGTTACCCAATTCACATTAAATAGAATTACCTTGGAACTTTAATTCCTCCATAATTGAGGAAGTTGCTTACCTAGGTCCCCATGAATTGCATTTCTTTTACGCAACCAAACAATATTTTCTAATTCACATGAATTCTAAAATCACGTGATTTATAACTTCTTAGGCAATGCAACTTCCTACGTGCAACCAACCGACCCTTTAGTATTTAAAAACTCATAAACATAATTAAAATATCAATTTTATATGACTTATACTTCCTCTGTTCCATTTAATTCTTCACAAATTCTCATTATAGACGGGAGATATCCGTCCATAGTTATAGACGGGCACAAGCAAGAAGTTGCAAGGTGGATTGGTGGGGCCCAAAAATGTCACCACTTTGTACATATTTGACCCGTCTTTCACTTTAGACGGATATAAGATTAATTGTTAATTATTTACGTTTGCTTTATACACATATATCAATGCACGTTTTCTTTTGTCATATCTTTAGTTACATGTTATTAAAAATTATAAAAGTTTGATATTCATAATCCACTCGGTAAGATGATTTAAACAAAATCTCACATGACTATTTTTTATATTCTATATTAGAAGTATTGAAAATTTTGCTTACTAATGAATAGTGTCGAAAAAGCAAACGTAAAGAAACAAATGGAACGGAGGGACTGAAACGGATCTGAACTGAAGTTTAAAGTGAAAGACGGGTCAAATATGTACAAAGTGAAAAACTGAAATGGAACGGAGGGACTGAAACAGATCTGAACTGAAACGGATCTGAACAGGGTCATCAGTTCAAATCCTAAAGTTCAGTTCATTTCAGATCAGATAAGTTTCAGTCCAAAAGAACAAGGTCTGAACTTATAGCATCTGAACTAAACTGAACTGAAATTATAGAATCTGAATTGAATTTATTGGATCTGAACTGAACTTTATAAGATCTGAACCGAATTGCACTTATAGGATCTGAACTGAACTTATATGATTTGAACTGAACTTATATGGTCTGAACTGAACTAAATTGAACTTATAGGATCTAAAATGAATTTATATTAAGTGACTTTAAGTCCAAAAGAACGGGGCCTAACTTTTATAAATAATCATTAAATAACTTAATTTCTATAATTGCTTCAATATAATTAATGTAAGCGTTTTAGATTTTTTTTTTAAAATATTTTAAATTTATTATAATATTTGTTCAATTTGAAGGTGGTGTTTGGCCTTACTTATGGAAAATGAGTTTTCCTTTTTAAAAGGAGTTTATTCACAAGTTACTTTTCGGAAAAATTTTAGTTGTTTAGCCATACTTTTGTAAAAGTGGTTTTTCACAAAATTTATATGTTTGGCCTAACTACTTTAATACAACTTTTGTTTGCTTTTTGGTTCTTTATGTAAAAAGTAGAAGTAGAAGTAGTAAATATCTACTTTTCCTATTGGGGGTGAATAATCAGTTTTTAACTTCTCAAAAGCACTTTCAAAACTCTCTAATTTACCATGTTTGACCAAGCTACTACTTTTTCAATTACAAAAGCACTTTTTAAGCTTGGCCAAACAGCACCGAAAAATGGTAAGAAAGAGGTGTTACAAATTATTTGTTGACCCGTATTATGACCCTAACTCGACTCGTGGCCCATATGAGCCGACCCATATTGAAACCCACCCCGTATTTGACCACACCCAATACCCGACCCACCCAAGCCGTTTTAATTACAAGCAATCTTAACCTTGCCATGTTCATTCAATAAACATTCATATTATCGACCATTTTGCCATTCAAACTTCAAAGCTTCCGTCCTGCAAGTACCAGTTTTCAGGCTTGGATCCTCAACCTAGGTTCTTATGTCAGCATGAAGTCCAAACTCCATGCGAAATGTGATTTGAAACTTGATTTTACCCAAATATTTTCCTCGTGGAATATAGTTTGTCGCCCAACAAAGCATGTAAAACTAGTAAACTTATGTGCAGGTCAATTTGGATCAATTAGAACATTCAAAGAGTCGATAATCGAATTTAGTTATAAAATTATTATGGTTCTCAGGTTCGGCTGCGGAATTTAGAGTTTCATATGATAAATTTTACATGGGATTTTGATCAGAATTTTTTTCCCGACTGAGTTGATCTTGCTACAGAATGAGACATAACTGCCACCTCTAAATTGTCTTCTGATAGAGTACATCCGCCTTTTACCAGGGGTTTCAGTGATTTGATCAACGGCCAGATCATCGCTAATTTCAACTCGTAATATCTAGGATACAAACAAGTTCACAGCTCACACAGCCTTATGATTTTATTGATTTATACAGAAACCCTTCCCGGAAGAGCATTTACGATTTTAAAATCAATCTACCCCACCAGTGAACAAAACAACATTACACAATGCAAAATGCTCCATTATCAAACAAATCAGCTGCGCATTAAACGGATTCAGAAATATGAGACATGCTCCATTATTAACCACATTTCAGTGACACACCATTCAAGCTCTCGAGCAAACACGGTAAAGAAACACAACGCACTAAAACAGGGATTCTCTTGCTCACTATCTGAAAAAGTATAACAGAAGAAAGAATACGTCATCTCACGTCACAATATTTCTGTCTGTACAGAAGCCTACGACAGCGCCACCACCGTCACCAAATGACATTTATCATGACTGCATCAATAAACCACCAAATATCAAGAGACTGTAGTTGCATTTCTAGGTCAGCAGCATATTTACACAAAAGGGAATTGAATTCAGTTTCCTCTAGAGATTTGCTTGGATTGAGGGTAACTATTACTAGTGTAATAAAAGTCAAACAAGTGTAAAAGTCGTGGCTAGGATTACCCTAATAATAGTTACCCTCAATCCAAGCAAGCCCTTATGAAAATAATTACCGAGGATTAATTGACAGATTAACTTGTCTCTTACAAGTTTACATTCATAATGTCTACAACGTCTAGAAAAAGACTCACTATATCTCGATTTGTCCAACAAATGACGAAAAGTAATTCAAGTGAAAAAAAAAATGGGGCATTACGGAAGATGAACTAGTTCAACCTACACAGTTTCTAGTTACACAAACAGCCTCCGACTATAACCCTTTGTTTAGATGAAAGGATTTTGGAGGGAAAGGAAAATAATTACATCTGACTACCCTTATCCGACTATAGGTGGTAGCATTTAAGGTATTAGGGCAATGTTACAGTTGGTAAATCCCCCCTCCCCCTATTCGGCGCCTGCGAGGTCCAAGCCCAACTGATTAATTAGATTTCCAAACCCTTAGGAGAGGGGAGGGATAAGGGGATTCCTCCCTCCAAGTGGTAGTAGGGCTTGAACCTGTGACAGTGACATTACGGTCACACTAGATCATGCTTTGCAGAGGTACACCAACAAACAAGTTAGACAAATCTTAAAACAAATATTTTAAAAATGGAGACTCAATTTTTGAAACTAAAACTAAACCGTCTTTAACTTTCCAAACTGAAAGTTTCATAAGTTAAGATGCAGTTTCGAAGTGCATTTACTATATGCCCCAAACGAAATGATAGAGGCCGGCCTTTTGTATGTAGTTCCAGTAATGTTCCACAAATTAATATAGTATCCTAAAACTTTAACAAACAAATTTGTTTTTATCAAATAAATGAGACTATCCCAAAAAAAAGAAGGAAAAGAAAAATCAGGATCTAAACTTATTATCAATAGAGCTCCATAAGACCATAACTGATCTAACAATCTTTAACACTTCAATGAAATATTCTATTTACAAAATTAACTGAGATGTTCCAAAAGGGAGGATTTTACGTTTCAACGGATAAAATAATACTCCCTCCATTCCACTTTAATTGTCCCCATATATATATTTTGGGAAGGATTTAAGGAAAAAGCGATAAAATTACAAATGTATCCCTTAAACTGAAGAGAATGAGAACAATGTTATGGTAATGAAGGAGTGGTGTTAAATATCAAGGGTAGTATTGAAGGTTCACTTAATTTCCTTACATTAGAAAGGGGACATTTAAGTTGAGACAAATTATGAGGGGGAAAGGAACAATAAAACAAAAGAAGGAATCACAAGAGAATGAAGGTTGACACACAGACGCCTCCATTTTTTTAAAATAATGCCGCAAAGTATAGCCATGAAAGCTAACTGAAGCTTGAGCAAGATTAATTAAGAAGAGAATTCATTCATTGTATGAGTCAGGTAATTCATACATACCTTTACAGAGAACCTGACTCTGTCAAGCTGATTCAGCCACCGGAGCTAATTAGTTGTTCCTCGCAATTTCCCCCGAGGTGGTGTCTGCAAAATTGACTCATAGGGGATACCTCCAAAACAACTTTTTATTCTTGTTGTGGCCTTACACCTAATACATCTCCTGGCCGACAAATAATCTTCTCTCAAGCAAAATTAGCTACCTGCACTAGATAGATGTTGACCATGGTGTACGTGGCACTTGGCTCAAATGGGATCCATGATACCTCCACAAATATATTATTGCCTCATACATCCCTATGCTCATGTACACTGTCGAGAAGATGTTACATGGATGAAGCTCTTGAATAAGAAATGAAATTTGCAGGAGTATGACCACGGCAACCCACCAAACCACCACCTTCTAAGGAAAGATCATATCTCCAGCATATGGGTGTTCCCTCCATTCATTGCCCTGCCATGTCAAAACGTCATGGACAACGCCTTAGTCTCAAATCAATTTGGATCTGCTTAGTGGTAAGATGAATCATTATCGTGTAGATTCAATCTCTTCCAAAAAGGAAGGGCAAGGGCTGCTACACCAATATCAAACATAGCTAAAAGTGGGCCGTCATTTAATCAAACGCTTGGCAATATTGACGAATTGGGATAGCCTCGAAGATGGAGAATTAAGCTTAGGCGGCTTTATTAACATGTTCCCCCAACTGTTTAGAGAATTAAGCTTAGGCAGCTTTGTTAATTTCAAGCTGTTTGTTGGGGTATTCTTGACATCAAGCCCATGTTTTGCACTAGCTGTGTATGACCGATAACTTTGATAACTTGGGCTAAATTGGGAGGGAAATTTTTGGAGTGGAATCTTTTCTCGCTTTGGTGTTCTGATAAGATCCTGCAAACCCGAAATAAAAATCATCAAATTACATTGTCTAAAAATGAGTAAATTACATTTATTTTCACGGTACACTTTTTACTCATTATAGTACTTTTGTCTAACTCTTTCCATTTGGCACGCGGATGTCAAAGGCTGAGTTCGGATACCGAGTCGTCAACCAATTAGCTCGGATTGTAGAAGTATTGATGTCATTAACAGCGAAAATAGGATCGTAGAAGATGAGTTAGCGGAAATTTTGACGTCGAAGACGGCTTGTCGAATATGGTGGAAATTCAGGGAGGGGGAGAGAAAATTTGAAGGGAAAATGAGTTTGGAAATGAGACGAGTAAAATGCGTACCGCGAAAATCAACACCCATTATCAATTACTCCCTTATACAAGTTTTTCAAACTTAGTCTCTTATATATTTTTTTTTTCGGAAATTTCTCATGGTACTCCTTAATTTTGTCAGATTTCTCATGTTACCCATGTTTTTAAGAATTTGCCTATGATACCTTTGAAAATCCATTTATGTGCCAATGGTACCCCTAAGGCCCTATTGTAACGACCGTTAAATGGCCGTTAAATTTTGATGGTGTGGCAATGAAATAGTAATTAAAAATTATTAATAAATATGAAATAAAAATGAAAAGTAGGGGTACCGTGGGTAATCAGACAAAATTAAGGGGTGCCAAGGAAAATTTCCATAATTTTTAATAACTAATTATTGTCATATCATCAAAACTTAACCTCCATTTAACGACCGTTACATTAGGGGTACCATGGGCACAAAAATGGAACATCGAGGATACCATAGGCAGATTCTTAAAATCAGGGGTACCATAGGAAATCTAACAAAATTAAGGGATATCATGGGAAATTTCCGGTTTTTTTTATTACTACCTTTAAATATCAGTGTTAAATTTTGATACAAAAATTCATCAAGCGAATAAAAGAGGAATATTCCGATTATTTCACATTTTTCCCTCCCAAATTTGTTTTTTCTATCCAAATAGCCTTCTACACGAAATTTTTATATTTTTTATAAGAAAAAACATGGCCATGTGAGATCTTGTAAGAAAAAATATGGTCATATGAGATCTTGTTTGATTCACATTTAAGAGTACAATAAGAACACGAAATTTTTATATTTTTTAATAATGTAAAACTAAAGATATTTACGTTACAAATCATGCATTGGCAAACGTGTAAAAGGGAAATGTTGTGTTTGGAGTTGAATAGAGGGAGTAGTATGTAAAAAACGTAACTGAACAACGACACTTAACAAATTAAAGGAAAACTATATGAACTACAATCCTTTTTAAGTTCAATGGAGTAAAATAGAAAGAAATCACCAAAATTGAGAAATGGGTATTAAAACTATTTTAAATGAATTGGGTTTATCTCAATTCAGTAAAGAAGTGAAGAAAAGGAAGACTCACCAACCAAAATGACTAATAAGTTTTAGGGGTTTTTTCCCTAATTTATTTGATTGTCTAATTGTGTTATGTTTGTGGGAAACTGTTGGAAATTATCGAGAGAAAATGGGTTTTGTTGTGTGAGTGAGTATCCCTTGTTTCATTTTATTAAATTTAGTTAAGAATTTGTTTAGGTAGTATGAATATGTAAACAAATGAGGGATTAAGCTGAATTAAAGGGTGTGGTAAAAAGGGTTTTATTAAGTATAGTCCACTGAAGTCTTTTCCCAGAAAAGGATAATAATAAAAAAAAATTAAAGTTATGATATTTTAAGGTAGTCATTTTAAAAAAATTGTAAAAGGGAATAATTTTGAAGAGTTGTCATAAGATATCTAACATTTAGGTCACGTTCCATGCAGGTACCCTTACATTATTTTATTTATTTATTTTTTGGCCAAAAGTATCTAAATTTAACATGTCATTTGTTAATTTCTCCTTTAAAAAAATTGACTTTTTTCCTTAAAAACAGATTAATCACATAATTTAACTCTTTTCCCCTATCCAACTATGCCACCTTGTACCTCACCACTCTTTATGATCCGTCTCCCACCTTATTCACCTTACCTCCTCACCCGTTAATCATCTAATCATCTATGTGGCTATTGTCACCTTCTCCACCTTCATCCTAATCACTATATATATACTCTTAACCTCATCCCCCTAACTCCTTTATCCTCCCTCCCCCACCCCTTCCAACTTACATCTTTATTCTCTCCAATAACACACCTTTCGTCGAGGCAACAATAGGGGCAATAACATGGGTTGATAAAAAGAGTAATAAATGTTGGTGATTGAAAGAGTGGTTAAGGGTGGTGACTAAGGAATTGATAGAAGTAAATATCAAGAGGATAAAGTTAAATCTAGTAAATAATAGGTGTAAAATTCTTGTTACCTATAATTATAGGATTTTACAACAACAACATCAGAGCCTTAATCCCAAAATGATTGGGGTCGGCTGACATGAATCATCCTTTAGAACCGTCAATGGGTGAACGCACAACTCAAAATGCGAATAGAAAAGGTAAAATGAAAAACAAAAGGGAGAGCAAAAATGTAATGCAAGGTCAAGGTAATAATAGGATTTTAAATAAAAAAATAATATTTTTTTTTGTCTAAGTCAATCTTACTTTTTGTTTACGGAATCCATTAGTTTGTATTTGTTAACAAGCGAAATATAAAATTAGACATTTTTGGGCAAGAAAAATAATGTTAGGTATGTAGTTTTCAAAACAATATTATCAATTTGCGAGATTTCAAGATAAGACCTTAAGTGAAATGAAATCTTTTAAAGGCTTTATGTTGGATTTAAGGTTATTAATCCTATTAGTACTTGATAAGCTCATAGCGGTCCTATGTGTAAGCATGTGTTTTACATTTGTTAGAACCTATTTTAGGTTTAGGTGATTAACATATATCCTACGGTGTTAATAAAATGCGATTTCAATCCACGTACACATAGGGGTGTTAACGAGTCAAGCCGAGCCACTATCCATGTGTTTCAATAAATGAACACCTAAACACATAAATGAAACCATACGGATAGCCATTATAAGAAATGTTGGAACTCGTAAGGGGCCTAGACTCTACCCGAACGAAAGAGGGTAGCCATTTCAAAACGCAAGGGAATTCCATCTTTCCTAAAACCAAACCAATTGGCAATAGAAGGAGAACCCTAGGCTTTACTAAGGAAGCAACTCTCTACTACACTACCACCAATTTGGGACTTTATGTTGTTTCTTACTTTCCAACAACAAACAAGTATATAAAACTGAACCGCGACGACTAACATGTACCTAATCTATGGACGCCAAGCCCAATGGCGTAGTGGTTTCATTTTCTAGGAACTAATTCTTTAGAACAGATTACCAAGAGCAATCGACTAACCTCCAGACGGCCATACAAAGTCGGCATTAATAATAATTTCTTCTCTATATCATTATTTAGACGATCTGCAAAAAAAAACGTATAAAAAAGGTTACATCAACTGAACAAAAGGTGAATAATCTATTATTACATGTGGTTTTCCATGTGTAATTCATGAATCTTCGTCGAAAACTAAAAGACATTGAATTGCATCATCAAAGACAAACCAAGAAGCATTACCTCCATCCTCGGTCGCGAGGCTTGGGATCACCCTGGTATAACATATACAACATATACAGGGTAAAATTAAGGTGAACCTACCCAATTAGGAAACATTAAAAGCATATATATTACACAAATAAGATGATCATACGTGTTGATATAGGCTTGATCCAAATCATGTCTCTTGAGTTCAAAGGATAAGATCCACAAACGCCTGAAATCATCCTCGTGTCCCGAGATCTACACCAAATAAAGGCTCAATAGTATAGATCTCATTCAAGTAAGCTATTGAATACAGGTTAGAAGTTCAATAGTACAAGGATACATGACACACGACTCACACAAATCGACTCTGCTATCAAATATTGAAATAAATCAATTTAAATATATTATAGAGAGAAAGGATCAAATGAGTCCACCACCACCAAATAAACTAAGTCCTCCTTACAACCACACACCTGAAGTTACAAGGGATGTGCTTAAAGTTGCAAACATTGTCTAAATAGAAGTTACACATTAGTATTTGAAATTTTAGCACAAGTTTATTTAAATTTAGTGATTTACAGTCTTTTACGAATGTAACTTTAAAAAGTTTATTCAACTTTAGTGATTTAAAAGTGTAGCTTTAGTCTTTTACGAGCATAACTTTAGTCTAGTGTAACTTTAGTCCTTGCTAGTGTAACTTTATACTACAATGTGATTTTGAATATATTACTTTGAATTTATGTAATTTTAAGACTAGTCTATGTAACTTTAGTCCTTTATAGGTGTAATTTTAGTCCTTTATGAGTCTAACTTTAATCCGAATTCTGTCGTCACCACCACTACAACACCAAAACCACCACCACCAACGACCACCATCCACCTTCCCGTAGCACTTAGTTTTTTGAATTTGTACCTTTTTTGTAGATCTAGGTTTTGAATTCGTACCTAATCTTTATATGTAGATCTAGGACGTGGTTTGCGTGGATCGGAGGCCGTCGGTGACGGGTGCGTGGTTGGGGTGACGATGGCCGACGAAGAATAGGGAAGGGATTTGGCGTGTAGATCCGGACAAAAGGAAGAAGAAAGGAGAAGAGGAAGTGCATGGTTGTGGCGACGGGGAGGAGTGGTCGGAGTTTAGGACAAAAGGAAGAAGAAAGGAGAAGAGGAAGTGCATGGTTGCGGCAGCATGGAGGAGTGGTCGGAGTTTGGTGTTGTCGTTTGTTGTAGATCTAGTGTCGTTGGTTGTAGATCAATACTAGTGTCTCTTGTCTATTGAGTCACCATATTTGAAGATGATGGAGGGCTATATTTGAGATCTTAATAATGTACAAGTGAATTTGCCTAAGCTAAATGAACATTAAAGTAGTATGAATAGGCTTAATTTGTCATTTCAATATCTCATACCCTTAATATTTCAACTTCTTTTTTTAATGAACTACTTTAAGAATTTGGACGAACATAACCCTAGCTTGGGAAATTTTCACTTTTGAATCTGGAAACTAATTTCGGATCTTAACGGATATTTGGATATCCGACCCAACATTTTGGGATGTTGATACTCGGATATCCGAACAGTTCGGGTCGGATATCGGATACTGGAATTTTAATTTTTCGGATCGGATATCCAACCCATACTCAGCCTTACTTCACATTACATTACTTCACATTACATCTTTTCCTGCTCTAACTAATGTCAAACTCTATACTCCTTTCGTATGCTACTATCTTCCTTGTCGTCATACTTTGTAGCCTCTTCAAAATCTAAATTGTTGCCCTACTATTTCAATTCTTGTAAATTTCGTCGAAATAACATTCTGTAGAATATACTTCTAAGGCAAATATTCTTGGACTTTTTGTGTATTTAGTATCATGGAACCGTGTATGTGAAATGTTGATGAAATGACAAAGATAATTATTTGAGAATTATTGTTTCGCATAGATTTTTGTAAGATAATCATTACTGTATATTGTACCATATTAGCTTGATTCTTTAATTTTGGATCATTACTCTATATTGTACCATATTAGCTTGATTCATCAATTCCGTCTAAGAAGGGTATGTCAAGGATATTGATACTTTACATGTTTATGGCAAAGACGGTAATTACATTCCATCTAAACAAGGTATGTCAAGGTCACATGAGTAAATAATGTATGAATGTGACTACAGGATACGAATGACATACAAACCCTAAATGACGAGTTCCTAACTCACTACCTAAGGTGTGTTCCATAAGAAATTTACCTTAACGTTAAGGTACCATTGTTCAAGGATGGTTTACATGTCATGAAAGTTTAACGATTTGCATTTATGTGGTCACTGTGATTCATGAGCTTGCTTAATACATGCATTGTATAATCTCGGGTAAGCAACTTGATATGAAAATGCTAAAGATGGCTTCCCCTATTATTTTCAAGATGACTCTACATTTACCCTTTTAGGAGATGTTGAAGAGGAATTTGTAAGTATGTTATGGCTATGCTTAGACGTAAGAATTTCTTAAATTGTTAAAAGGTATGGAGGAGACGAAGTTTCAGCTCATATATTAAGTTAGTTTCGAGTCCTCGGTCAGGAAAATAAAGACAAGGGCTACAACAACTACTTTCTGCATTATTTACACAATGTACTTTTTTAATAAACCTACTTCAATTAACATGTGTTGTAACCTGCATTGTTTACACAATGTACTTTTTTAATAAACCTACTTCAGTTAACATGTGTTGTAACCTCCTAAATGATTTGGACAGAGGGAGTGAGTTTTAATTACAATGTTGTACGGTTATATATGAAACGCAATGCATATGGAGTAGATGATAATTAAATATGTAATGTAAGAAAGAAATAAAAAATTATTATGCTGAGATTGTCTAAATAATTTGACATCATTTTGTTAGAAGGAGAAAGGTGCTAGCTAAGGAACGACAAATAACTAGATAAGTTATGGGCGTGAGGTACTATACACTTATAAAGTAAACGAAAGTGTTCTATAAACAAATTTTCAAAATGAATTGTGCATAAAAATGCAGTAATCTGAATTTTTTTATAAAAAACTGTTCTAAAAAAAGCTTCCACTAAAAAGGGTAAAATTTATAATTTAAAATTTGTTTCTCTTTTGTTCGATTTCGATATTAAATGGCTTCCTAAATCATTTAATTTTATTCCACTTGGCATTTTCTCATTGGTTTAAGTTGAAGTGTTGATTATTTGATTATTATTAACTAATAATTGAATTATTAACTCATTTTTCATTCAATTCTACCTATTTTGCTAAAAGATGTGCATATATAAGATTATTTTTATCTTAATTCAATTTAATACGGCATCAAATTAATATATCAACTTCCATTTGTTCCATCATTAGTTCGATATCACCGTTTCTGTTTCACAGTGAAGAGTGTTATTTTATTTGCTACAAAGATGATGGCTCAAATTGAGGTAGATATTATTATAAATAACATAAAAATCCTATGTGGCACTCCAAGCTCATTTTTATTCCTTTTTACAAATCTATACATACAACTAATTTTATGCCCGTACACGGGTTCAGATATATTAATTGATACGATAGTACACTAATGTGGTGATGGAACTTAGTTGTGTTTTAGGATTACCCGATTAAATAACTACATAATTGCTTAGGCGTAAGAAACTTGGAATATGAGCAATATGATCATAAAAAGGTGATGATCCTTGTCTTGTTTATCGACTCATTAGATCAACTATAATATAAAATGTAAATATTAATTTATATGACATGGAATTAATATAGATTTTATAGACATTTTTATGATTTGTCAGCAATGTATAATTTAATAGTGTGTTAGTTAATACATATAATATACATTCGAATTCCATAATAGATTATTTCAAAGTTTATGGACGGTGTCCAATTACGATAAAGTGATTATTAGTTAGCAATGCATAATTTTAAAGTGTCGGTTAATATAGATAATATACATTCGAATTCGATATTAAATGATTTCAAAGTTCATGGACGGTGTCTAGTTACAATAAAGTGACTATTAGTTGGTGTATATGTAATTATAATTCTATCGAATAAAGGCGTACGAAATACATAACCCAAATAACGATAACGATAACGATAACAATAACAATAACAATAACAATAACAATAATAATAATCAAGTTTAAAGTTCCTACGTTAGCACTTCCGTCCCGGTCATGTGTTTACCTTTTCCATTTTGATTGTTTCAATAAATTGTTTACCTTTTTATGTTCGGAAGGCTTTCGATGGGTAACTTGACCATCTAATGGGACCCATTACTTCTCGCCCCCCATTTGCTTGTGGTCATATAAGTTACCCTAATTACTATTATTTTTTTTCAATTGCTTACCCTAATAGTTAACATCTCGCCTCACTCTACACACTACCTCCCTCTTCTCCAATAAACATTATTTCATTCCAAATTTCTTACTGTACTCCTCTTTCTCCATATACTTTCACAACTCCGTCGCCACCATCACACCTCCACCACCTTCTCTTCTCACCAACATCAACACCTACTCCGTCATCACACTCATTAAAATTCAACATTTTCATTAATATTCATCGGATAGATGCTTGCATGAATCCCTGTTTTAATGGGTGATTAAGGGTTAAAAATTAAAGAGGAAACCAAATGAAAAAGTTAAATGTTAGCCTTAAAAGGTTGATTTTTGTCCTTCCATATTTTTATAGACCTAGCTTTTATAATTTGCAAGCTTTTATTTAGTTTTTATACCTGTTTTATTTGTATTTTATTTTGTTTAATAATTTTTTTAAGGTTGTCAAATCTGGTAATTTTTACATTTGTAATTACTTTTTTAATTATGTTTGATTTCTTTAAGAGATATATTCTTCGTTTTATAGATAATTTTAAATCTTATTATTATTGAAGCGATTATTTGAGTATTTTTTGTTCCTTTATTTTTTTATTCCTACTGCTAAGGAAATTCCATAATTTTCGCCAAATGATTTAGGCAATATTTTTTAAAAATAAATAAATTATTTTTCCAAATTTTTTAATTAATTAGGGAAATCAGATAGTTTGCAAGAATAATTTATCAAATTAAATTTAATAAACTAATTGACTACTGATGAAACAAAGCATCATGAAATTAGAAAACAAAGAAGGAAGAAAGAGAGAAATTAATCCTCTTGAAGATCATGGGGACCCTACATCAAGCAAAAAATAAACTTTAGTTTTTCATTCCCTAAAATCCAGAGTTCTTTAAAAAACCTAGCTTTTATAATAGGTAGATAATATAAAAAGCCTAACTTTGAGTAGCAAGTTAACCCACGTGGCGCTAGATAATTCATCTTACCTTTGATATCACAATTATCCACGTCATTTCAATAATTTATTAAATAAATACTCCCTCCACACACCTATTTTCATCCCATTTCATTAAAATATATCTCACATATAATAGAGAAATGAGGTGAAAACTTATGTGTGGAGGGAGTAGTTAAATAATGAAGTCACTGGATAATTTTCGTTTCTTTTTAATCATCCTTTGTGTTTTTGTAACCGTCAAACAATAATCAAGGCACACTAAAGAGACAACGTTTCGAAAAGGAAAACTAAGAGTCAAGACCAAACAACTCAATACACAATATTTAATATAAAAAATAAAAAAGAAATTAAAAGGCATTGCACTAACAAATGAAATCAATAACATTCTTAGTAGGAGAACAAAACGTTCGATAGATATTATGCCTGGCATTTATTCTTTTAGATAATTAAATTTGTTTTGTTGTATCTTAAGCTATTCTGATGTATAGATTCAATTATGTTCTTCATAAATATCTAATTTTACTCTTATGGTCATATAATTCTCTTAGTTGACTTAGAATATGTTTTCTTCACTTATTTTATCTACTGAGATCTTCTTATTAAAGTTTTAATTCTAACAAATGTTTGAAATTCAGGCGATCATCAACAATCAAGTAGATAAAAACTCTTAAGTTGAGTATGTTTATCACACTATTACTCGCTTTTTCTCTCTCAAATCTAATTTGGTTTTTGTCAAATAGATGTCCTTGGCTACCAATACAACTCATGTCTAACTTATATCATAACCTTTTACGGAGTATATCTCAATATGAGAGATTTTTTATAATTGAAGTGTCTTAAAGATTGTACATCGTAAAGGTTTTTGTGATATAATTACACTTAATATTGCATCTCATAGATGTGGGTAACAACATGCATGGGTCATGTCATGACCCTTACTCTAAATTTCCTTGCAAATTCCACACCAAACCGAAAACATAAATTGCTAAAGTTATTTATTACAAAGTAATATTTTGTGTTATATGTTATTGTTATTGCTTTAGGTTGAAAACAAAACTTACAGGAAATTTGGAATCGAATCTGATACAAAAATTTTCTTAGATAAAGTTATTTTTCTTAGAAAAAGTTATTACCGTATGAATATAGTTGTGGATTCTAATACTTTTAAGATAGTCGTATTGCAACATTATATTACCAATTTCCCATTATTCATGTTACGAAACATAATGTGGTAGTGCTTTAGTATGTGCAAGTATATTTGATACTTACGGAGACTCTTGATGGCGATCAAAGATTCAAAGTACTCTAGAACAAAATCAACGCGAATTAAATCAAGCATGTGTAAGTTCTTAGTTCTTGAAGAAAAAGGAAGCAAGCAAGGAGGGATAAAGTGGAAGAATTAATGCAGAAATCAAAGGGTTAATCGTGTAGAAAATAAGAAAAGGATGAAGTGCTTGACCATGTCAGGATAAAATACACATAGTTTAACTTCTTTTTGAATATTTGAGCCATTATTTCTAATTGGAACACCTTCACTACTTGTTTTTGCCCGACGTAGACTAATTAGTTTGTTTAAAGATTTCAAAATCGGGAGAATGACAACTTTTGGAAAATTTAAGTGTAATATTATTTTTGTAAAAGCAATTAAACTTTCTTTTTTACCAAATTCAGCTAAATTGTATAACGATCTTAATTTCTACAAACTAAAGATTTCTTGGAATTATGTGAAGTTTGAACTATCCCGTGCTTTTACTTTTGCCCGACGTAGACTAATTAGTTTGTTTAAAGATTTCAAAATCGGGAGAATGACAACTTTTGGAAAATTTAAGTGTAATATTATTTCTGTAAAAGCAATTAAACTTTCTTTTTTACCAAATTCAGCTAAATTGTATAACGATCTTAATTTCTACAAACTAAAGATTTCTTGGAATTATGTGAAGTTTGAACTATCCCGTGCTTTTGCACGGGTTTAAAAACTAGTTCACTTTTATATGGTACTTAGATTCAAATTAGGTGATTTTTGTACTCCAAATAACATTTTTAATTCGCTTATATAAAGTGCCATATTAATTGTTAAATTTAAAAAGAAAAATAATAAGACTCACTAAGTTAACTAAGTAAATATTTGTGCATAAAAAGGAAGTAATTTGAATGTTTTTAAAGAGTTGCCATTTGAAAAAGTTTAATCCTACAAGTGTACTTGTTAATTTTCCCATTTTACTTTGTTTCAAAATTCACTTTTTTTAAGATATTTTATTGAACTTAGATTTAAACTAGGTGATTTTGGACTTCAGATAACAATGTAAATCAAAATTTCACCGACAAGCTAAATCAAAATTTTGGAGCCCATTTTCTCTCCATTTCCTCAAAAGAAATGGAGAGGCAAGTATCTATTAATGGCCCGGATCGCATACTAACATCTAACGGTTCTAAATTTATGCATAAAAATAAAGGAAAATAAGGGTGAAAGAGGAAATAATTAAGGAGATTGTGAGAGGAAATGGAGATTCCAAACTTTTGATATAACTTTCCTTTTGCTGAAAATGATATTTTGTGAAACATCTTTTGATGATAAAAGAAAATATATAAATTTTATAAGTACAAATTCTTATTTTTTAGTTACTTATGGTCAAAATTTGTAAACTTTTACCCTAAAAAGGGATATGGGAAGAGATATAAAAATGAGAGGGAAGTGCCCTTGTTTTACTGAACTTAAGTAGAACTAAAATAAATGTTAATCTTTTATGTTTCATTTGTTCCTAATTTAATGTACTACTGTAAAATATTTAAGTATAACCTTTGTATTCTTCATACCAATATTTCAATTTATTTAACTTTTGACTTATAAATGCGAAAACAGTTTAATACTCGCATATTTTTTTGTGTGAAATGAGGCGCGAGAAATACAATATGATGAGAAACTGGATTTGACGTAGACTTTATAATATATATATATATTTATATATATACATTTTAAACACTAGGTTAAGGTCTGTTTGATATTAAAAAAAAAATAGTTAGACAAGGTTGTCATCTCTTTACTTATGATTAGACTAATTCACTTTAAACATGAGTTTTAGAACACATAATTAATAAAATTTATAACTTTACTTTCATATAATTAAGTTCATTAGTGGTAGATATCATGAATAATAGTAGTGCTAACTGAAGAGTTGTATACTTACATTTCTTAGCTGGTCATCTGCTTCTGGTCCTGGTCTCACGGGCTTAAAAAATCTGAAAAGGCACGGCTTGTGAAAAGGAGCATCGAACGCAAGAAAAATCACTTCTAACTTCTAAGCTATGTTGCTCGGACTCTTTAATATTTTACCCGGTCGTGGGTAGGACATGCAAACATTTTATAGACCAAATACATAATTTTTTTTTCATTAGCCAAAACCAATACTTGGGAGTTGGGACACCCGCCCATGACGGATACTTCAAACAAGTCTGAGCAACATAGCTTCTAAGTCAACATTGCATTTAGAGGTGGGTTGTGATAGGAGAGAAACTATTATGGGGGTAATGGAAGCTGAAATTAATTAAAATAGGAGGGAAGTGGTGGTGGTGGAGCCTCGAGCGAGGAAATTGGGATGGTGGGGGACTAACACGCCCAATTGGAAGGAAGCGGAGATGGATCTCTTCTACAAGGTAAATCAAAATCTCACCAACAAAGGAAAAAATTGGAGGGAAAACTCTCCCATCCATGCCCCACCATACCCACCCCAAGGGTGTAATTGGGGCAAGCCTTAAGATGAGGACACAAAAAGGGCAGCCCGGTGCACGATGGCGTCCCCGCTAGGCGAGGGTCCGGGGAAGGGTCCCACCACAAGGGTGTAATTGGGCAAGCCTTCCCTTGCCATTTTGGCAAGAGGCCGATCCAAGGACTCCAACCCGTGACCTCACGGTCACAAAGCAACACCTTAACCAGTGCGCCACGGCAAGGTACCTTAACCAGTGCACCAAGGCAAGGTGAGGACACAAACCGTAAAAAATAATCATCTCGTGAAGAAAGTTCTTGTTTGTTGCTAGCGTCACGAACAAGGAAAGCAACGTCCAGATGTGAGCGTAAATAAGCTTGCTCCTGAGAGAGAACAAAAAGGTAACCAGAAGGGAATCGACAGGAAACAAACAAACTCAATCTGTCTATAATTTCTCGAAAAAATGGAAACAGGGTTGAAGAACATACGTTTGGAAAAGGAAGCCTAGTATATGCCACAAACTTATGACCAGTCATAGCTAAAGCATCAACCAGTAGAAACATAGCCTCTTCAATATCCGTCCTCTTTTCCAAGGAGTATAAGACGTTGTAGAGAGTGGCAACTGAAGAAGACGATAGTTCAGGAGCTACTGAGTATGAGGACAAAAAAAGCTCCGGGGCAGCCAAAAACAGTAAAGCTACAGGAAGCAGTTCCCTCTTATGGGCATAGCCCATGAAAGTTTGCCTGACATGCTGCTTGTTTTGGGTATTCCGCACAAGCATCCTTAGAATTTCCAATTCTGGTCTCTGTGGAAGGAGTCCAACGACTCATACAAGACGGTGTTAACGAATGATATGAATAGAACCAAAACAAACTTTGATAAGAGGGATCCATTAAACAAATGATAGAAAAGAAAAATACAGTAGTAGTGGTAGTATTAGTAGTAAGATGAGAAAACAAACCATGGTGCAGCAAAGCACGACAAGTAACTCATAGACTGACTTCCGAGGAGTCCATGTTCTGGCGGTAAGAGCTCTAGGGAAATGAAAACGCAGTATCCACAACATAGTTAGATGATTATAGGAATAAGAAGAGTCAAACGAAGGCAGTCTATAAAGCTTGCTGGGAAAGAGAAATTACGTTGAAAAATCTCCGATGATGAAGTCAATAAAAGAGCAGTGTTTCAGATTGTGAATGGCCAAATGAGAGTGAACATCAATACTATCGCCCTTTTCAAGAAGATACTTAGTAAGACTGGGAGAAGAATTTAGAGCTGCAAGATGCAGTGGAGTATATCTTCCTTCCTCCAAAATGTCTTCGAAATCAATAATTCCTTTAGTTTCGCCATTTAAAACCGCAATACAGCAATTCAAAGCATCCAATCGAAATATTTGTTCAGCATCATATACACAACTAATTTGTTTGAACTTAGGGTCCTTGATGAGCCTCAAAAATTCATCTTTGTCATCAAAAATAAGCGCATTTTCTAATGCTTCCCCAATGCACTGTGGCTCCGCATTGGAACGAGGAGGAAAACTCCAATAGGCAACAGGCTAACAAGGCAAATGCACAATATAAATGCAAAGACAACCAAAGTTGAAAAAAATAAACGGAGCTATATAAACAAACGTACCACGTCCATCTTGATTTATTCTGTAACATTAAAAATCAAAGCTTTCATCAGACAACTGAACGAATAAAACCAACAATCATTATAAATTATAAATTATAAATTAAAAAGCATAAACTTTCAATAAATAACAACATCCCCAACTTAATTACAGTCAAGAGTTCAATTTATCAGATAGACAAAGTGAAATAACCTTGGGAAAGGTGGTTGAGACCCAAAGGATTTGGAGTCGAGAGTTGCGGAACGGTTGTTCAATTGATGAGATCCCCCGTAGGGTTTTTTTTAGAGATGGCAAACAATGACACGACACGAAAACACGACACAAACCCGACACGAAATTAACGGGTTTAGGTTAAGAATTAATGACCCATTTATGTAAGTGGGTCGACACGAACACGACACGATATTTAATTGGGTTGGGTTAGGGTTGACCTCTCTAAACACGAACCCGACACGAATGACCTGTTTAGTAAATTAATCCTAATTTTTCTTAATCCTCCATTACATAAATATACTTAAACTTTCAAAATATGGACGTGACACGAAAACACGACACGAATCCGACACGAAATTAACGGGTTAGAGTTGAGGCCTTATGACCCATTTATGTAAGTGAGTCGACACGAACACGATACGAGATTTAATTGGGTCGGGTTTGAGTTGGTGGGATTGTGACCCATTTACATGTGACATGAACACGAACCCGACACGACCCGATCTGTTTGTCAGGTCTAGTTTTTTTTCTCTTTATTGTTATCCTTATCCCCTTATATACTCCGTATATCTTATAATCCCTCCCCTTATATAGAAGAGAATAAGACAAGTTACTATTTCTAATGAACGAGTTTGAAAGTCTTATAGAACATTATCGAATAGGTGTTTCGAAATTCAAATTCGGGTGTCACATAATTCTAAAAAAAAGTGAAATATACTAATCCTTTATGGTCTCTTGATACGTACTTGATTCTAAGTATTAAATAGCCTCTAAAGCTTTGTTATCTCGAATTCTAGCAAAATTTATTAAATACAAATCATCATAAGTGTAAGTCAATCGGGGCGCTTTAATAGCCCTTATGATTAATATAAAGATAGTTGTTTCGAAGTTCAAATCCGGGTGTCACATAATTCTAAAAAAATTGAAATATCCTAATCCATTACGGTCTCTTGATATGTACTTGATTCTAAGCATTAAGAAGCCTCTAAAGCTCGGTTATCTCGAATTTTAACAAAATTTATTAAGTATTAATCATCATAAGTGTAAGCCAATGGGGGCGCTTTGATAACCCTTATGATTAATATAAAGACAGGTGTAAAATTAGTGAATAGTTTACATTTGCTATATTTTGATAGAGAGAATAAAGTAAATGTAAACTATTGACTGGACGAAGGAAGTATATATTTTGTTTGAACCATATACCTACCATTCAAATATGGACAATTTACTTACACATGTCATTCTTATAAGTTAATCATTTCAAATTTGTTTGTTCAATTAATAAGACCGTCTTACATAATCATAATCATAACAACAACAACAACAACAACAACAACAACAACAACAACAACAACAACAATAATAATAATAGTTAAAATTTAAATTTAAATTAAAACTAAAATTAAAATTAATCTTGTAATTACTGATACATACATAAAGTTCATTTTTATGTTCTTTCTTTCACAAAGCACATGTAATGTATACTCATATGATCATCTTATTGCTATCATCCCACCGTAAAGGAGTAAAAGATAAATCTGTCTATGTTTTTTGCCACTATAAGCAAACATACAATTTTGTGACAACAAAATTATAATTTCTTAAATTTTAATTTTAACCGTTAATAATAGAAACTCTTAAGAGCTTTCTTTCACAATAGTTAAGTGACTCAAAAGATTTTGAGTTGATTCTCAAGTTTTAAGGATGACTTATATTTATAATTATAAGATCACCCTACCTTATGCATGCTAATATTTCAATGTGGGAGAAATCTACTATTTATACGTAGTATTTTCACAACACCTCAATTATTTTTCAATGTGTGACAAATAACATACTAATAAATACACCATCTTTTTCACACCTAGCTCGACATCCTACCCGAATCCCGAAATACGGACAATTTCTATTCATTATATCTAATAGTAGTTATATTTAATATTTAATAATATGAGCAAATACTAACAAATTAATCTTTTCTAGAGTCTAAAGTTTTTTGCACGTATATAGGTAACATTTGTGCAATTTTATCTTATTGCTAATAAACTAATCTTATCTAAAGTTCAAAGTTTTTCTTACGTATAAAATTAACATTATTTTCTTATAAATATTATGTAGTTTTTAAGGGTTAGACTCTCTATATGAAAATAAAAAATGTTAAAACTTGAAAATTTAACATTACGTAATGTTACTTTTAAAGTCTCTTATATAATAAGAATACTACTGATTTATGTTCGTTATTTAAAAATCCAGCTTAAAAATTGATACACATACTCACATTAGCTTATCAAGTTCATCTCTTTTATTACCACAAAACTCACCCTTAACTTGACATGATACTAAGTCCCAAAACTTCGTACTCACTGTCCCAATAAAAGGTGCTAAACCACCTGTAGTTTTCAGTTCATACCACACATGTTCCACAATTCTCTTGCCACAACTATGTCCACCAATGCCTTATCTAAAACAAGATTAAAAGTAGTATAACAGTCTCTCACAACTGTGTCCCATTAACAGAATATTACTATACCATGACAACAATAGAACCATACTCAACTCTGTTGAGTTTATGGATTCAAGTACCTAAGAGGGTGAGGGGGTGAATTAGGTACTATTTTAAAAATTTTGTAACTACAACTTTATTGGTTAAAGTGAGTTCCAAGAACAAAAGAGATAAAATAATACTTCGAGTAATATTGCAAGATTAAACGAGTATTGGAATGAATGTTTGCTGAAGTATGAAAGTAACAACTGTTTTGACTGTAGCTATTTGTCTCAATTTATGAAATACGGACTGCAGATCAAATGTGACAGTATGATGAATTGTTACTTCGAAGGTTAAGCAAAGCAAAACAAACGAACGAAATAAATTGCAGCGGAAATAAAGTAAGATAATGGAACACGAGATTTTTGAATTGGTTCGACAAGAAACTCAAGTGCCTACGTCCAATCTACTTTTTATTACTTTCTTTTAGTGATCTCCGACAACTAAAAGACCTGTACAATAAAAGACACCAACCTACTCCGGTTGTAAAGCAAGTCCAAGAACTACTCCGTTCTTATGAAAAGCCAACTCGCAACCTACTCCGGTTGCCAAGAGTTGAAGACTACTCCGTCCTAAACTCTACTAACACACTTAGAATGTTATAGGATCAAGTTTCCACTAACATATTCTTAGCCAAGAATAGAGATGGACAACTTTTACAAGATCAACAATTCTTAAGCAAGAGAGTTTAGTATGTTAAAGTAACAGTAGCCACGACTGTAACAACTTGAAGACTTTTATAAGATTTTGCAAAGACACGGTTTTAAGCTTTTAAAAACAAATTGCAAACTCAGAAAATATTTCAGAAAAGTCTTAAGATTTTATGAGGGAGATGGCTCGCCTTTTATAGAGAGAATGGGTGAGGAGGTTGCTAGGGTTTTGAAGGGTCAAAGACCACACATGTGAAGAGCTTTGACAACCACCCAAAACTTGCACCAAAGAGGGCTCTTTTGCAAAGGCAAAAATAGAGAAAGAGTGTTTGAAAGATATCCATAAAAGCTCATGCAAATTCAGAAAACAAAGAAGAAAAACAAGTCACATGATGACAAGTTTACACAAATATGGCAAAAAGCATTTCTTGTTTTCTAAAAGACCAAAGGGTTGAATTTGCACAAAGAGGAAACATTTTGAAATTAATAATTAATCAAACCACTCTTTATTGAAGGCCAACTCCTAATAAAAATCTGAAGTTTATCTTTGAAAAATAAGAGTCACGTGAAAGGATTTTTTGAAAGATAAAAAAGGCTTCAAGTGTTACGAGTTGTGGCAACAATCCAAGCAGCTGTTTACTAATGAAAGTAACAGTCGTCTTGACTGTTTCTATTACTCTAAGATACTCTACTTTCTCACTTGTACATTAGATGACACTAAGACTCAATACAAAGGGATGATTAACAACTTCAACACTTCTTAATCCATGCTTGATTTAATCATTAATCCTGAAAAGGTAAACTAAGATAGCACAAATCAAATGGGCATGTTATCATCAATATAAGGAACCCAACAAACTCTCTTTCATATCATACTTCATTCTCACTCTCAAGCCGACACTGGTAATAAACATCGGGAAACAAAACAACGGTCTATATGCCCCGACCGACACTGACAGGGAACAACAGTAAACAAACAACAATCTATGACAACACGAAAAAAAATACTCGTATCACAACACGAATTACCGTGCACAGTGCACATCAACCACATCGATAGTCATCGCAACTTTTACAATCTCATAACACTGACTCAACACAACTTCCTTGACCACATGAGTTTCTTAAAACTGCTCTACTAGATCACGACACAACATATTACACGAAATCACGGATACCAACCTTATGAATATTATCCATACCATGACTCGTGTGGTCAAAACCTCACACAAACATTTACACATATCGTGGACCCATAATCGAATGTAACTAGCCAATCCTGATTACGTAAGTTACCACTTGATAATGAATACCTCTCATCCGGACTTAACTCAGGTGCCCTTCATAACATATCCTCTCATACACACAATTATCACCACCGGGCGAACGTAGCCATATCATCACTACCCAACTTCCAGCGAACACCTCATATATCCACCTTTTATACTCCCTTACAACCATACATACTAATCAGTCTCCACAAAATCAACCCCATTAGAACTAACTTCCCTAATGTAACATCATCCTCAACCACTACTGACAATACTATAACACCAACATCCTTCATGCGACTACTCTCTTACTATCACTTCTTAATATAACAATCCGTTTCCTCTCTTAGGTTATCATCCCAAATAACGAACATCAAATCCATCAACAAAATCTACCTCATCATTATTTCCAATTCTATCATTTATTACGTCGTAACCTAACCCTCCACCAAAATCTCATATCGTATAAACACTCTGCCAACTTTATACTCCCTTAATACCTCGAAACCGACGGCTAACATGTCGTCCTGAACTCCTATATAACTATTAACTCACATCCTCTCATAATGCTATCGTGCATTTCCATGATTCCTTACTTTCATATCCCATAACTTTGGTCAACGTTCTCCCAACTTACTTCCATCCAATAATACCGATTAATAATTCATCTCCTTCCTTCTCCTACCTAACTCTTTAGTAATCTGATTACCTTCTTGTTGCTCCACGACTCAAATTTCATTAAATTGTTACTCCGTATATTGTAACAAAAATTACAAAATTAGTTATATGCTTCAAATGCGTAAAAATAAGCATAAGTTTTTGTAATTAAACTAACAATCTTCTTTTTTTAATCATAAACTTATTTCGAGTAAAAATGTAAAATTCGTTCTATTTTAATTCTTAGTATTTTTACACATTAACAATTGTAGATAATTACAAATAAAATTCAAAGTTCATTTATATATTATTATTATTAGCTCTAAATGTTAAGTTCTCTCCACATGACATTCTAAAATACCGTGCATTCGCACGGGCTCTATAATAGTTTTTAAGAATCAGTTACCACTATCATATTCAGTTTAAGTGTTTTGTAATGTTGCATTCACGATATGACATTATCATATTGACTTTAATTTTAGTGAATATGACAAAGTTGTATAATGAATTTGTGCTTTATAATGCGATATTGACAATATAACACTATTATATTCACTTTTAGTTTAGTGAATATAATAGTGTAGTTTGATAAATATGTATCATGTAGTGTCATATTCATCCCATGCCTCTATTATATTCACTATCAATTTAGTGAATATGACTCTATTTGTTCAAATACATTGAACAATGACGATATTGAACGTTTTATTCGATATCAAAACCGCATAATACAAAATAATTTACAGGAATCAAAATAATTATGTGATATGATATGAATATGTCAATTACGTGATGTGAATATATGGAGAAAACTAAAACAAATAACAAAATATATCAAATATAATCTCTATTTGTAGAGAAATAAAAATTATAAATAATAATATATTTTTTATAATTTTATTTTATAATTTATTAAATTTAATATTTATTTATTATAAGAAAAATATATGAGGAGATAGTATCATGCACTAATCGCACTATAGTCGTGATTGCATGGTATAATTTACCCTTAAAGTTTCTCCCCCTAATAAGGCAGGTTGGTATAAAAGTTAGCAAGTTGCGACACAAATACAGAAGTTGCCCCCCACTAATAGGCAATAGCTATGAAATCTCACTGTTCCAAAAATAGAAGGGATACCTATTCGACATAAGCATGAACCGAGTATATAAGTCTAACATAGAAGCTCAATAATTTGTTTATGGAAAAATAATTTCGAAATATTGAGGGTAGTTTGTAGTTAGGGTTTCTCAGTCAGAATATTGGAGTTTTCCCGAATTCCTCGCACACAATTGGCTACCGCCTACCATTTCTCTTTGTATGTTACTTTGCTTATCTTTTTTCCCTTTCAGATTCTGTTTTAATTTGCAGGTATCTTCTAACCTTGTATGTATTGAATTAGATTTAAGGCTCGGGATTCCACCAACTGAGGTTCAATGGATGAGCACGAGGACGAGGAGGAGCTAGAAGTTGCTGCAATTAATAGAAAAAAACAAGGCGACCATGTTGATGTTAAAGCCTTACTGTCCTCCAAAGCTCGAGATTTCCTGGTTACGAGTAAAGGTGGTAAAATAGTTCCTATCTCTGGGCTTGACGGGAAGTTTGTCATTGTCTGTTGCTTCCTCCTTCCTATTGATATGGACACCATCGAAATCAGTATTTGCCACGCCATTGAAGCGTTATACTCTGAACTATCTCTCAATGGAATTGCAGATAATGTTAAATTGGTCATTGTTGCTAAGATTGCTCCTGGTTTTAGCAATGCTGACTTTGACAGCTTTTTTTCTCGGTTATCAGTTAATTGCCTTGCCATCCCTTTTTCCGACTCCAAGTCTCGTGACAAGATTTGCACGTCTTTTGGATTGCGTACAGCCGAGAGTAGTTCAGGGGTGGTGCCATGTCTTGTTGTTCATCCCAATGGAAAGGCATTGCAGTTTGA